>NC_083891.1:59507337-59809827 GCF_032452875.1 Bos javanicus | reverse complement strand
CTCTGGCCACCACAGCCGCCTCCATAACCACCGCTCAGCTGCTGGCTGGCCGGGCCGCCATAACTAGACTGGTTTGCGTAAGCACCACCGCTTGCTCCTGCTGCAGAATCAAGAGTTCTGTACATGTGGTTGCATATTTGCTTTGTCTTTTGACGTAGCTGCCACAGCATCTTCATGGGTTGCAAACTCGACATCTGCTTCACCAGTTACTCTGCCATCAGGACCAGTTTCAGTATGTACTCTCACAGGGTTGAGTGGTGAAAAAGACTTCTAAGTGCCATTCTCGGGAGCTCTGTGAGGTGGTCCCCACATGTGTGCAGAGTGTCCTGTCGTGTCCTGTTCCACAGTGCCCCATCCCCGTGTCTATGATCTGGCGTTCCTGAAAAACAGGAATTGAGGTCTCTTCCAAATATACCTGACCCAAATCCGTAGCCATCATTATAGCCATTATAATGATCATAGCCTCCATAACCTCCACCGTAAGCACCAAGCCTCGTCCTTCCAAAGCCAGCTCCTCTTCCGTGCTGTGATGCTCTCCGCCAGCCCCAGGTCTGTCACAGGGACCTGGCCGCACCACGGCCGTAGGTTTTCGTGGTGGGTCACAGTGACTTCTAACTTCAGCTCGACTGCTCTTAAAGATTCCCATGTACCTGCGCCCTATTCTTTCCTTGTGTTTCTTTAGAGCCATTTCAGCTATTTCCTGTGAAGCAAACCACACGAAAGCCTCCCCGGTACTCCTCCGCTGCAAGTCCACATGCAATGTTTTCCCATTTGGCACGATTTCCAACCCTGCGAAGAACTGAACCATTTCTTCCTTGCTGCATTCAAAGGGGAGCCCGCTAAGCCGTACAAAGCCATCACTGGCCGTGTCAGGACTATGTGGACCAGTATGCTCTAGCACCCAATCCATGTCAGCATTGTTTGACTTGAATACTTCAATATATCTGGGTCCCATAGTTTCTCTGTCTTTTTTCAGGGCCACTTTGACTTCATCCTCTGATTCGAGTTCAACAAAAGCCTTGCCACTCTGTCTGCCTTCTCTGGTGTAGATAAAACGAATACCTTGAGCCCCATTTTGAATTTTGCAGTCTGAAGAAAAACTGCTGCACTTCGTCTGCCGAGCAAGACCAAGGCAAGCTCCGGACTTTCGCCACGAACCCCTCCCTGCCTTCCGTGCCCAGCATCATCGTCTCTTAGCAGGTGCTGGCGTCGAATCAGACTGCCCACACAACTTCGGTGCAGCTAAGATGGAAATAAAAGTCCCCGATCTTTAAAGAATCAAAGATTACCATGATAGGGAGAGGAGAAACAGCAAATAATGAATACGATTAAAATATCAGTTGATGTTTTCTTACTACATATCCTTGAAATATTGCCAATCAGCGTGTCTCTCTTGCCGGTGAAACAGATGAATGTGATATTACAACACCCATCACTGCCCAGCAATGATCGCCCGACATTGTTGTGTTCTCTTTCAAAGTGCTGGGCAAGGATTTTTCATTAAATGCATCATTTACAGCTCACTGCAGTGTTCTGCAAAGTCAATACATATCCTTAACAGAAAGCAAAGAATGAAGCATGTGAAAGAGAGAGACAGAGCGTGGATCCAGCAATTGTCAGGAGCCCAGGGCATGCATTCCATCCTGACGCCAGGCTCCCTGTCAGCGCCTTGGACTGCAAGCAAAGAGGAAAGGCCTGTATCTGCATATTTATCCACCATTCTGGGTTCCCTTGACGGCAGGGTTCTGGGAGTAAAATGGATCTGGGAGTAAAACGGAAATAGTGGGCAATTGAAGGGATGGTAGTCAACCAGCTAGATATTCTCATCACATTACAGTCCACAAAGTAACAGGAAATGTTTTGCCAAAATGGAATAAAATGACCATGAATGACTTTCCCTCTTCCTGTTGTTATTATTCAGCCTCTAAGTCATGTCTGACTCTTTGCGACCCCGTGAACTGCAGCACGCCAGGCCTGCCCGTCCCTCACTATCTCCTGGAGTTTGCCCAAGTTCATGTCCATTGAATTGGTGATGCCATCCAACCATTTTATCCTTTGCTGCCCTCTTCTCCTTTTGCCTTCAATCTTTCCCAGCATCAAGGTCTTTCCCAACAGCTTTCAAAACCTCCTGAGAGGGGGAAGCACAGTGAAGAGTCTTTATCGATTATAATTTGGGCATCAATCAATGGAAATTTTTAATGGTTTTAAGCTAACATTTTTTTTTGAAAGAAGTTGCCTTAAAATTATACCAGCTATACATCAGTAACTCAGATATTTCAGAAGCAATTTCTGAAGCCACACTATGTGCCCAGCACTGTGTGAGGGAAGCGGGAATGAAAACACATAAGTAACAAAAAGCAGTCACTTTCTCAAGAAACTTAAGGTTGAGTTGAGCTAGCAAGCTATCATAAAGTTAAAACCGTAGGAAGAAGGCACTTGTCAAGAATCTTGTACAACACAGGGGATATAGCAAATATTTATTAGTAACTGTAAATGGAATATAATCTAAAAAAATTGTAAATCATTATAATGTACAGCTGTATATTATGCATCAACTATACTTCAATAAGTGGAGAAGGAAATGGCAACCCACTTCAGTATTCTTACTGGGAGAACCCCATGAACAGAGGAGCCTGGCAGGCTACAGTCCTTGGAGTTGCAAAGAGTCAGACACGACTTAGCGACACAATAGCAACACTTCAATAAGGGGCCTCCATGGTGGCTTAGTGGTAAAAAACAAAACAAAACAAAACAAAAAAACCCCCTCATGGCAATTCAGGAAACACAGGTTTGATCCCTGGGTGGGGAAGAGCCGCTGGAGAAGGAAATGGTAACCAACTCCAGAATTCTTGCCTGGGAAATCTCATGGACAATGTGATTGTTGGACTGAACAACAACATACTTCAAAAAAGACTTCCTGACAAGCGTATTAGGATAAATGTAGTACTGTTTACAGGGACATGGTTGTATCAGTAACACGGGAAATTAATCAAAAATATTTGTCTTCCTAGAAGCCAAAGCTCACTTGTGATTCCTATTATTATTGTTATCATTATTAAAGAATTTAAGTGATTTAAGTTTACTCTGTTGTTAGTATAGCAGGCTAAGTAAGTTGGCCATGTGTTCAAGGAGAAAAGAAATGAGTGTGATCCTCATGAGCAGTTTGTCCCTTGACCTTGAGTTGATTCTCACTTTCTGTCTGCTTGGTTTCTTTGTTTTGCTTCAGAATCTGCCTGGGAAGGAATTCTGAACATGTCTATAAGGAAGAAATTATTTCCTGGGACACCATATTTTTAGGGGGATTTTCCTCCTTTTTCTCAGTGGTTGTTGGTGGTTTAGAAAACAGTGTGAAGGGACCCACGGAGTTAAAGAGAGGACACTTGGAGAGCATTATTTTAGAATGAACATCTTTTATCAGCACAGATGTACTTTTTCATCTGGGTTCTGGCCCCAGCAACCAAGGTGTCAGTGAATTTCTAGGAGAAACTGGATTTTACAGGTGCCTTCAAATGCTTTGCATTTGGCCCTGGTTTCCGAGAATTTACTGGAAAGTCGAGGGAGCTCTCTAGTGAGCCGCCTATCTGATCTGAAATAAAAAATAGAGTTAGGATTCACTGGGGGCAAGCTGGCTGCTTTGTCTTTTTAGTTTGCTTCTTTGTTCTCTTTTGTGCTCAGGGTCCCAATTATGGTTAAAACAACCAGCTTTGAGCGGGCATGCATGCCAGCTTGGCATAGCCCAACACCATTTAAATCTCTGCACTTGCCGAAGTACATGCAAATGTTTTTTTTGTGAAAGAATTTCCCATTTGGAGATAGATTTTTACAGCCCTTTTCCCCTTCTCTTTTCTTTCATTTTTGGTTGAAAATCTATTGTTTTATCCACTACCTGCAGTCTTTGGTGGAAGACATGAGAGTGATTGAAGGTGGAGAGAAAGGCCAAAGAAGTAGAATTTGATTATTTTATGCAAGTCATGGAAAATATAGTAGGGGTGATGGCATTTGCAGAGCTACTTAGAATAATTGTCTTATGTCTTCTGAGATTCAGAAATGGCTTTTAGATTTTGTTTGTTTGTTGTTGGGCTTAAACCAGTCAATGCAGCATTTCATTTCTGTGTTTCTTAAATCTGAAATGCTCGAATCTGCAGAAACAGAATTGCTCTGCTGTCACTAAATTATGTATTTCTCATTTAGAAAACTTTCCAAGTTGACTATAAATAAATTAACTCTAGTTCTGAATAAATTAAGACTTTATTTTGTTGGTATTCTTAAGATGCCTATAAGGTTCCAAGGTTTTAGTGACTACTTCTCAGGTAAAAACTTTACATCTAAAACAACTTATTCACCTAAATTAATTTTATCTTTTTAATGAGGCAATTTAGTCAAACTTTACTTTTCCTGCATTATTAACATCTTTGCATATTTCACAGACATGCAAAATTTCAAATGTAAAAATGACACACAAATGATAAGAAGAACAAGAAGAACTGAGTTATATTATAAGTGCCAGAATTATATTAGAATCTAAATAAATACCTTTTGAATGAATTAATAAATGATAATGGCTGACATTCTTCAAATATTAAATACGTGGCTGGCATTGTGCTAAGGACTTTTTTAAGGACAGCTTTGTTGAAGTATAATTCATATATTTAAAACTCACCCATTTAACCTGTACAATTCGCAGTTTTTAGTTTCTTAACTCTGTGTAGCCATCGCCACAGTCAGTCTCAGAACATTTTTATCACTGCAGAAGAAACGCTGGGCCCCTCCTCTCCCTCCAGCCCCGAGCAGCCACTAGCCTACTTGCTGTCGGCACAGATTTCTCTACTCTGCACGTTCATCTGAACGGCATCAGAGTGTGTGGTCTCGGTACCTGGTGTCTGTCACTCAGCACGATGTTTTGAAGGCTGGCCCAAGTTGCAGCATGCGCCAGGACTTTACTTGTGCTGTGTATCTCACAGCTAATCACTGCGGAAACCTCCACAGGGGTTTCTGTTGTATTTCCACTGATCACATGAACAGAATAAGCCTCACGATAATCAGGTGACTAGCCCAAGGTCACACAGCACAGGAACGGGAACCAGCTCTCTCCAGCCATTCTTCTGTTGTTGAGAAGCTTCTTTTGTCTTGGGCGGTTTGGGACTTTGAGGTCCTTCTAGACACCCATGCAGAGAAGAATCTCAGGTATCCCCTGTTGTCATCTGGGGCTGTCCTAGGAGAACGCGGGGCCATAACGCCGCCCGGCTGAGCCTTCGTTCAGGAAACGGGTGGTATGTTTTGTTTGGGGCATGCTTTGAAGCACAGACTGCTGTGAGGAGAACTGGAATAGAGAACTAAAACTGTGGTAGATTCTTCTCAGAATTAAGGTTTTCCCTGGGGCATTGAAAGTGAACACACTTTGGGGACAGAGGCGACTGGTTTGCTGTCAAGGTTCTGAGGAGGGCAGGCTGAAGCGAAGGAAATGATTCCCGCTGGGACAGGAAAGACCTCCCCACACCTCTTCCAGAAGCCGGAGCGCCTACGTGCACTCAGCTCCCACAGCCTTCACTCACCACAGTGAAACGTGTCAGCTTGTACAAATCTCCCTCAATTTGTGCGTATGTGAGTGTGCTTCCCCCCCTTTTATGGCATCTGGATGATTTACACCTTGGTTCTCATGCGTGAGAATACTAGGTTAAAGAAGGCTGAGAAAACAGTGACGTCTGGACTCTGCTGTGCTCAGTTCTGTGAGGGCCTGGGCTTCCCCGGTGGCGCTCGTGGTCAAGAACCCGCCTGCCAGTGCAGGAGGCGTAACAGACGTTGGTTCCATCCCTGGGTGGGGAAGACCCCTGGAGGAGGGCATGGCAACCCACGCCAGTATTCTTGCCTGGAGAATCCCACGGACAGAGGAGCCTGGCGGGCTACAGTCCATGGGGTTGCAAAGAGTCAGACACGACTGAGCGACTGAGCACGCACGTGAAGGGCCTGTAATACCTGTCCATGTTACATCTTTGAGTAACTAAAGAACTAAAGGATCGAGGTGGTGGAGTGGTCCTAGAAGATCATCATGGGCCTCAGAGGCAGAGGGTCTCCCAGCTCGGAAGTCTCTGGCCCTCTGGAGGTGTGGGTGTGGGGGACTGCTTCTTCCCCGGTCATACTGCCTTCACGGAACAGCCGCGCCCACTAGACTTGCGCTGTGGTCCACCATCCAGGCTCCTGTTCCCGTGGACACCCTCTAATGCCCCAGATTGCCATGGGGCACATTTAATGGCCAAATGATTTGCAACAGCGGGGAAATACTTGTGTTCTTATCCGAACTGACTGCTCACTGCTCCACAGCAGAAGGTTGTGCACTTTGTTAATTCAGCAAAGGCCCACTGGGTACCCTTCAGGGGCCAGCACACCCCAGGCGTGCTGGGCAGGTCCAGGAGCTGAAGGTCCCCGCACTTGTGGAGCTGAATCCTTGTGCTTCATGGCCCTTGCTTCTTTATTCCTTTTTAAAAATATTCTGCTCTGTATGTATTTTTTAAGGCATTTCACTGATAATTAGAATCTCCATCAGACGACAAGTTGGGTAGGTTAAAAAAAATTGAATTCATTTTGCTATTTCAGTTCTATTAAAAAGAAATTATATGGAGTTGTGGTTTCACCTAATAGACAAAAGGCTGTTTTTACATTATGCTCATATTTCAATTATCTATGCTAACCCTTATGCCTATTTCCATGGATAATAGCTGGCTTCACTTCTGGAGCTTATGCTGAGTGGGTTTCATTTTCGTTTTGCTTCAATATCACTGTCAAAAAAAGAATTGGGAGATTTCCTCAACACATAAATAGAGAGGGAAAATATTTTGTAGTTCCTTTCTTCAGAAGGATGATCTAGATAAATTTGTACATATTTTATTTCTAGCCATCAACAGCACAGCACAACGCAAGCCACTTCAATTACTTCAGCAACAAGCCAGCAATGCAACTTTATCATTTCAATCTTTCATCTTTTCTCTTTGACTTGATGTGCGTGCTATGCAGTATATCAGCAAAATCTCATCAACCCCAGCCTCCTTTAGGCTAATAAATCTCAGTCACAAATTAATCTCACACAGAATGAAAAAAGGAAGATTGCAACAGGAAAAAGCTAATGGCCACAGTCAGTCACCACCATACTTCCCAAGATAAATACTCTCGAGCCACGCCACGAGAGCCTCAGATTCTGTGTGTGCACGCTCAGTCAGTAAGTTGTGTCCGATTCTTTGAGACCTGAATGACAGTAGCCCATCAGGCTCCTCTGTCCATGAGATTTCCCAGGCAAGAAGACTGGAGTGAATTGCCATTTCCTTCTCTAGGGGATCTTCCCAACCCAGGGATCGACGCCGCATCTCTTGTGTCTCTTTCGTTGGCAGGTGGATGATTTACCCTGAGTGCCACCTGGGAAACCCTATATTCTTTAACCAGGGTCACTGCTATCACACTGGCTGTTGCTTTCATTGCTTTGACTGCATGTTTCTGTGGGGGCAACGTGACCTTTGGGTGATTGTTTATTCAACCAGTGAAGTCATTGGTGTCCCAATCACATAGTGAGAATTGCCCACACAGCTTAAATGATGGTTTTGTTCCCACTGACCTGGGATCTTTCACATCAGTCTTCCCTTCAAATATAAGAGCTGGAGACATTTCTATCATCAGGATGGAAGTTTCCCTTCAGACACCTAGCTGGACCCAGAGCCTACATCCACAGCAGTGTGGCTTTCTTCTTACTCTTTCTTGAGTGGGAAGCTTGCTGATGTAAAATGTCTCCAGCCGAGGACCTACTACATCATGTATAAAGAAATGAAAAGTCATATTTTGCAGTCATGGCAAACTACTAAATGTCAGAGGAAACAGGAAAAAAAAAAAAAAGAATGTGGATTGTTTCTTTTTTCTCAGTGTCCAAAGTCAATGTTATGAGACAATACTGCAAATGAAGACATTAAAATACAGCTTTGATTATACCAGATGTGTTTTGTTGAACACAAATGATCTCTGTGGAGAATTTTGCCAAATGAGTGTGGCACAAATGTCACCATCACCGAGGGAGCATGGTTACCTTTTAAATAAATCTTAAACCAGAGTCACCAAAATGTAAGTCTTATTTATGACACCTCTGCATTTCCGTAAATTTTCAAATGGAGTTAGTCACCATGTACTAAGATGTTTGCCACTCCATGGGGAACAAGCCCTGAATAAACTTTAAAACATTGAAGAAATTTGGACAGTAATTAAAGTTATATGATATTTGAGAGGCCAGACAGGTTTGCTAAAAATCTTTGAAGCCACTAATTAAAAATGAAAATCATTAAAATATAAACACATGGTGTTTTCTTTGTTTTTTGGTTCAGTGCACGAAGCCATCAGATTAAATTCTTTGCCTTAAGTACTGTATTCAGGGTTAGCACCTGCAATTAAATTTTCTGCCATTTATTTCTTCAGTTCTCCCATTAACTGTGAAAACCATTCAGAGGTGGCCCAAAGGAGACAGGGGGCTGGTGTTGCAGCCAGCCGTCGACGTGACGCAGAATGCTCTTGTTCACTTTTGCATGGCTTTGTTCTCTGTCTCTGCCTCTCTCTCTTTCAATATCAATCCAAGGTAGATGGTGACAGCTGGTTCTTTGTGCTCTCTTTGTTGTGGCCTCTTGGGTCCCTTCTTTAAACTTAATAAAGACTGAGACTAGAGATTTTTTAGTCATGTCAAGGAACAAGATAGCAACAGATATCCGGTAGGGCTGAAGAATGCCTGAGGAAAGC
This sequence comes from Bos javanicus, assembly GCF_032452875.1. Taxonomy (NCBI): domain Eukaryota; kingdom Metazoa; phylum Chordata; class Mammalia; order Artiodactyla; family Bovidae; genus Bos; species Bos javanicus. The sequence continues at coordinate 59,801,067 of NC_083891.1, read as the reverse complement.
AACATTGCAAGATGCAGAGGATTCCAAAATCAACGTGGAAACAGGCGTGGCGACCGAGCCGCTGCTTCTCCAGTCTCAAGATGCCAATCCACTGGCTTCCATCCACAGTGACGAGCCTCTAGTTCCACGGGATTTTTGAATTTATTTTTGGTTCTTTCCTTTTTTTTTTTTTTTTGATTGGCTGTTTTCCTTTCAGTACTTTCAGAATTTGAGGTCTGAAATAATGAACGATCCAGGGATTTCTGTTGACAAAGCTAGAATTTCACATTTTTTAGTGATCCCACCCTTGATCATAAACTAGGTACCTACCGGATGAAAGGTTGGCCTAACCTAGTGAAACACCTGCAGGCCTTTCTCTTGTGTTTCTCCAGATGCCGCTCCTGCCCATATGTGTTTATAGTTCAGCACAACAAGGCTGCAGAAAACTTACCTACAGTGTTGGTGCCAGTCCCCTACCATTATTCATTTAGGTTATTTCAGATGCTTAACCAAGTATATGGGAGCAGGCGATAGCACCCCACTCCAGCACTCTTGCCTGGAAAATCCCATGGACAGAGGAGCCTGGTGGGCTACAGTCCATGGGGTCGCTAAGAGTTGGACACGACTGAGCGACTTCACTTTCACTTTTCACTTCCATGCGTTGCAGAAGGAAATGGCAACCCACTCCAGTGTTCTTGCCTGTAGAATCCCAGGGACGGGGGAGCCTGGTGGGCTGCCGTCTATGGGGTCGCACAGAGTCGGACACGACTGAAGCGACTTAGCAGCAGCAGCAGCAGCAACCAAATATATATAATATCTCATTATAAATCTCCCAGGTGGTGCTAGTGGTAAAGACCCCAACTGCCAATACAGGAAACATAAGAGACACAGAATCCATCCCTGGGTCGGGAAGATCCCCTGGAGGAGGAAACAGCAACCCAGTCCAGTATTCTTGCCTGGAGAATCCCATGGACAGAGGAGCCTGGCAGGCTACAGTCCATGGGGTTGCAAAGAGTCAGACATGACTGAAGTGACTTAGGATGCACACATATGTAACTCACCCCTGCTTACATAAATATAGGACAAATTTCTATAATTAACTAGGAGAATGAATAAAGGACATAAGTATGCTTTATTTTATCACTTCAGTTCAGTCACTCAGTCGTGTCTGACTCTTTGTGACCCCATGGACTGCAGCACGCCAGGCTTCCCTGTCCTTCACTATCTCCCAGAGTTTGCCCAGACTCATGTCCATTCATTCCATGATTCTATCCAACCATCTCATCCTCTGCTTTATTTTAAACATACTGCCAAAAATCCCCTCCAGAAAATCTGTAGACATTCATTTACTCTTTAAACAGCAATATACAGAAACATCTCTGTAATATTTTTTGTTCTGAAAAACCACCAAGAATTTAATAGAAAGAAGAGGAAGGGGATTGTGCCAAAGGAGCTCATTTTTCTCTGTGAAGTTTTCAAGAATTCCTCAGTGAAATAATTTTTCTTTTAAAAGTTTCATTTTGATTTATTTTTTATATTCCTTTCTCATCCTTTCTTTTTCTTTGGGACAACCTTAAGGGTTTTTCCCACATCAGAAAGAGCTGTTGTCAATAGTCTTCCAGGGTCGGTTAAAACTTGTAGTAAAAAGTAATTCTTCGGCACAAGTTCACATGCGCAGCTGGTGCCCCCTCACCCCCCACCACCAGGCTAGTTGGAAGGAAGCGCCTGCGGGCACTTGCTGTTGAACAGGGAATATCACACAATGGTTTAGACGTCGCTCGAGTAGTAGTTGGGCTTCCCTGGTGGCTCAGACGGTAAAGAATCTGCCTGCAAGGTAGGAGACGAGTTTGATCCCTGGGTCGAGAAGATCCCCTGGAGGAGGAAATGGCAACCCACCCAGTATTCTTGCCTGGGAAATCCCATGGACAGAGGAGTCTGGCTGCAGTCCATGGGGTCACAAAAACTAGGACATGACTGAGTGACTTTTTTTTTTTTTTTTGGAGTATTAGTTGTATTCAGATTTAAGTGTAAAAAATATCTTCAACCATTTCTAGTTTTCCTTTCACAGTAGTGCTATATCTCACTCAGGCACAGCGTTTTGAATCACCTGACCATCCAGCACCCCAGCCTGAGCTCCTGGGTCCTTCTGTCTGGGCCGTCCTTGATGATGGTTTCTTCCTGCTTCTTGGTTGCCTATGGCCTCGTCTGGTGGTCCGGGTGGTAAAGCCAAATGAAATCATGTCTCTTGCCCTAAATTCTCTGCCGAGTTTCCATGGCAATAGGATGAAATAGCTCAGGAGGCCCTGCCAAGTCTGGCCCAGTCTGATGCTGATCTCTGCCCCTTCCGCTCTCCCCGTTCAGTCTTCTTTCTGGCTCTCTCCCGTGTCAAGCTTATTCCTGTCTTGGGGTCTCTCCACTTACTCCCATCTTGGCATCTTCTCTCTGGACGCTTCTCTCCCAGCTCCTTATGTGGCTGCTACCTTCTCACCACTCTGTTCTCAGCTCAAGTGTTGCTTCCTTGAAAGACCTGCTCAGACTACCTTGTCTAAAGTAGCGCCTTGCGCTCACCACGCTCTGTGTCACCTTCACACTTCTGTCCTTCCTCGGAGCATTTATTAGGAACTGAACTTGTGTGGCTGCTCAGTTTCCATGTCCTGCCTCCATGCTCCTCAGAGGAGTGTACACACTGTGGTGCGGTGCCTGAAACAACTGAGGCTCCTAACTGTTTGTTGAATTATTTGTTTGTCTTTGAAACCTCTCTCTCCCTTATCCAATCAGTCTCCTATCTGACTGATTTTCATTCCTAAATTGTTCTCACCTCTGTCTGTTTTTTATTGTCTGTCTCTTTCAGTTGAACTTCATGCCCTCTGTCCTAGGCTTCTGGATGAGCTTCCTAACTCACTATTCCTTTTTCTCTCCCTCCAATACATCATGTAAACTTCTTAAAAGAATATTTTGGTCAGGGGCTTCCCTGGTGGCTCAGACAGTAAAGAATCTACCTGCAATGCGGGAGACTGGGGTTCGATACTGGGGTTGGGAAGATCCCCTGGAGAAGGGAGTGGTAAACCACTCCAGTACTCTTGCCTGGATAATTCCATGGACAGAGGAGCCTGGTGGGCTACAGTCCATTGAGTCACAAAGAGTTGGACAACACTGGGTGGCTAATGGTTTACTTTCACTCTGGTCATGTGGTTTTCAGGTTTAAAACCTCCAGTAGGGTTTTCTAGCCTGAAAGCACCTTGGCGACCCATTTCAGTACCTCCCTTCATTGTGACTGTCCGGCTCATACTCTGGGAGTTGGTGATGGACGGGAAGGCCTAGCGCACTGCAGTCCATGTGGTTGCAAAGAGCTGGACACGACTGAGCGACTGAACTGAACTGAACTGAACTGAGTGCACATACATCATTAATGCAATTAAACTTGCTTTCCTCTGAGTGCAATAGTCAGTATATGACCCATGAACCCATTTCCCTGGAGTCCTTACCTTGAACGTATAAGTGAATTTTTAGAGATCAAATTTCTTCCTTTTTGTTGGGTTGTGAAACTGGAGAAGGTGAGCTTCCTGAAAGACCAGGTTCCCTGTCCTCCTGGTCATAGCCCATCGACAGCAAGACAGAAAAAAAAAAAAAATCCAATACATAAAAGACATGAGAAGTGATTGCAAGAGTGAGAAGGGAGGAGAGGAAAAGGGCTGATCTCATTTGTGTGCTTGGATCCAGCCGTATCTGAATTTACCTCTGCCCTTTACTTAAGCAATTGGGGAAGTCAATGAATGTCTAGCTTTTTAAAAATAGATTTCTCTCTTTGAGAAAACTACTTTGGTTCAGGTTTCCATCACTTTCAGTCAAGATTTCTGATTAACGTGACCTGTCTTTCAAACCCTTCTACAGTTTGATCAACTCTCACTTGACTCCTCACCTCTTCCTTCTACTCTCCACGCTCTCAACGCCCTTCTGCACTTTGAACTTCTGCTCCTGTCATTGAGGGCTTCTTCCTGCTTTCCTCTTCTAAACGCCCTCTAGTATTTCATACTTTTGTCATTTATTTAAAAGTGACCATACAAATACCATCTTATGCTATTTCTGCTGTTAATCGTCTATGTTGTAGATTAGGAGGTCAAAATGCAGCTGCCTGTGGGGTTCAGGAATTTTAGGTGAATGTGTGAACTGGGCCTGTGTAATATGATGAAGAGTGGTGACAAGGGGACTGTTAGGTGTATGTCCTGCCTAATCGCATTCTGATTTAAAAATTTTAAAACCAGCATGTTGCCCAAATGAGGCAGGCCGGTTGGATCCAGTTGGGCAGTTAGTTTGCAACCTCTTTATTTATTTATAACCACTGACTTTTTGCTGTCTGATTTATCCACACATTTTTAGAACATTGAAACCAGGGACCTTGTATTGATACATCTTTTATTTCCTGCAGTGCCTGCAAAATAATAGCTGCTCAGTGTATGGGTCTCAGTGGACTGATGGTGCTGGCCGTGTGGTCAGGTTTATTGACTGTGTTGTTTTCCCCACAATCCTTCCATGCCCGCCCCCACACTCTCCCCTCCGCAGCCCCCCCCCACCCCCACCGCCGCCGACACCACCCCCAGCTCTTAATCGGAAATGAAGCTTTAGAGAGGAGAGTTCAAGGTTGGGTACTTGTCTTTCCTTTCCTCTAGGGGACCATCAGCGTCACATTCCTTAGAAATAACATTTTAAATAGAGATTCAAACTTTTTTTTTTTAAGAGAGCAAAAGAGTTTTCAAGTTCACAACATGTTTTTCTGTTCACGTGATCGATCAGTCATCACATTATGGCAGCGGAAGGGGACCTCACAAAGTCACGTATTCTAACCCTTCTCCCAAGGCGGAGATGCTTTTCTTAACGCCATGGCAGATGCCTCTACTTGAGCGTTTCCAGGGATTGAAAGGTCAGCCCCTTGTCGAGTAAGCCCGTTTCCTTGTAGAGCATCACTAACTAGAAAGTCCTTTCTGACGGCTAGCCAAAATCAACACCCTTCAACTTTGGACTTACTGTTTTTAGTTCTGTTTAACAAATATACAACATCTCCCTGTTGCAAACATACATAGGTTTTCAAAATATTCAAGAAAACAAATGAAAAGGTAGTAAAAGGAAGTTGTGCCATGTCAAACTTCCTTTATATTATCATGATTTCTTAAGAGAAATGGAACATGGACACAGTCACGATGAACTTCTAATTACGCGGTGTTCAGGTTTAGGAAGCACTTCAGTACACAGAGTTGTATGATGCTTGTAACTCTGCGAGCTGTGTGTTACTATCCTGATTTATGTACTCGATGCCACCATCGCCTCAGGTTTCTGAAAAAGGCAGTAACTTCTGCACGTCTGCCCTCCACAAGGAGGGAGCAGCACTGGGGTCGGCCCTTCTGAATCTCTCTGCCTTTTTCTTCTCCTCTGTAAACCCTCTTAGCTGGATGTCCAGGAGGCACTATGCTGTGTCTTGCAAGTATCTCCTGCTGGGTCTTTTTCAGTTTGTTTTGCTTTTATTAGATTTTATACTGACTGACATTTTCATAAAAGCTCATTTTCCTTAATTTTCAATAGCTCTAAATAATCTCTGTATTTACCCAAGGTCTTTCAGTTCTTTGGAAATAATTTGATAATTGGTACAGAAAATATTATAAGATAGATTATGATGTGGGATGATACGATAAAACGCTTTTAGTTTTAACTTTTGTTTAACCCAATCTTTTATTGATTGGATTATCCACTGTATCTACAGCGTGGGGAGTTGGTACCAAAATTCTGGACTGCCCAGTAAGCTGTAGATATCTGAGGGGAGGCTTGACCTGGAGGACTTGTTCTATCCCCGTAGACAAATTAGGGCCCTTATTGCCATAGTCACTTTTGATAAAAAGGGTTGCAACCACTTTCACACAGGCAATACTAGGGAACGTTTGTTATGAGTTTTTCCCTGATACATAACATGTTGGGCTGAACAGTGGAAGTAGAAATGACTTGAATCTCAGTTCACCCCACAGACAGTTCACCTAACTAATCACAGCTGTTCTTAGCATAGATGGTGCTTGTTGTGGCCCCACAGAGCAGGCTGTACCTTCCCTTCATCCCAAATTTGGTTTTGGGTGTTGAAACTGATGATGCCACACCTACACCCAGAGGGCATGGAGAGGTTTGTGACTCACACACGGGGCCTTCTGGGGAGAGCAGGTCCGAAAATGGGGTGAGAGAACAGGGGAAGGAGGTTGGCTTGGAACTGTGTGCGGGGGCTGGGGTTGGGAAGAAGGTTACCTCCGTGGGCTGGGGCTTGCTTGTTTGAACGTTTGGTTGGCACCTAAGAGGGAGCCCCCAGCCTTTCCTGCCAGCTTACCTGACTGTGTGTAGAGCAGAAGCAGAAGAAGGACTAGGGGAGTTTAAAGCTCTGCAGCCAAATATCACAAATGGGTTGCACTCTGTATTAGAGCTGACTCATGCTTTTAGGTGGAATCGGGCTTTTCTGGGCAGATGCGCTGTACCCAGGGTGAGGCGCTCACAGACCTCCCATTAATTGCCTCCTTTTTACCATCCTTCTCCTCTGCCCTATGGGATCCTCCCTGTAGTCCGACCTCAACAGCAAATGTAATAGTTAAACTCTCGACTGAAACTCGTGTTTCTCTTTTGTTTATTTATGTGTGTGCGCTAAGTTGCTTCAGTCGTGTCCAATTCTTTGTGACCCCATGGACTGTAGCCCGCCAGGCTCCTCTGTCCATGGGATTCTCCAGGCAAGAAGACTGGAGTGGGTTGCCGTTTCCTACTCCAGAGGATCTTCCTGACTCAGGGATCAGACCTGTGTTTCCTGCAGCCCCTGCATTGGCAGGCAGGTTCCTTACCATTAGCACCACCTGGGAAGTCTTTTATTTATATTCATGTTTAAACAGATATGTTTGTACTGTGTGTGTGTGTGTGTGTGTGTGTATGTGTGTGTGTGTGCGTATGCAGATTGGAGGGAATTGTTTCCCTTTGGGGTTGGGAGTGTGTGTTGACCTTGTGGCATCTTGGCGGTGAGTTGTAAATGATGAATGAACAGAACAGGTCCCCTGCTGGAGGAAAGAGAGCTGCAGAGGAGCAGGAAGAATGAAGACGCACTTAGCTCCTTTTTGATTTTACATTCACAGCGTTAACATGATCATCGACCATGGCTGAGCTCCTCAGGGATGCAGTGTGTAGCCTGAGTGTTGAATGGAATGGAGTCAGTTTGGGGACTCTCATGCAATTGAAAAGAGCATCATTCCCAATAAGTATGTTCTGTACAGATACAACTCGGGATCAAACGCCTTCTAAACTTATAAATTTCAGAAACTGTGAAGGAGATATTAAAGGAGAATTTGATTTGTACAGGGGCTTCCCCAGGTGGCTCAGTGGTAAAGAATCTGCCTGCCAATACAGGAGACTCAGGAAATGAGGGCTCGATCCCTGGGTTGGGAAGATTCCCTGGAGGAGGAAATGGCAACCTGCTCCTGTACTCTTGCCTGGAAAATCCCACGGACAGAGGAGCCTGGCGGGCTACAGTCCATGAGGTCACAGAGAGTCAGACACGACTTAGCAACTGAGCACAGAGGCATGACTTGTACAGAAATTATCTGATCTAGATTTTCAATAGTTTTTTTTTTTTTTTTTGGAGACAGATTGCTGTTTTCTGTTGTTGCTTTTTGCTTGCTTAATTTCAAGTTCATGTGTATCTCATGCAAAAAACCCTGGATAAATGTTGGGCAAAGAAGCTACTTCTCACTCATTCCTTAGAGTCAAAAATTATTAAAAATAGAAAAAAAAATTGTTGAGACAGATTATCCATGTGATGAAAGGCATTTAAAATGAAAGCTTAGCACAATCTTACTAATGATTTTGGAATATTAAAATTAGAGTCTGTCAGGTGCCAGGTGTGTGAACAGAGCAGATCACACAATTAGGCAAAATCTCAGGTAAAATTAACTCCATTTCAACTAATTCATACATGAATTTAATGTATCTATCTGCTGGGCTTAGAGATGGATTGCAGTTGGGAGCGACAGCTTCAGAAGAACCCAAGACATCCTGCTTTGCTTGAAGATTCAAGACAAGCCCTTGGCTGACTATTGTTCCTTTCACAAAGACTATGTGCCAACATTATCATTCTTGCTGGAGTAAACACAAAATGTGAGAGTCTCTATTACAGCGCATTTTCACCATGATATTTTAAAACCACTCCTGTGTTTTTACTTAGCATTCATATAATGCTTTCCGCTGGGAGAACACTTTGAAATGTCCCCTGTCAATAATCTCTCAAGCCACTCAATGAGATAGGTTGGTATTCCTGGCGCCATCTCACACCTGGGGAAACAAAAGCAGAAGGAGGTTGTTGGACCTGAACCAGATCATAATGTTTGAATACGAGAATGAGAACTAATAGCCCTGGAGTTTCCAGTCTGTTGTTCAGCCAGCTGGCTTATGTTCCTCCAAGTCTTGTTACTTGTGTAAACTCGAAAGAACTGTTAGGTCCTTGAAAGGTACATTTTCAATAGAAAGCAAAGCAGAATCAGCACTCTCTCAAGAGAAGTACTCTTCTATTGATTACCTACCATAGAGTCACTTCCCCCCTTCACTCCTTGTTTATACTTTCCCATATATAATACAGAAGAAAAACAACTATGGGAAATGAGCCAGATGTTTCAGCTAAAAAAAAAAAAAAACAAAACTTCTGAAATATCTCTGGAAGGTCTTCATTCTGACAGCTCAAAGTATTAGATTTGGGAGGAAGAGAGCCAAGAAAGAATTTCTTCAAACTCGGAGGCATGCAGAGAAAAGACTAATAGCAGAGGTGATGAGAAATACTCAAGGGAGAAGGTTCTTGTGGTGCAGAAGTTGGTATGGTTAGAGCATCAGGAAAATTTGGATCAGATAATGCAAATAATATACACAACTTTTTCACAGATACAAATTAGAATTTTTATTAGGAAATCAAATGTCCATAATAGAGCATTTTTAGCTGCTTGGCAAAAAGCCTTGGCTGAACAAAAGGAATTCAAATGCATTTGGTGACAGCTGATGTGGAATAACTTTTTATAGTACATGCTCTATCGTGTGATGCAGTTTGTGAATTTTCTCAAAAAAAAGTGACAGTCAACAGAGGCCTGTGTTTGTGGGCTTAATCTGTAAAAATAAAAGAATAAGATTCCATGAAAGATGAAATTGACAACTTATCAACATTCAAAATAGAAACAAGTTTCAGTGCTGTTTTAAGGAGGATGAATGAACTGGAGAATTGTTCACCATAAATTTCCAAACTTATGGTACAGAATTTAGAAAATTAAAAATGTAGTTTTGTATTATTTGCTGCCAGGGTTAGAAAGAGATCCCCAGGAAGCTATAAGGCAGTCTAAAGACTTCTAGATAAAATTAAAGTCTTTCTTCATTTTCTTTCAAGATTCTTAATTGCAGTAGAAGACATTCCACATGTTCAACTTCCTCTTGTCTTGAATTATCTATTATTCTTTAGGATGTGTGCGTGCTAAGTCACTTCAGTGGTGTCTGACTCTTTGTGACCCCATGGACTGTAGTCCACCAGGCTCATCTGTCCATGGGATTCTCCAGGCAAGAATACTAGAGTGGGTTGCCATGCCTTCCTGCAGGGGATCTTCCCGACCCAAGGCTCAAACCCCCATCTCTTCTATCTCCTTACTGGCAGACGAGCTCTTTACCACTAGCGCCACCTGGGAAGCCCAAGGGTGGGCTCATATTCTGTCTCCTCCGTGTAGCCTTTATCCCCTACTTACTCCACACTCAAGAGACCCCAAGACCACTCTCGAGGTTCATGCTTCACTAGAAGGACTTACAGAGATGGGAATAAGTGATTATACTCACAGTTGTAGCTTACTACAGTAAAAGGAGGCAGATTAAAATAAACCAAGGAAAAAGCACATATGACAGAAACCCAGAAGAAACCAGGGCATGCTTCCAGGAGCCTGTCCCAGGGACCGTGGATGTGTGACCACACAGGAAAGGTGTGCCCACGAGAGACGTGCCCCTGAGCCTTGGTGTCCAGAGTTTAGGTTGAAGTTCAGTACACAGGCACGACTGACCTTACCTACCTGGACTCCAGCCTCCCAGAGCAGAAACAGGCACTCACTGCGAAGCACACTGTGACTACAGCCATCTGATCAAACCGCACTGAGCTGCTCAAGCTTTCAGGCATCCACGAGCACTCTGCTAAGGCAGAATACTGCAAGATCTCAGAACTCAGCTCCTAGGAGCTGGCCAAGGGCCAATCCTGAAGCAGGCATTTCTTAGGAATGTGCAGGGTTTGAGCAACCCAGGTCTGCTGAGTTACCTCTTTCCCACAAATTTCAGACCCATAGCCTTGACCTAGGATCTGTTCATAAGCTACTCATATTTCTCCGAGCATCTATTTTTAGATAGCATTCATGTAACAGATATAGCAATCGTTGTTAGCATAAATATACCTAACATTTGGAGGATCCAGTGTGGGTTGGGATACACTTAAAGAAACAACCAATTCATCCTGTGTAGGCATGACATACATTTTCATATATTTGTACTAATTTGGTTACTTGAATCTCGTAATAAACTTGTGCAAAACTAGTCAGCAAAGAAATCAGCTGAGGCTTAGCTAAATCCAGTTCTTCCTCAGACTACTCATTTTCAATCAGTATTACATTCTGAAGAGGATTTAACTCCATCTTCCAAAATATTTGATCATCAATATGATAATTATATAGTATTCTTGCCTGGGAAATCCCACGGACAGTGGAGCCTTGTGGGCTACTGTCCATGGGGTCGCAAAGAGTCAGACATGACTTAGCGACTAAACAACAAAAATACTTTATTTACATAAGACAGTTGAATCTTCCTGATAATGCCAGTGTTATACCATATTGCAATATAGTCATGGTACAATTTAGGTTTATTACAGAATAAGTTGGTAAGAACTACCGAGTTATTTTCTATTTCTTTCCAACAGACTGACCTTTGCCCATTTATCAGATATTATCATAAATAGGAATCATTAGAACTGGCCATGATTTGGGTCCTTCTGTTTTCCAAGTCAGCTGGGGACAAAGCCAGTTACCTCACCTTTGTTCAAAATCATGAGTTGAGATAGATTTCTACCATCTGTTCTTGTGTCGCTGAACTCACCCCTGCTCCTGTGGAGAGAATATGAGTGTTAGAACAGTTCCCGTCCCTGCTGACCTGACCCTGGGATAGGTCTTATCCTGATCTCCTCTTGGGGTGAGAGCACTGAGCATGCGTCCGTGTCAACTACAGCTGCCCCAGAGAACGTCCATAGGTCTGAAGATACACCATATCCCATAAGAGCACCCTTAAAATCTCAGCAGCTGGATGGAGGCCCATCATCTCAAGATTATCTCAAGGCTACTCCAGCCCCAATCTATATTGAAATAAACTCCAGAGGGACTGGTGGGTCAAGACACCAGCTGTGTCTCAGTGCTGTGTCCTAGCATCGTCCAGCATTATTGGTGAGTCAGCCAGACCCTTTTCACTAAAGTCTTGTCATCTTCAGGCTGATTCCCATCCCTTGCGCTCCTCATGGGAGAGAATGCGTCCGTATTTCTCCTCTGAATAGTGGTCCCCTCGGCTTGTCCTAGGATGTCTAGGCTGACACCTATCTCCCTCCTGTCTCGTGAGCTAGTTTTGTTTAACTTAAAATGTACACTGCTGCCATTATTACTAATGACCTGAATGCTGCAGTCTAGGTACTAAATCACGGCCAGCTCTTTTGCAGCTCCATGGACTGTAGCCCACCAGGCTCCTCTGTCCATGAGATTTCCCAGGCAAGAGGAGTGGAGTGGGTTGCCATTTCCTTCTCTAGGGGATCTTCCCGACCCAGGGATCAACCCTGAGTCTTCTGCTTGGCAGGTGGATGCTTTACTGCTGAGTCACCAGGGAAGCAATGACCTGAGTGCGGTTTCTGTTGTTAGGTTTCTCCCGCTAGGGCTAGATGAGTGGTAAGGCTGGAGGAGGCCACGAAGCCCCCTAGCCCTGCTCCTTCCACGGTTGCGCTGCCCCCCAGGGGAGCCTGGCCGGGCTATGTGGAGCCTGCTGCTCTATTCTCATCAGAAATCCGTTTTTTTTTTTTTTTCTATTCTGTTGAATAGCTTTCTACCTACAAAATGAGAGTAGCGTGTGCTTGTACACAGCTCACTGCGGCATGTCAGGCAGGCAGCTTCTGTTTTGTTGTTACGGGTTGTTGCCACCCTTCAGAATTTCCCAGATGAGGGGATCCGCATGTCTCTATGTTCAAATATGCCCAAGCTCCAGAGAGTCCGTGCAGGTGTGCTCAAGAACCCAGATGCTGCGTTCCGCTTCGATGGGAGAGCTGGGAGGGCTGGCTGGCGTCAGTAACGCTGCAAGTGTCCCGCTTGGCAGTGAGGGGCTGGCTTCCCTCCTTCACCCCACCCCACTGAGTGTCTCCCTTGATCCCAACTCCTTTATTTTGGAGACATAGGTGCACTTCAATCTCTACTCCCTCCCGAGGCCACCGCCCTCTTCCTTTAGGCTATTTCTACTGCTGACTGAACTCTCATAGGAAATGCTCCCACTGGTTGGAACTAGGGTCAGTATCACAGTTACAACATCCCACTGACTTGGTCCTGCAGAAGGACGTGCTTTTTACAGGACAGTTTCCATGAAAGAGATTTTTTTACATCTCATATCAAATTTGTTTATTCCGCAGATAGGGAGGGAGAGCTGAGAAACAAAATTTTGTGTTCTCTTTAACCTGGTTCTCAGATACTAACATTTAGCAAATTTGGACACTATTACATTTGAAAAAAATGGAAAAGGGTCAAGATTTCTTATAGCTTCTTTGGAGATTTCAGGTGGCAGGACTATTTCATATTACCTCTCCTTGACTTCAGTGGCTGAAATCATTTGGTATGCCTATTATGAAGTAATGTGTAAACCAATCCCTGAAGATAAACGGATTTGAGTCATTTTCATTTTTATAATTACAATTTTATAATTTCAAGGAAGGAAGTTCTGGATTCAGACGTTTCAATCATGTCATCTTTTCTAATTTTACTTAGCAGCTTTATTTCTATAACTATATTAGTCAGATCTGTGTCTGAATCTAGGGATTTTTCCCATTGAAGCTAGATTATATGAAATTTTATCCCTTTTTTTTTTAATACCAGCACATATTTTGGGTTGACATATCAATCACATTCTGTTTTTATACAAGTTTAGTTATAATGAGAGTTGGCAGCAGTGTGAAGAAGCGACATTTAAATCCCTGAGCTTGGTTCATACATGGCTCCGGAAGTAGGGACTTAGAAAAATTCTCCGATCGATTCAGGTGAAAACCATTTTTGTCTAAATGAAATATTATATAGTTCATTGATGGCCCCAAATAATAACTGCAATTTTCCCATTTGCTTTCAAGATGTTCTGTGAACAGTATCTCAGCTCATCTTTTTCGTGGTTGAAGTGTCCTAGAGAATAGTCATAGCATTTGTGACACGTTGCCAGGTGCTTAGATATTTTAATACATGAGAATGGACTCCTATGGTGCCATTAGACTCTGTACAAGCTTTTGGAGAATAGACATTGTGCCTTTTGTATTATTATCTTTCTATTTCCGTACACAGAGAGCCTTCTGTGTAGTACATACACATTTAAGAAAAGTTTGCTGAATGGCATCGGATTCCCATCCTTGTTAGTTCCACACTCCGTTCTGAGAGCTGTAGGCACATTAGGTCACTTACATAGCACAAGGCTCTTTAAGTAGGTGCTATTATTATCTCCACTTTTTGGCTGGAGAAACCGAGGCATAGAGACTTAAGTAACTTCACCACGTAAGTGGTAGAACTGAGATTCAAACCCAGGTTCTGGGTCTAGACTCGCACGCTTACCCGCTGCACACCTATTACTAGGTCGCATGTCAGGTGCTCTGTTAACAGTGGAGAGCTACGTACTGTGTCCCCCTGTGTGCATTGGTGAGGGGACCCAAACGGACAAAGTTCTCGTAAAATAAACACTGGGGATGTAATGTACCACACGATGACTCTAGGTAGAAATACTGAATTGCATATTTGGAAGTCACTAAGAGAGTAGGTCTTGGGCTTCCTTGGTGGCACCAGCAGTAAAGAACCCACCTGCTATGCAGGAGACCTTGTGAGATGTGGGCTTGATTCCGCGGTCAAGAAGGTCCCCAGCAGGAGGGCCTGGCAGCCCACTCCAGTATACTTGCCTGGAGAATCCCATGGACAGAAGAGCCTGGCGGGCTACGGACCATGGGGTCTCAAAGAGTCAGACACGACCGAAATGAGCACGCACACGCAAGATCTTAAAAGTCATTATTACAAGAAAAGTTATTTTTGTAACTCTGTGTGGTGATGGATGTTAACTTGAAAAAAGAAAAAAAAGAGAGATCTTTGGTAGATCTTGGCAGACTAAGATTTTCTAAGGCAGGGTCTATTGTAAACAAACTTTTTATCTACAGATATTTCACCCCAAAGTAAAGCTTTATACTGTTAGTATGAGGCTTTAGAACCCATTCTTAATTTTTTGCTAAAATGTGTTTTCCTCACAGTTTCCACGTTTAGAATGATGCGACATTTGGACCCATGTGCTGTGGAGTTGTTGCTCTCTTACTATATTATAAGGATATCTTTTTGACTATGGAATCACACCAGGGCTGGCTGACTTGGAGAAGACCACTGCCAGAGGCCTAAGCAAAACCCCATGGCTTTGGACCATGAATGCAATTAATACATAATAAAAAGGAAACTCCATAGGATGGAATAACTGTCTACCCCTTAACTTTTCTGATGTTTAAGCATCAGCCACACCCAGAGGTAATGCAGAATTCTCACTGAAGTAGTTAACCCCGGTGGGCCCAATTCATCCTTAAAATCTTTTGACATATCAGGTTTCAAGACTCCTCCATTCATAATTTCAGTGATGTAGTCTTAAATAATTCAGAATGGCATTGTTATCTCTTTCAACTACCATGAAAAAACCAACTACCATAATCTGTCTCATCAATATGGTAAGCATTCACCCATTCATTTACCATTCAGCAAATATATATCGAGAGCCCAGTCTCAATGCATAAATAGCTGAAGCCAGAGCCATATTGAGAAGTTATGGCTCTGCTATGAAAAAACAGCTACTTCATTTTTAAGGAGTGCTTGTTATGATCTGTAGAACTATTTAGGAAATAACTTCGAGGTTCATATAAATATAGCTCTGAAATCTGTACAAAGACCATCCTTGCAAAATTCCTGGATCTGTGTCTGCTCCTCTAGGCCAAAGCCATTTTCTCTTTTACTTCTCTGCTCATAATTGAATTGGCATATTTATACATGGGTTCCATCATTAAGCCTAGGACAGTCTGGGTGGGGAACCAATCATGTTTAGTCAAGACTGAGAGTGCTTTAAAATGAAGAAGAACTAGGGAAGCAAAACAGCGAGAATGGAAAGCATCACTTGGGGACATGGACGATGGGTGAGCTGAAGGAAAGGGGAGGACAGTGATTCCTGCCGAGGCTGTGCTCAAGGAGGAATGTGCAGCGGGGGATGACAGCTCAGTCCCTTTCTCCCCGATGCCATCCCGACCCGGGCCCTCGGCCCACTGCTTCAGATTGGGCAAGCTTTCTCTAACTTTGATGACTGGAAATCTAAGAGATTTTTAGAAGCAGGAAAAGTACATTAACTGTGAGGTTAATTTTCATCTGAGAAGCACTAACCTGTGCTTGTATTTTATTATTTATTTTCATGAGTTATTGAATGAAATCCTTTGGTAACGGTACAGGTGAAATAATGCACTTCCTGCACATCCTTCCTTTTAACCTCTTTCTTCTCCAAATATGATGGTGTATGGTGTCCATGCCTACGTGTGTATTCCTACATGCCTACATGTGTATTCCTACATGCCTACATGCGTATTCCTACATGCCTACATGTAGCTGCATGATGCCTGCTCTGTGGGGAGATGTAATATTTGTGGTTTCCCTTGTTACCTTAATCTTCACGTTTGTTCTATTCTTAGTTTTACAATTAGTTGTGTTGAAAGCTTACGGCCAGCCTGTCACCTTTGTCTTTCTTGGTGTTTGTCGGTTGGCTAAAGTTGCTTTTCCAGCAGCTTGCTTGAGAAGAACCTGTGAGTATCACACTCTTATGTTGCTGTTCAGTTGCTCAGTCGTGTCCGACTCTTCACAACCCCGTGGGCTGCAGCACGCCGGGCTCTTCTGTCTGGTGACGGACAGAGTTCTTGCATACCTGCATGTTCAAAGTTTGTCCAAAGCTATCACGAGAGTGGTTGAATACTTAATCCTTGATTTGCACCTGCTTTTCTTGACTGTGTTTTCATGTTCCCCCCTTCCTGGTCAAGACATGTGAGATCACTTTGTCTTTTCCCTTTGTAAATTGCCTGGATGCGCTAAGATTCTACCTTTATACCCCAATAACTTTACCAGGATGTGTCTTGTTAACTATCCTGACAGGCACATGATGGGCTGTTTGGTATGGAGATTCAGGAAACTCTTCTTGAATGTTCAAATAGTTATTCTTTTGAATTGTTTCAGTATTACTCTTTAGCGTCTCCACTTATGCATAGTTTGCATTTGCTTTGACTGCTTTCCATAGCTGTTTTCCCTCTGACCCTCTGAAACTTTTATTTCCTCTGTATTTTTCACTCTGTTATTTCTTAAATTCCTAGCAGTGTTTGCCGCGGTGTTTATTTGCTCCGTGATTTTTGGTTGTTTCGCTGATGGCTCTTCCCCTCCCTTCTACTTATTTCCCAAGTTCTCTCAGCTCACATTTTAATTTCTTCTGTTACCTAAGCAGTAACTCTCTTACCCGAGTTTTGCATTTCTATTGTGAGATCTTTCTTCACAGAGGCGATGTTTTAGTTTGTGAGGGTGATCATAAGCAATGTTCCACAGGCGGAGTGCTTTAAACAATGGAAATTCATTTCCTCATACTTCTGGAGGTTGGAAATCTGAGATCCATGTGTTGACTTCTCCTGAAGCCTCCTTCCTTGGCTTATGGATGGCTAGATGGCTGGATGGCATCACCGACTCGATGGACATGAGTTTGGGTGAACTCTGGGAGATGGTGATGGACAGGGAGGCCTGGCGTGCTGTGATTCATGGGGTCGCAAAGAGTCAGGCACGACTGAGCGACTGAACTGATCCTCCTCCTCTGTCTTCACATGGCCTTTCCTCTGTGTCCTTATATCTTCTTATAGGACATCATTCATACTGGACTAGGGCTCACCCCGGGACCTAATTTAGCTTTACTGCTTTTACTCTTGTTTCCCGATATAGTAACATTCTGAGGGACTGGGGCTTAGATCTCACAGGCATGAATTTAGTGTGGGGTGACGCAATTCAGCCCATAATAGGTGATTAATTTGTAATACTTTTAAAAAATTCTTGTTACATTAGTTATCTACTTTTTGGGCAACATTTTCTGGTTAGCTGTTCTTTAATGGTAAAACATTATTTTTCCTTTTTTTTTTTACTAATTGTATTTTCATGTTGATTCTTTGGGAATTTCTTTTATAGTGCTCATCGAATGAGTTGAATTTCCCTAAACTATCTTTTTGTTTAGGATTTCTTTGGGGGGGGGTGTTGGCAATGGGTGGGAGTGAGTAGTTGGCTGGTGGTCTTCCAAAGGCTCCTTTCTTCTCTGCCCAAGGAGAGGGAATGCTTTCCACAGCTGTGGCTCCTGAAAGTGAGTCACTGAGGGGGCTTCCTCCTTGTTTCTTAAAGTGAAATAAAACCCACTTAGGAGACTTCGTTTTGTCAACGTTTTTAGCTCCACTTCTGCACCTATTTTCAAACACCAGATATGTAGCCTTCATGAGTCAATGTTTTCACTTTCAGGAAGTTTTTTTTCCCCCCAATACTTGATAAGATTTGTATCATTGGGCCTGTCAGCACTTAGCGTTTCCTCTGCCTGACAACCTGTGTAGCTTTTGTTTTATTTCTGCTAATTTTAGAAGGCTTTATGTATGTTTATGAGTCAATAGATTATGCATTTCTTTTATTCTTACTGAAAGTAGAGTTTTAAGTTGTTGGCTTTTTTTTTCTTGATTTTTAGGATGAGAAATGGAAAGGTAATTCTTACTCAGCCAAGTTTATGATGGAAGTCAACTAGTAATTTACTGAGTCATTACTATCTGCCAAACTCAAAGCTTAGTACTGCATATGCATTATATCCAATTTAATTCTTATCCGAGTGGTAAGAAACAGGATGATAAATATTATGGTTTAGCTCTTTTATCTCCATTCTCTCTCCCTTTCAGAGTGTTATATTGCTGCTAGAGCTGAAAAGTGATTCTACATTTCTCAGACTTCCTCACAGCTCAGGTTTATGTGTGCACTGATGTGCCTCCATACTATCTGGAATCCAGAGCTGAAGTCCACATGCTGCTGCTGCTGCAGGCTCTGCAGGGGAAGCGTTTGTGGTTCTGCAACAGTGATAGCAGGATGGCTGTAGAGAGTAGAGTGTACCGTCCACCGTCTGCTGATGAGTTTCCAAAGCCTGCGGTTGTGGTAGCAGCTTTGGGTTTTTAGAACCTAGCTGAAGTGGCATGCAGTTAGCAACTGGGACAGCAGCTTCCTGATTCTCTTGTTTCTGGATTGTGCCAGACAGCAGCTCTTGCGGAGGACCAGTGGCATGGGCTTGTCCTGGTGGCCCGGAGCACGCACCTCGAGCCCCTCCTCCCTGGCTTTTGTAGACACCTAGTTCTCCGCACCAAACCTGCATCTGATGGCACCAGCCCCGAAGGTTCTGATATTTGAAACTGAACGATGACTGGCAGATACTTTCATCTCCATCTTATAGAGAGGGGAAAATCACCTAAGTGGAACTAGGATTTAATCCAAGTTTGTTTCCTTCTACCATCTCTCAACTATCTATTAAGGTTGACTGATCACAGATATCAAACATTTCTATAGGGTTTACTAAGTGCCAGATACTTTTTCAAGCATTTTAAATTTGTTGACTGAGTAATTCTCACAACAATCCTTATAAACCAGATATTTTAAAAAATATTATCTTTATTACACAAGTAAGGGACTAAGAAACAGAAAGGCTGATGAACTTTCCCAAGGCCACATAGATCTGCTCCAAAGTTTGAGTGCTTAGTGGCTTGGCTGCCTCCATCTCAAAAACAAGGTTTCCCTTTATCTTACATTTTGAGGTTTCGTTTTGTAAGTTACTTTTGCAATTTAGTCTTAACCTTGTGTACAGATATTGGATATAAGCTTTATTTTTTAGAGATTCATCAATTTGGTCCTATTCAACTTCTTCCTCCTAGAATGTTCTGAATATCTGCTTAATATGTTGCCAGTGTAATGGAAATGGTACTGTCATAGAACTATGGAATATCAGGATTGGAGGAAGGCCTATTAATTATCTAGTTCAAGGACTTGAATTCTCTCTATGATGTCTTTGCCTATTTATCAGTTAGCCTGGGAGGTGGAGCGTTTCTCCAGACACCCATTTCATCTCCACCCAGGATCTAGCAGTAACATCTAACTACAGTGAAAAGTGAAAGTATTAGTCACTCAGTCGTGTCCGCCTCTTTGTGGCCGCCTGGACTGTAGCCCTTCAGGCTTCTCTGTCCATGGGATTCTCCAGGCAAGAATACTGGAGTGGGTTGCCATTTCCTTTTCTAGGGGATCTTCTTGACCCAGGGATCGAACCTGAGTTTCCTGCATTGAAGGCAGATTCTGTACTATCTGAGCCACCAGGGAAGCCTAACCAAGACTGAACTAAATCTGCATTGTTATGACCCCCATGCATTAACTCTTGTAAATATATACCAGCTGTTGTATCTGTTTTATATCAAGGCTCTTCAGATATTCGAATATAGTTATTCTGGAAGATTCCTGGAATCTTCTCTTCTCTTCAGGTGCCTATTTTCAGTTCCTTTGACACAGTTTTAGGATTCCTATTGGGTTCAACATACAGATTGCTCTGAATTTATTTGAACTAAACACAGATTTAAAGTTGGATGTGATTGGAAACGAATGACCGAGGACTTCACCACTCTTGTCTTGGATGTTGTATCCTTTGAGAAGCGACCTTGCGTTACTGAATCACGTTGAAAGCAGTCAGTTAAATCTGTCACCCTTCCCGACTCATGCACCTGTTAGGATTGTCTCCTCCATCCTAATTTCTCTGGGACTGTCCCACTTGCTCTCCTGCTCCAGCCGCAGTGGCTTTCTCTCAGCCTGTTGCTATGTCCTGGCCAACCTGAGTAGGGCCTTTGTATAAGGGCACCTTCTGCCGGGCTAGATCAGTCTTCCTTTTCTTGCTCCAGTTCCCCCAATGCCTTCCCATCTGGTTTGATTTGCAGCACGCCTGACAGTTTACCAGGTGTGCAGCACCTCCTGTGGGCAGCCTGTCCTGATTTTCTGTTTGTTAGGTCTCCCTAACGCATGTTTTCAAGGCTCTGTGCTTCCACCTTCATGAACTTATTTCACTCATTATTGTTTTAGATATATAATTTTCACGCAACATTAAGAATTTCTGACCTTTTTGTTTGCCTTTCTGTTCTCAGTTCCTGTAGACGTGCCAAGTCACTCAGTCGTGTCTGACTCTTTGTGACCCTCAGGACTGCAGCCCACCAGGCTCCTCTGTCCGTGGGACTCTCCAGGCAAGAACACTGGAGTGGTTGCCATGCCCTCCTCCAGGGGATCTTCCCGACCAGGAATCGAAATCATGTCTCCTTTGTCTCCTGCTTGGCAAGCAGGTCCTTTACCACTAGCGCCACCAGGGAAGCCCTCGGTTCCTGGCACACGTTCAAAATACGTGTATTGACTAGTTGATAATAAAGTGACATCAAATCATTTCCACTAAGTATCATATTGCTGGTTTTGACTCATCTAGTCTATATTTGGGATTCATGTCTGTGTCACTGAGAATATTTGCCAATGTCACTAACAAATTTTGTTAGCATGCCATTCATGCTCTTCTCCAATTGATGGCTAGAATCCTTTATCTTAATACTGGAGAGATCCCTTCAGGCTGATGTCAACCCTCTGAAATATGTCCATTCAGATAAGATTGAATTCACTTTGCCATATGACCATTCAATTCACATTTCTTTAGTATGCCTATATGATATCAAGATAGGCATTAATTCCCTCTTTTGGATTCTGAAAAGAAAAAAAGCTAAATCCTACTACATCTCACTGAGATAATCTTGTCTTCTAAGCTCTCAAAAACGAGTCCAGCTTAACTCAGGAAACACGCACCTGGCTTCTAGTAACCGTAATTTCTTTGTCTAAATTCTCAGTAATCTTAAATAGAACCTTGCTTAAGATTATGCTCTATAATATACACATGTATAATTTTTTCACAACCGTTTGAGAATGAGGAAGAATCACAAAGAACATTTTTCAATGATTCTATGTTTATCACTCTCCACACTTATCATTAACATGCTATCTAATAAGTGATTCATATTCAAATTTTCCCCATCATCACAGTGATGTTCTTCAGAGCAAGATCCAAATAAGGCTGACATGCTGCATTTAGTTCTGGTGCCTCTTTAGACTTCTTTAATCTGGGGGTTTTCCTGCCTTTTGCATGTTTTGTGACACTGAACATTTTTGAAGAGTTCAATCCCGTTGTTTTTGGAATGTTTCTCAATTTGGATTCATCTGATCATTTCTTCATGATCAGATTCTGGTTAGACATTTTTGGCAGAAACACCGCTTGGGGATGTGTTGTGCTCAGCGCATTACACGAGGGGACAAGCGATGTCCATTTTTGTCGGTGATTCTAATTTGATCTGGTTAAGGTGGTGTCCATGGGTTTCTCCTCTGTGAAAGTAACTGTATCCGTTTGTCCTTAGAAGCTCCTTTGTGAAGTGATGTTTTGAAGTCTGCTCTTTTTTTTTTTTTTTTGAAATGAGACCTTCATGTTCTCCACGATCTTTCCTTTTAGTGACGTTTCAGGAATATTCACTTGTACTCTCCATGACAAAGTCTCTGGGTGCCTGTTGGCAGTCACTCCCTGGGGAGAGGAATATTAACTCCAGGCTATTCTCTACCAAACTCTTTACCAAATCGGAAGCTTCATTTCTCTCTTGCCAATGTCTGTTCCGTGGTATCACTCTGAAGATTAGTCCCTCTGAAGATCCATCTCTTTTGTGGAGCAATTGTAAGCAACAGAGTTGAGCAGTTCTTTCCCCTTTGTTATATGTTAAGATTTCACTGTGGGCTCGAGCCACTCTTCCCTTCTTGATGTGTCCCATCCATCCCTTTCCTCTATTTTCCCAATTGCTTTGTTACTGCTGTCCTTTGCACACTTTCTCGAAAGGCAGAATACAAAGCATTGCACTTTGATTATTAGATGCTGTATTTGGAAATATGTGCTCTGCTTACCCTGGTGAGCCTTACATTCTGGGCACTGTCCTTCCTTCGCTCGGGACCAAGGACAAACGCACTAGATTTATCCCCAATCCAGCAGTTTTCTTGGGAGCTTGGCTCAGCCCTCTTTTACCCTCTCTTCTGCCTTGCATTCAGTGGCCCCATTTTAACTGCAACTGCTTTTGCAAAGATCACCCAGTGCTCATTTTCTGCCGTATCTTACTGGACAGTTTATACATGTGCTCCTGTTGACCATTCTGTCTTTCTAAAATTTCTCTTTCCCTTGCTTTCCAGACAGGACACTCTTCTGTTCTCTGGTAAGACAACGAACCATTTCTGCTACTCTGTGATTGTAAGTTTGGTTAACAGTTATTAAAGTAATAGTCTCTTAAAATTTTGGCATGAAATATATTATTGCATATATATTTAAGTATTTTTTTGTTTTACTTAATTGTGGAATTAATTTTAATAGGACAAAAGCCCTCAAAAGGATTCATTAGAAATTCGGTATGATGTCAAGGAAAAATTGCACCGGAGTTAACCAGGCAAGGAAGACTTTATTCTAGACTATTGCTAGAGGGGAGAAAGATTGAACTCAGCTCTTGAAACAAGAAGTGAGGGGGTGTTTTAAACTCTGAGTTGAACTCCTGAAAAAGTGCTGGAGGACATCAGAGGGAAGTTTGGTCAGTGGGATTAGTCCTCCGGTGTTGGCTAATTGTCTCTTGTTCACATCAGGCTTCCCCTCTCCCACGGAGACTAGGAGCCAGAGGTGCCGTCTTTCTTAATGATGACATTTCAAAGGGACACCCTCCCCCCAGGCCCTTGAAAAAGAAATCCCCGGGTTATAAAACAGGCAGGAGGCTGAGAGCAGATTTATCTACATGTCAAAGGAGCAGAGAAAAAATTTGCATTTACAGTACAAGTTTTTTTTAAAGTAAATGGTCTAAGAAAAGGGAGGTCAGGGGCCCGAAATTCAGGAAGAAGCCCTTCGGAGGTTTAGTCAAGCCGAGGGGCGCATCAAGGCCATTTTGATCCATGCAGAGTAATGGCTTCCAGCGTATGTGCCAATGCAAAAATCGTCGTTGACTCTGAGTTTTGAAACAAGTTCCTGCTCACACCCAGAGGCCAAGATGGAAAAGTGAGCCGTCCACCTGAAGCGCATATTAAAAGAAGAGTCCAGCAGTGTGGACAGAGGCAGGAGGTTTTGTGCTGGGAGGGCGGGAGGCACCAGGGCTCCGAAATGCAGTTTGTAGTGATTTTGCTTCTGACCCACGAGAGGCTTTCATCTTGCCTCTCTGCATTCCATACACAAAGAAGGTATTTTTATATCTTCTAATTAATTTAACTGTGAGTCCAGAGCCTTTGAGGCTGAGAAGAAGCACAGTGATTCATCCCCACACTCCACACCTCCTGCTCCCCTCGTCACTTCCCTGCTGTCCTTTATGTGGAGTTTTAATATGACCCTCCTGCCTTGGTATCGGCTTTCCTGTGTTTAAATCCTGGTTTATGCTGTAAAGCTCTTGTGTTGAGGATGCAGTCTTATTATTTTAGTTTTTGTTCAAATGACCTTGACGTGTTCTGTAGAGAGTTAAAAAACAGTAAATATTTTAAGTGGTTTAGGATTTTTATGGTATTCTTTTAATTTTTCAAAGATTTGATCTTTATCCTTCTTTATAAATTTCTGAGTCTGATCTTACTCGACAAAATAGCTTATCTCCCTGATTTTTGCTAATCTACCATTATCTTGAGCATCTGATGGGTGTGTAATTGCTCATTGTATTAGTTTGGAGCCCCCCAAAACAGAGGTTATGCAATTTGGAAATATAATTTACTGTTCCATGATTCTTCATTTCCAGCCAGATGCTGGCCCTTGTCTAAATTCAGATCTTGTCTAAATGCAGATCAATGGACATTGCAGGACTTGTTTAAATATGAACAAAGTCTAAACATCTAATGTGATGGTAACTCTCCTCCTTACGGTCTGAGGACACACTGCAGTTTCGTGCAGAACGGTGTGTCGCTCTGTGAGCAGACGCTGTCCTCTCCCTCCATCTTCGGGCCACCAGTTGTTAACAGTTTGCTGAGTTTGCTTTGTTTCAAAGTCTTTGTTCTAGATTCTTTGTTTGAGATCAATACACAAAAGTAAATATCTAACCAAGTGATATTTTAAAAAGTTTTAGTAACACTGAGTTATGACTCAAATCATTAGTGAAAAACCAGGGATCAGTAGGTTTTTTATTAATAACCAGCCTATTGCTTAGATAGCAGTCATTGTTTTGGCAGGCATCTCAAGAATAGGAAAGCTCATGCAAAATACTTTTTCTGTATGAAACTGGAGGTTTGATCATGAGAACTGGTAGGAATAGACTGATTTCTCAGAAATCTTATCTGTGAGCAAATCTATGGAAGGATTTAGGGTCTGTTAACACTAATGTATTGCTGCTAAGTCGCTTCAGTCGTGTCCGAGTCTGTGCAACCCCATAGACTGCAGCCCACCAGGCTCCCCCGTCCCTGGTATTCTCCAGGCAAGAACACTGGAGTGGGTTGCCATTTCCTCCTCCAATGCATGAAAGTGAAAAGTGAAAGGGAAGTCACTCAGTCGTGTCTGACTCTTTGCGACCCCATTGACTGCAGCCTACCAGGCTCCTCCATCCATGGGATTTTCCAGGCAAGAGTACTGGAGTGGGGTGCCATTGCCTTCAACACTAATTTAGTACCTACCAAATAACAATTAACATGGTTTACTTGTGCTATTTCATTTAATCCTTCCTCACACCCTAAGCTGTGAATGCCATCTCTATTCTACACATAAACAATCCAAGTTTGAGAGGCTGAACAACTTTTCTCAAATTTACTTAACCAGAATTAGCTAGAAGATTTTAGATACTTAATAAATCGCTATCACATGCCTCTTCTATCCCATATAAGAGATCTACAAAATGTGTTGTTGAGCTAGTGTTTAAGTCCAGTCCCCACAACTGAAAGAGGTATGATTATTATCCCTGTTTTACAAGTGTGTAAACTGAGTGCCAAAGAAGATAAAGTTGAGATTGAAGAGCTGGTAAAGGACAGACTTATGACTGACCCCAAGAATGACAACTCTAGAGCCAGAACTCCGACTCCATGCTGACCCGTAGGTTGGTGAATCCAGCGCTGTCACCAAGGCGCTTGGAGAAAATGAAGGAGGCGCTCACGGTCACAGCCGTGTGGGCGTCCATCCCGTCCTTCTTAGGGTGGCGTGGGCTCAGGGCATGATTACAGCCGTGTGGGCATCCACCCCATTCCCTCTAAGGTGGCACGGGCTCGGGGCATGATCACAGTCCTGTGGGCATCCATCCCGTCCCTCTAGGGTGGTGCGGGCTCGGGGCGGGTGCTTGATCATGGCCGTGTGGGTGTCCATCCCATCCCTCTAAGGTGGCGCAGGCTCGGGGCATGATTACAGCCGTGTGGGCATCCACCCCATTCCCTCTAAGGTGGCGTGGGCTCGGGGCATGATCACAGTCCTGTGGGCGTCCATCCCGTCCCTCTAGGGTGGTGCGGGCTCGGGGCGGGTGCTTGATCACAGCCGTGTGGGCCTCCATCCCGTCCCTCTATGGTGGAGCGGTCTCGGGGCATGATCACAGCCGTGTGTGCATCCACCCCGTTCCCTCTAGGGTGGCGTGGGCTCGGGGCGGGTGCTTGATCACGGCCGTGTGGGTGTCCATCCCATTCCCTCTAGGATGGAGCGGGCTCGGGGTAGGTGCTGGGAGAGGTTTCTGCACACACAGCTCTGTGCCAGGCATTCTGCAGTCCTCAGCGGCTCCTGAGTCCTCCCCAGGCTGGACTGTTTCCAAGGAAACATGAAAAGGTGTTGGAAATTTGGATAGAATATGCTGATCCTTACTGACATGAAAAAAAAGTGAATACTTTGCAGTTATCTCCTCTGCTCAAACATCATTTCCTGCTGCTCTAGCCCCCAAAGAATTGGGTCTTAGGGCAGCTGGTCAGTGGGGCTCCCCTGGCCTCTTGTACTAACCCGGAGGGTTATGACTCAGGGCTTGTTCTAATCCGAGTCTCTGCTTTCTGTATCATTCATGTATCACCAGGTTATTGGCATTTCAGCTGAAATATGAAAGATTTCATCTGATTTTGGCTTATGGGTCTTCTCTCTTTTAGTAATGCACCCTAACATCAGCTCGGCTCTTCAACTGAACTAAGACAATATTTGTTCATTGCATCCTAGGTTGCTACTTAGCATCATGGCGTAGTGGCTCCAAGTGTAGATGCTGGTGCCTGGCTTCTTGGGTTCAAAGCCCGCTGCCCCTGTGATAGCTTGTCCAAGTTATTTAAACCCTAACGCCTCATTAAATAGTACTTATATCACAAGATCTCAGTAAGATCATACATTTAAAGTGCTAAAGAACAGTACTGCAAATCACATTACCTTATAAACATTCTGATCGAATGGGATAGTACTGAGGATGTATGGAGGAATATAATTAATATATAAAATAATTCCTTAATACAATTCCTTAGGATTTAGGAAATGTTAATTGAAGATCTCTTGTGTGAGATATCATGCTGATCAAAAAAGTTTGTCGGTGCCCTGAAGGATGTTGCAATTTTTAAGAAAGATAACTTCTCAATGTGTTTGAGATTCACATGCCTGATAAGAACTAGGCTTTATGAAAATACAAGGAAGGGAGAAAGGAGTTGCTTCCTGTTGGTACAGCGAGGACGGCATCATGAGGCAGGATGGGGGCAGTTCCCACTGATGGCATTTAGGCTTTGGTGGAAGATACACTGGCAGAGGAAACCACGTGAGCAAGAGCATGA
The DNA here is from genome assembly GCF_032452875.1 of Bos javanicus. Classification (NCBI taxonomy): domain Eukaryota; kingdom Metazoa; phylum Chordata; class Mammalia; order Artiodactyla; family Bovidae; genus Bos; species Bos javanicus. The sequence goes on along the minus strand of NC_083891.1, from coordinate 59,773,897 downwards.
GGCAATCTGTACTCAGGGGGTGATCTGTTCTGATAGGCGTCCTGAGGGAAAGTCACGAAAGCCACTTGCGTAAATAAAGAAACTGCGGCCGTGGGGAATTAACGGCGACGGGTCACATGGGGTTCGGGTGTGACTGGCCCATTCCCGGCGGAGGGCTGCAGAGCCCTCTCCCCACTGCGGCTCCCGCTCTCCCCATCTCTGTTCCCGCTCTCCTCTCCTTTCTGCACTGCCCGGAGTTTTTCTTCTTGCTCATCTTCCCGCCCCTGCCCTCCCCCCTCCCCCATTCATCACTTTAGCTTGCTTTTCGGCTTGATGTAATCTTGATTTTATCTCTTCGGATCCTTCCAGCTTCAACAGCTGATGCCAACCGCTCAACTTCTGGGCAGCTAATATTCCCATTCCCTGGGGGAGTCTGCTTGGTCACCCGATCTTTTCCCATCAGGACGAGGCCCAGGCCCCTGCCAGTCCGCAGACTGATTGCTCTGGGTCAGGTGCTGCCCTCTGTCCCCTTGGCTGTGACAAGATGTGGCAGGATCTTGTGATATGAAATGCAACCTTCTCCACTCCCAGGGCGGTTTCCCTTGGAACTGACGCAGCCTGACACGAGGCTGAGGCCTGGCTAACACACTAGGGAAAGCTGTCCGGGCTGCGGGTCGCCCTTGAAGAAGCCACGGAGCGGTGGTGCTTGAAGGCTGAGCATGGGCGGCGTCGCTGGAGGAATAACCTCACAGTGTGCACAGCATTCGGGGAACGGCTACGTTTAATGAGTGAGAGGAGGCCAGCTTTTCAAGTCTGGGCTGCGGTGGTGGGAAAAGACAGCCCTGCTCCTGATCAGGGCCGCGCCAGCTCTCTCTGCAGCTGCCCCGAAGGTCGAGGAACGCGAGCTGGGCCAAAAGCGGGTGGGAGAAGGAAGGAAGCTGGCAAATCTATTTCTTGCCCTTCGTCCTCATCAAGGACAGTTTCGAGAAATAGTTTCATGGGCTTTGTGGAGACAACTGGCGGGATTGAGCCACCAGCTGTGTTTGCTCCGAAGCTGCGGCCAGCACAGTAACACATCCCCATGCTTTTGCTCTCTCTCATTTCCTCTATTACAGCCTTTTCACTTTATTTTTTTAAAGAAAAATATTTATTTATTTGGCTGCGCCGGGTCTCAGTTGCGGCGTGTGAACTCTTGGCTGGGACAGTTGGGATCTAGGTCTCTGACCGAGGAGCGAACCTGGGGCCTCCCTGCATTGGGAGGGGGAAGTTTTAGCCACTGGGCCACCAGGGAAGTCCCTCCCCGTATTTTTGGGTTTCCCCTCTTTATTCCCCAAAGCATTAGGTGATGTGTTTTTCCTGGGGCTCCATTTTCAAGGGGACCTGGGGTGAAACACCTTCATGAAATATGTTGACGATGGCTCAGCACAGTTGACACCCAGAACTAATAAGTTAAACTCTAGTCTGGGGTTTCCGAAGGTGTGGGCCTTCAACCAACAGCATCAGCATCATCTAGGGATTTGTTAGAAATGCAGAATTCATTAGAAATTCTCAGGCTTTGCAAAGAGCCTTGCGGTACCTATTGAATCAGAAGTTCCAATTGGTTTTAATGCATGCTAAAGTTTGAGAACCACTGCTATAGTCCAGAAGTGGACAAACTCTTGTCTGTGAGCCAGCTGTTTGTTTTTGTGGATAAAGTTTTGTTGAAACACAGCCACTCATTGTTTTACATAAAGCCTACAGCTGCATTTGTGCTACAAGGCAGAATGGAGTAGCTGAGACAGTCTGAAATATTTACTATGTAGCCCTTCCAGAGGTGGTTCGCCAACCCCACTCTACTTCAGCCCTGTCCTTCTGTTCCCTGGGGTGAGTTATATCTTTTCTGGAGTTGATGGTTTCTTCCCGAAGCTTGTTTGTGCCAGTGTTCTTGCTACTGCAGTCCTTTAACTGCAGACTTCCCTGGTGGCTCAGTGGTAAAGAATCCGCCTGCCAATGCAGGAGATACAGCTTTAATCCCTGGGTTGGGAAGATCCCCTGGAGAAAGGAAAGGCTGCTCACTCCCATATTCTGGCCTGGAGAATTCCCTGGACAGAGGAGCCTGGCGGGCTACAGTCCATAGGGTTACAAAAGGAGCTGGACATAATCTAGCGACTAAATAACAACAGTAACAACTTAACTGCATTTCTATCAACCAATGTCATATGAATTCAATAAAGAAGTAGGGATTTGGGGTTTTGTCTTCATGAGAACTAAGTTGTATCCTCAGATATGGAGGAACTGAATATGGGGAAGGACAACTGTATTTTGTAGGCAGATTGTCTAGTGTGTGGAAGGTGGGTGCCCCTAGTCCCCGAATCATTCAAGCTCAACAGTACATATGTAAAAATACATGCTGATTTTGTGCTGAAGAAATGGCTATAGGAAGACATTCACGGGGCAGCTCAAGTGCTAAGCCTCTCATCTGGAGGGGGATTTAGGAGGCATCTAGCTGTGTTGCTGTCATCTGAATATTTTCACCAAATCACGTGAAGAAAAATCTGACAAAAATTGTAGCAATTGTACCATGAAACCATCTTTAGGATCACCTTTCAGGGCAGATACAATCAATCATCTGCCCGAGACAGCCTTTAACTAAAGGTCAAACAAATTTTTTCCTAGACACCCTGGAGAGAAATATTTAAAAACTCAAATCGTTGTCTGCGATGTCAGTGGTATTGTTTTGGGTACTTAAGCGCTAACATCACTTTTTTCTGAACTTAGCACCATGTAAATTGCCGTCTTGTACTATGGCACCTGCTAAGTGATCTTCTTTTTTCCTGTGTTCCAAGTCTGAACATTGTATTAAAATATTCACTTACCTGCAGATCGAGGTAATGTCCTGTGCATTTCTGGTGTGCTGTTTCAGACCAGCTTCGTCTCTGTTCTCACCAGCTCTGAGGGTCTACTTGGGCTTCCTTGTCTTCTGGCCTCTGGTTTCAGCAGAGCAGAGGGCAATCTGAGGGGGTGGGGCCTTGTAGCTTAGCCATCACCCCGAGGGGCTCCCCATGCTGCCCACAGACCCTGGGCCTGTCCTGTGTCTCCTCACAGCCCGGGGTGGTAACAGATCTCTTCTAACCGGATTCCCTGTTACTCACTGTGGCTGCTCACACCCTTGTACACACTTATCAAACTTTCCTTCGATTACCTAATCCGAGTGCCACGTGTGTTTTGCCAGGACTCTGGGTGATACATCGCTTTGTTTGTCATTTAGCTCATCAAAGCACAATGCATATTTTTAAGATATTATATTCAAAAAGAGAAAAGGGTCATAGAAATCATAGCTTTCTTATCTTTTATTCCTTTCTAACTTTCATGTTAGGATTTGAGAGTGTCTGTTTCCTACTCAGGCTCAGACTTTCCTGCTGTTTTCCCAACTTAACTTTGAATCGAGGCAAAACCTCAAAGTTCCAGGGATAACTTTGGAGACGGGAGGGGATGAGAGCCGGGTGGACGAGGCCCAGGACCCTTCATCGAAGCTTCACCAGAATAGCTCCCTTTTCATCTGTTCTCTAGGTTGAGCTTCTTTGTAAGAATAAGTTTGCAAGTTTCACAAAAGAATTCTACTGTTTAAATGTGTGAGAATCAGTGGGTTAAGGGATGGGAATGTTCCCTCTGAAGTATAAATCATTGATCAGAAAGGGCTGACACCTTATTGACCATTACCAATTAATTAGTCAGAATCACTCCCCAGTAGGGCTTCGGGCTGTGTAGATTTGGGTTGAATCTGTTGGTACTCATGATTTCAGAGACTCAAGGAAGGTGATGTGGTCACACTCAGGAGAAAAGCTGAAAGGACAGGGGTGAGATCCCCATGTGAGGACAAAAATGTCCTATACCTGTTTTGCATTGACTCTTAGAACAGTCAGCCTGTTGCAGACGAGGGGCTGCGTCAAGGGCAGCAATGGTCTCAAGCAGAAGCAGAGCCTGGTGACTGGCACTTGAGCAGTTTGTTAGGAGGAAAGAGGTTGGTTGGAGCTAATTGTTATCTACTTAAACCAGTCAATCCTAAAGCAAATCACCCCTGAATATTCGCTGGAAGGCCTGATGCCAAAACTGACGCTCCAATACTTTGCGTACCTGATGGGAAGAGCGGACTCATTGGAAAAGACCCTGATGCTGGGAAAGACTGTAGGAGGCAGAAGGAGAAGGGGACGAGATGGTTGGATGGCATCATCTAATCGGTGGACGTGAGTTTGAGCAAACGCTGGGAGCTGGTGCAGGACGGGGAAACCTGGCGTGCTGCAGTTCGTGGGGCTGTGGACGCTGAACAGCAATCGTTGTTCATACACCATGTCCACCACCAGCTTTAGAGCTTCTCCTTTTGAATATCTCTCAACGCTCGCTTCTCTCCATGTCGTTTGCTTTGCCTTGGTTATTCTTCTTCCCTTTTGTCCCTCGGCTTAATTTTTCAACTTTGGTTAAAAGACTTCAGAGAAGTCGTCTCTAAATCTCCTAGTGTAAACCAGTCCCCCATTGTGCTCTCTTACATTCCTTTTTTCCCTCAGCGCTCTTGACATGAGTTTAGCTGTAAATCTATTTGTGGTTATTGCTGTTAGTATGCGACTGCCTCAGTCCTTGCACTTTAGTGCGGAAGTTTCACTCCTCTGGTTACCCTTGTGTTCTTGGCACAAGGACAGTGTTTGGCTTACAGTAGGTGCTCAGTAAACGTTTGTCAAACGGATGGGTTAATGCTCACCTCTCTCCCGTCTACCCGAGCTTCCAGGCTGTGTTCTGCCACTTCCTTCTCCTGTGTGTCTCAAACCCCCTGCTCCTGCTCCTTCCCACCCTCTGTAACGGAGCTGCTGTAGGTTAGGTCCCATCATTCCTCACCTGGAGACTGTAGCCGCCTCCGTGCTGGACTCCCTGATTCTGCTCCTGCCCCACACAAGGGCCCCCTTCACACCGTAGCTGGGGGGCTCCTCCCCCATGCCCTCAGTACAGTGCCCAAACCCTTTAACCTGGCCGAAGATCCCTCTTGATTTGACATCTTCTTCCTCTCCAGCCTTGTCTCCTAGTTTTTCTTCTCTGGACATACAAAACTAATTTCTTTATCTTTGGCTCCTATTTCTTTACTTCGAACTTGTGCACGGGCTGTTTTTAAGGTCTCAAATCATCCTTCCTTCATTTCTCTCCCTCCTTTCCTCCCTCTTCTCTTCTTTCTTTCCGTGGCTGGCCCGTGTTCCTCCTTGAGGGTTCTCTTGGATGTCCCTCCTTTTGGGACGCTTTCTTGGTCTGCAGTCACCATGCCTGGGTGTCACAGTCCTCTCTCGGGCTCTGAGAATCCCCTGTGTATTTCCCGTCACAGCTCTGTTACCCTACCTTCCCTTGGCCTATTCCCTTCTCTCTGCCTGTCACTAGATGGTAAAGTCTAGATAGCAGGTACCCAGCTGGCCTTAGGCACATGTCAACACTCCCCGGTGCTGGGTACACAGGAGTACTTAACGCGCTCTTGTTAATGAATGAACGGAAGGAAGGCTTTGGTGAACAGGGTGTTGTGAGGTGATAGAAGTAGGCAAGCTGTGATGGCTACTAAGGTGTCTGTTCATTTATTATTTTCTCACCACATTTCTCTTTCCTACTTTTACAAGCAGGTATCCAGACTTTGTAATTCCTTCCCTCAGGGGAAGTTTAAAGTGGGTGCTGGTCAGTAGAAGTTTACAGAAAGAAGGAACTGATGGAAACCAAGGGAGGTACTTATATTTTTTAGAAGCCAGAGCTCTTCAAAGAAGCGATGCCGCATGTCTGAGAGAGGGAACATAAAGAGCGACATCCTTTGGAGGGGAGTGTGAGAGGAAGGGAGATAGCCTTCTAAAGTGGGAAGAATCTCTGAATACTAAGGCTTAGATTCTCTTACGGTCATGAGAAAATGTCAAGACCTCAAGGGGAAAGATCGGAGAGCATGTGTGAGAAGTGACCCCGCAGGGACGTCAGCATCTCCAGAGTCACGGGCCGTGACCTTTGAGGGGCCTCAGACTTAGGGCTTGTGCAGGGAAATCAAATCAGATCAACGAGCAAAATGACTATATTAAATATATTGTTAATATAGCTAAAAACTTTTTCTGTTAATGAAGTTCTTTTAGGGCTTTAAAATTTTAGTATCCAGCCACGTTTGCTCTGGGTTTGTTGTTGTTATTGCTGTTGTACGGGGCCTCTCTGATACAATGGGCTTGCCCTATTTTTTCAAAAGGGAGAATTACAGGCTAGAGCAGTTCAAACATAAAAGAAAGGCCATAGAATAAAGAGAAGACAACTGGAAATAAAAACATTCTAGGCCTTTGTAAGTTGCTTTCTAATTACATAACTCTTGTTTGCTTTCAGATAATTAGACCCATTTGGACTGTTTCAGTAGTCCAGGCGTTTATTCATAAATGTTTATTTTATATCTACTAGCACAGGCTAGACACCGGGGATTCATAGCAGGATAGAACAGGGGCATGGTACATTTGAGACCAGGGGTAGATATTTTGGTTTCAAACCACGTTTTTAGACTGGAATTTCTTACATTTTTCTTTGTCTAAAGAGGTTTCTTCCAGCCACAATACATGCACTAGCCCAGGGGGCCGTTTGGGCAAAGGTAATGTTTTTTGGTGACGCTTTTGCTTCTGAATGATCCGCTTTTCTATAGCTGGCATCAGCGATGGTTACCATGCAGGTGAATGCTTCTAATCCGGCTTTGCCTGCTCCCTCCCTCTTTCTGTGCTTTGAGAGAAGTGAGTAGGCGCAAGCCTCCACTAGTATCCCTCTTCCCTGAAATAACATCCATTTATTGAAATAGATTCAAAGGTTGGTCAGAGCTACACTACGGAGGATGACTCACCCTTCTGATAACTGATAGCATTTATTTCTGTAGGGAATTGATGAAAATGATCCACAAAGACATATGGAGTGGTCTAGATGCAGAAGTTTCTAGATTTTGAGCAGGCTGGTTAGCATACTTAAAGCCGATGATGTTAACTTTGTACAAACCCTGAAAGCTGAACCACCTGATCTGGGTAGAAATGACTTCCAGGTGAAATTTCAGTTTGGTTCACATCAGCATCTTCAGTGTCTATAAAAATTGGTTTTGGGACTTCCATGGTGGGTCAGTGGTTAAGGCTGCACACTTTCAAAGCAGGGGGCACAGGTTTGATCCCTGGTCGGGAACTAAGATCCCATGTGCCACAGTGTGACCAAAAAATAAAAGAATAAATAATAATTTACAAAAAGAATTTAAAAATTTGCTTGTTACTTTATAATTTTATGGGCTGTATATGTTACTATGTTACTATATACAGCCCATAAAATTTGAAAAGCTAAACTGGATTTGGCTTTACTTGAAAATCTCTGGCTTAGTCTTTGCCCACAATGTCAAGTTGGAACCCACAGGTGCTAACTCTGAATTTTGTTGCTCCATAAAGTTGTTTTTCTTTTTCCTTTTTGTATTTGCTCTTTTCCAATCAAATGCTATGAAATAAAAACAAAACAACAAATAAACAAATAAACAAACTGAACAGCAAGAGAGTCAAGACTGTGCCAGTGGTACGGTACTTTTCATCTGGTAATAAGAATATTATGTATCATATGACATACATATCAAATAGCATTAATATTGTTATATTTAATTAGAATATTATGCAGAATTTCAAGATCTTTACTGACTGGATTCATTTTTCTTATTAATTCACTTTAAAAATAGACTTAATAATCAAAACACAAATAAATTGATATCATTCATGCCTGCTTTTTCTTATGTCTTATAGTAGCATGCTTCTGCTGCAATCAAAAACTGTAATTGCTGGTAGCATCAGTGTCAGATTAAAATAACTCAGTGCCATATTCTTATTTATGAATCACAAGAATAATATAATATTTCTTTTCCTCTGGGGGAAAAATAATGTACTGTAGCATTAAGCCTAAAAGCCCTGCTCAAAATCTAAGAGTACTGATTCATTGCTTTCTTTTTAAAATTTTTTCAAGCCTGAACTACAATAATTCTCCTTTAACTGGTCTTCCCACTGGGCAAATATAACCTCCAAATGGTATAAGACTCTGCAGCTCATCCTTCCATTTGGAGACTAACTAAATTTGCATATATTCTCTTCAAGGGAGAATTTACCTTGCCTTCCAGGAAAGCCGCATGGTGATTTGAAAATGTTATCGTTCAGTCTTTAGAACTCTGAAGTCTGGCTTCTAACTCCAGGACCTACAGATAGTACATGCCCTCCAGCTACTATACCAAGAGCCTCTTAAGGACTCTTGGCATTAATCATATAGATTTTAGTATTAAAGGTTTTGCATTTGTTGTCCTGTCTAACTTAGAATATTTATCTTCTAGCCAGGAAATATTTGCCAGTCTGTTTCTAAGTTTCAAAGGAAGATGAAAGACATTTTTCATCTGAGTTTGGCTACATGCAAGTGTCCTAAGTAGCTTTGTTTTTGGTTTTGTTTTTAAAAGTTGAAAACTCTATGGGAATAAATATGCTCTAGAGTATAAAGAAGTCGTGTGCCAAGAAGGAGCCTAGATTAAATTTGTGTGGGTTGTTGAGGTTGACGTTCCAAACGCTACCTTAGCTGTTGAGTTTGGTTAGTATATTGCAGAGTCTGGGATAAAAATGGATTGAACGCTCATGAAAAATGCCAGAAGGAAAACACTAGTGACTTCATTCAGTTCAAGATAAGAAGTCTGTTATAAACATTCATAAAGAAGACTTTGCCACTTTGCTAGGGATTTTTCCCTGATCGCCAGGATTGTAACCGTCATCAAAAGACCTAAATGAATGATCCACATCACTCATCCTCCACGTTGGGCTCAGATGTTTCCTTCTCAGTGAAACCTCCCTCAGAACTCGCCCCTCATCCTCCTCCTTTAACCTCACCTAAACCCTCAGCTCACACCTTTCAGCTGATGCTGAACTTAGCTGCTGAGCTGTTTGCATCACTGGAGCATCAACATTCGGTCAATAGGAACCTGTGTGTGTCTGCTTAGTCATTCAGTTGTGTCCAACTCTCTGCGACCCCGTGGACTGTAGCCCACCAGGCTCCTCTGTCCGTGGGATTCCCCAGGCAAGGATACTGGAGTGGGTTGCCATGTCCTTCTTCAAGAGGACTTCCCAACCCTAGGATCAAACCCGGGTCTCCTGCATTGCAGGTAAATCCTTTACCATCTGAGCCACCAGGGAAGCCCTAGTAGGAACCTAAGCTAAGCTAAGCTAAGTCACTTCAGTCGTGTCCGACTCTGTGTGACCCCATAGACGGCAGCCCACCAGGCTCCCCCATCCCTGGGATTCTCCAGGCAAGAACACTGGAGTGGGTTGCTATTTCCTTCTCCAATGCATGAAAGTGAAAAGTGAAAGTGAAGTCACTCAGTCATGTCCGATTCTTAGCTACCCCATGCACTGCAGCCTACCAGGCTCCTCTGCCCATGGGATTTTCCAGGCAAGAGTACTGGAGTGGGGTGCCATTGCCTTCTCCAAGTAGGAACCTAGTCTTGTTCATTTCATCTCTGGAGCCAAGGAACTTCTCACAAAGCTTAAAACATTTGCTGATTATTAAATTGATAAATGCACACATTAAGTTGAAGAGGTGCTAGTTTGGAACATGAATCAAAGGCCACTGTTGCTCATGAGATGGAGAGGAAAGTGTGCATTAACTGAGGAGCAGAGGGGCACCGGGGAGTTACCCAGCTCCTATTATCTGTGCTCTTTCTGGTCAGACACCTGATGCTGGGAAAGATTGAAGGCGGAAGGAGAAGGGAATGACAGAGGATGAGATGGCATCACCGACTCCATGGACATGAGTTTTGGTAAACTCCGGGAGTTGGTGATGGACAGGGAGGCCTGGCATGCTGCAGTCCATGGGGTCGCAAAGAGTCAGACATGACTGAGCGACTGAACTGAACTGAACTGAACTGGTCAGACAGGACCAGTTTGGGTCATGATTACTGGCAGGCTCAGGTGGCCACTGATAATGATTCTAGAATGTCTCTGTTGCTCAGAAGTTCCTGTTTTTTTTTTTTTTTTTTTAATGCAGCTGTCAAAGCTCCCTCTGGCTTTCTTCAGCAACTAGCTCATCCTTGAAACAAAACGTGACTCCACGTAAGCTCTGTGGGTTTGCTCTTCCTAGGAGTGGAGAGTCCCAGCTGTACTACTCAGGATCTGTGTGACCTTGAAAAACTGCGCACTTCTCCGTGTCTCTTTCTTCATCAATGAAATGTGGCTTAATCTATGGAATTCAAAGCTGTCAGCTGTGTGCATCAGGTGGCCAAAGTATTGGCCCTTTAATATAATAAATGCTAAATAATTCTTTGATGGTTGAAACCATGAATTTATGCCAGAAGAAATATTCAGAGAGTATGAGGAAGGAATTAAAAGTGAGCTAGGACTAATCAGTGGTAGCCTCTCCTTGCAAGAGGCCTGAGCGGAGAAGAGTGGGCATTCTGGACCTAACTTAAACAAGAACTCAAGGTTGGAGGAATGAGACAGAAACTCGGTGACCACAGCGGGGCTCAAGGCTGAATCTCACACATAATGTGCTGGCAGGGTCCTGGTGACTGGAAGTATATTTTGAATTGAGTCCTTTTTGCTTGGTTCCTGCTGAACATTGGGCAAGAGTGTTGAATACATTTAAAACAGAGTCAATGATTTTATATGTGAAGTAGTTTCTATCTAAGTTTTTGAGTCAGGTGCATTAAAGTAGAAATAAATATATTTTAAATTTTAAGAGTGTGTATGATAGCTGACATTTATGGAACACAAGTTGCTGTTCTAAGAACATTACAGGTGGTAACTGATTTAATTCTTCAAGAGAGCTTAAATAATTTTTAAAGGTAACACCTTCTCAGTGGCTGTGATGAGACAGCAATTCAAGCCCAGTTTCTTGATCCACTCGTTCTATTCTGTTAGACCACTGTTCTATTCTGCACTTTATGTAGAGAAATATTACACTGCCATCCTTGACGATAAGAGTTTACAATCATTCTTTCACAATACAGTCTCACTGTTTATCAGTGGGGTGCTTCTAAATTAAGAAAATAGTTGGACAACTGTTCACCTTGTTTGACTGTCAGGCGCAAGTGATAAGTGACCATTTTCTAGCCAGAAAAGGCATTTTGAAGTCAGCTGGCCCATGTATATATTAAACTTGTAAAACTGTAGCATTTATAGTTGACTTAATTGATAAAGGAACTAATAAAATAATATTATCAGTTGTTCTCTCTACTGCCAATAATACTAAACCTTTACAGCCTTCTTTGAAGAATTCATTTTGGAAACTAGGAAACTCTACTAAGATTTAATTGTTATTGCATTTTAAAACAGGAAAAAATTATGTGGCTAGCTAGACTATCTTTAGGATAAAAGACATTTACACTAATTTGATTTTTTGCAGTAATTTATTTTAGAGTTCTCACTGGTAGTATTAATCTTCAGTAACTTATTTGAGGTGATATTGGATTCCAATTGTATTTTCAGAAGAATTTTATTGTGAGTTATATATTTTTATTTGAATGTTAAGTGTTATAAAATAGATAATTTTACAGAAGCAGAAAGCATTTCCAATAGACGAAAAGTTCAAGGAAAATTGTTGGTATTTGTTAAATTCATTTTGTTATTTTCATTCTTTTTAGTAAATTTATGAGTAAATCTCTCATAATATTTTATTAACTTCTACATAAAATTCCAGGATTGAAATTCACGTTGGTGCAAATGAAAACATACTAATTATGACATTATTTATTCAGGCAGTGATGTCACTGCAATGTTATGTAAAGCAAATACCACCTTTAAAGCAGAGAAGTTAGCCATTGAGTTTATCACGTAGGGGACACAAGAGCATGGACCCTACACAGGGATAACATTTTCCTACACATTATAATAGTAGTAACAGGCTGACGAACAGACCATAATACTGTTGGATTAAAACTCTAGACTGAAGTCATTTTAGGCTCCGGTAGAACTTGTAGTAATTAGGAGACTGACATGCAAGGAGAAGTGTTACCCACAAATCACCCCTTCATGACGGTAAGCTAGGGTGGCCTTTGCACACTGAGTAACCTCAGGTACCCTCATTTTCCACGAAGTTATATATAATGAGATGTTATTTCCCTGTGAAAAAGATTTCTGACGAGAACTTAGGTATAATTTGTGCAGGCTCATATCTGAGATGAGTTAATCTGCTCACAAACAGTGAATGATGTGCTGTGCTACGTCACTCAGTCTTGTCCGACTCTCTGCGACCCCCATGGACTGCAGCCCGCCAGGCTTCCCCGTCCATGGGAGTCTCCAGGCAAGAACACTGGAGGGGGTTGCCACACCCTCCTCCAGGGGATCTTCCTGACCCAGGGAACTTGCATCTCTCTGTCTCCTGCATTCTGTGGCAGGTTCTTTACCAATAGTGCCACCTGGGAAGCCCAGTGAATTATAGATTTCTTTTTTTCAGATGTTGAAAGGTTTTTGTATTGGGACAAACTTCCAATGATAGGGGTGTCTCTAAGGAGTAGGCGAGGTATAACACAGTGGTTGGTTCAAGGTCGAAGAATCTGCCTGCCAGTGCAGATGGAGGAGATGCAGGTTTGATTCCCAGGTTGGGAAGATCCCCTGGAGGAGGAAATGGCAACCCACTGCAGTAATCTTGCCTGGAAAACTCCATGGACAGAGGAGCCTGGCACACATATGCACTAACCTATGCATGGATCCATGGACTTTATCTTTCTTCTTCCCACTCCCTTGATTCCATTCTCCCTTTAATTGCGTTGATCACCTTGGGAGGTACAACTGGGTTCCACCTTCTTTAGCAAGACATCATAGAACATCTGTTTCCGCTTGTAGAGAGGCACAGTCTCATGTTGCAGAAATCCGAAGGCAACTGTGTGGCATAATATGTAGAAACTGAACTAAACCTGGGATTCAGGCAGGAGGAGCCTCTGGCAGCTGGAGATGCAGCCTCTCACTGTTAACCTTTAGTGGCTTCTGAGTGTCCTTTGGAAACTAGGGGTTAGAGAGACACAAGAAGATTCAAGGCCACTGGAATTTTACTCCCATTTGTTTCCTGAACAGCATAGTGGATACAAAGCATGGTTTAAAGATGGCGGTGACACAGCTTCCGATTGGTTACTAGAAGCAGAGAGGGAGACTGATTTGCGGTCAGTCTCTGCGGTGGTGCATAATCTTCAGAGTCTAGGAACACTTAGAGCCATGTGTTCAAATCTCAACTGCAACTCATGATGTGGGGAAGAAAGCGAATCATCTGACTCTAATCTGTGTGCTCACCATCGCTGCCACAGTGATGTGGGGCTGCAAGATGCAGGATACTCTCCAGGCTAAAGTGATCTGAGCACGTTCCAAAGTTTGAGGACGTATAGTTTGCGCAAGCAGCAGACTGGACGTAGAACCGTTTCTTAGGAGAAGTCCTGACTTACCTGGAGGTACTTCGCTGTCCAGCCACACAGACAGGAGCCCAGGGGCGGTTCCTCCGGGTCCCTTCACCAACCGCCGTCTCACTCCTTCGCCGTCTCACTCCTTCTCCTTCAAGAGTCTACGTCCGCGGTGTGCGGCTCTGACCTCAGTCAGCAGCACAGAACTGCTTTGTCCAATTTCCGACTTTGGCAAAGACACAACTTAAATGGGGAAGGCTTTATCAAAATCAGGGGCGTTGTGACGGTGCTACCTGTTTTGTATTCGTTGGATCGCGGTGACCTGGCAAGACGGCCTCATTAGTTTGCTTATTTGTTCCTGTGTTTAGTTATTTATCCTTCATCCACTATCTCTTCATCCATCATCCATTTATTCACACACCAAAGACTTCTTGGTTACCTAATATGTGCCAGAAAGTAATAGAAAACCTGGGACATGTTAGATAGCCAGCCAGTCATGTAATAGAGATAGAGGGAAAAAAGGAAAAAAGAAGCAATAGCGAGCAACTGAAAATATCTAAGGTGCAAAGTATTTAAAACATTTATTAAAATGCTGTTTAGGCAGCCACTGTGTGTCTTGAAAATAAGAAGCTACATTTGCTCTGTAATTGCTTGAATCGTACATCTTTTACCTTGATTAGCAATTTCAATCAACCAAGACATTACTGAGCATTTTCAAATAAAAACTGCATATTTCTCAACCCAAAGTCCTCTATTCAACCTTTTTATTTTCTAAACACTTCCAATTTGCTAGAATTGGGTGATATTCTTTCTTGTAAAAATATTAATTTATCTAAAATACAAAAAAATGCAAATATGAACAAACAGAGGTATTTAAGATGTTTTCTGACCTTTTATATTTTATTTTTAACTATCTTATTTTATTTTTTGCCATGCTATGTAGAACGTGGGATCTTAGTTCCCCTACCAGGGATCAAACCCTCACCCCCTGCATTGGAAGTGCAGAGTCCTAGCCACTGGACCACCAGGATATTTTTTTGTTATATTTTATATTTTATTTTTATATTTTATTGTTATATTTTATTTTATTTATTTATTTTATTTTTATTATATTTTATTTTATTATATTTTAATGTTATTTTTGTTATGTATTTTTATATATTAAATATTTTATATTTATTTTTATTTTATTTTATTTTATTTTTGTTATATTTTATTTTATTTTATTATATTTTAATGTTATTTTTGTTATGTATCTAAACTTGCCTTTTGGTCTTATGTTTATCAACATCTAGATAAGAGAACTCTATTTTGACCTTGTGTACTTGTATTTTTAAACATCAAGCTGCTTAAAAAATAGCCTTGGCCAGATATCTGAAAAGCTTAAGCTTACTTAAGAGCTCAGAGGAGCAATAGGCTGCTGTCTTACTGTTGGATGAAATAAGCCTGGTGCTACAAGATGAAGTAGGGTTGCCCAGTGGCTCAGGGGAAAGAATTCACCTGCAGTACAGGAGACATGGGTTCTGTCTGTGGGTTGGGAAGATCCCCTGGAGAAGGAAATGGCCACGCACTCTAGCATTCTGGCCTGGATAATCCCATGGTCAGAGGAGCCTAGCGGGCTGTAGTCCTCGGGGTCGCTAAACAACAGCAAAAGGTGTAGGAAGTTGAACCAGTGAAGGCAAAGGTTGCTTCTCTCTTTAGTGAACTTCCATTCTAGAAGACAAGGTAGTCCTCTGTAGCGTTGCAAAACCAGCAGTCTAAATCTACCACCTTTTTCTGATTTCTGGGTTTTGCCAGACCCGTGTAATACCCGTGGGGGCTTGGCTTCTGTTGCTTGTCCAGGGTCTCCCTCTGCCAAACAGGTTTTCTTACTGCATCACAAAAATTAAAGCCAGTCAAAAGAGGCTTTATTGCCGTATTTAGACAGAAATATCGTATCAGAAATTATAGTGAATGCTTTTGCTGCTAATAGCTGCGAAGGCTGTTGCCCACTTGCCATCTGGTGGCATGTTTTTGCTTTCCTCTTCAGATACGGACCATGTGAGAGCTTGTCTCTGTCTCCCTTCATTCGTTTTGCCCACTGCTCTCATCCACTTCAGTTTTTTTAACAGCACTGTCAGAGTCAATCATTATTTGTAAGTCCTTAGAGAAGTTGCCTGGAAAATCCCACGGATGGAGGAGGGTGGTGGGCTGCAGTCCATGGGGTCGCTAAGAGTCAGACACAACTGAAGTGACTTAGCAGCAGCAGAAAGAGAAGGGACATAAGCCTCTTCTTCTAAATAAACATTCTAAAGCCACACAGGAACCATCTCAGAAGAAAAAAAAAAAAACAGCCTAAGATTGCCCTTTCTGTGACAAGTTGCATTTATCTAGTTAATGAGATGCACTCTCAATAAATCATGTATATTAATTTAGTATGAATTTACTTAGCTGTATCAAGCTATTCTTATAAGACCCAAATACAGTAACATTAGAAATATACTTTTCAAAGGCTCTGGAATCACAGCTAAACCTGGGCATGTTAACTGAATATATTTCTGTATTTTATGTTGGTATTGATGGCATAGCCGAGTCACATTTGGATTTACACACCGCCGCCCCCATGTTTGCAGCAGAAGAGACTCACCTAGAGCGGTCAGCTAACGACAGCACCTCTACCGTCCTTGAGAACAGGAAGTGAGGAAGAAGCAAGCAGCTACTGAAATTTACAAAAAGAATTTTAAGTAGGCAGGTTTTAATTACCCCAGAATAGAACTTGGCCAGCACACCAAATTGTTCTTCCTCCTACTCATTTTGGAATTTCTGAAAAAAAAAATTATACTCAATTGGTGCACATATTTATGTTCAAAAATGTATCTGGATGTAGTCCATTGCAATTGATATCAGAAATTAACAACTTTAATTTTCAACTATAGATGACTAACTAGATTTCATTCAGAGATGTCACATATGGCTAACTTGTCTGTTAAGCTGAAGCTCTCCCATACCCGGCTGCTGAGTGTGGATGTGTTGCTGTTGTTCAGTAGCTCAGTCCTGTCTGACTGTTTGTGGCCCCATGGACTGCAGCGCGTCAGGCGTCAGTCCTTCAGCACCTTCCAGAGTCCACTCAAACTCATGCCCATTGAGTCTGGATCGATTCTCTATCTACCCCTATCTCTCTACTATCTTTCTCATCAACATGAAATTATCAAAATAGCAGGTCAGACAGAGAATCCTGATTAAAATGGTTCTTTTTGTTATTTTTTCCCCATTCCTCTGAAACAGTGTTTCTCATAACGTAGTCTATGGACCATCTACATCAAAATTCCTGTAAGAAATTCAGACTCCTGGGCCTTACCTGGACACACTGAAGCAGAATCTTGGAGATCTAGGTCTGAGAGGGAGTGAAAGTTGCTCAGTCGTGTCCAACTCTTTGTGACCCCACAGACTCTACAGTCCATGGAGTTCTCTGGGCCAGAATCCTGGAGTGGGTAGCCTTTCCCTTCTCCAGGGGATCTTCCCAACCCAGGGATCGAGCCTCAGTCTCCCACATTGCAGGTGGATTCTTTACCATCTGAGTCACAAGGGAAGCGCAGGTCTGATATCATGCATTCAAAAGTGCTTCCCATGTAATTCTGGAGTATATTAATGCATGAGAACCCCTGCTCTAAAACACTGGAACTGGTACAGATCTGCAAACTGAATTATTTAAGAAATAAATTTGTTTGTTAAAAAGAGTTTGTAAAACCTGAATCACAATAGAGTCATCCCATTCCAGCTACCCTTTAGGCCCAGGCTCCCTCTAGAATGAGATGGTTAAACCAGCTTTCTCTCTCTTCTTCCTCCCTTTTCCTTTCCTTTTCTCTTTATGCTTTCATCCGCAGAGATTTTCAAAGGTACCAAGTCACAAGAGTACTTATTTGTTGAGATTGTTTTTTGGCCGTTCTCAAGAATGGGATATTCTCTGTTTTTTAGCAGCTCAAGAGGCAGGAGAATGGGAAACCCAAGGGCTTTAGAGATGACTTGGGGCCGAATTTCATTTCTCCTGCTTCCCTTCTGAGTATCTTTGAGTCATTTAGCTAACCTTTTGAGCTCTATGTTCCTCATCCCTAAAAAGGGACATGGTACCAATTCTGCAGGCTTTTTGAGGATCAGATAAAATGATATATGCAAAGAGTTCAGAGCATTTTGATAGTGCTCGATATTATTAATCATCATTATTATTATCATTTTGCATTTGGCTCCTTGCTGGGGAGGAGGTGTTTCACTAAGACACGGTGGAGCAGAAGCCCAGGATGAGTTTAGTAAGCACACTCATTGCGATGATCATTTGCCTCTCCTCCTTGAATCCTCTCTGTCACTTCCCCAGCAAGACTGCCACCCGATACCTGGTGTTGAACCGATGTGCTCCACTGCCTCGCAGCTTCCTGTTCAGGTTCTGTGGACGTCGGTACCCACCTTTCAGGTCCTGCGTGTTCCCTTCCAAATGCTTCACATCCTCACATCTGTGACTTGTCTTTGGAGCCCCGACCTTGATATAATGAGTTTGCTTTGCCTGCACACTCGAGAGCAGAAAGTGCCTGGAAGTTTCTACCTCCACCCCTCCCCACCAAGGAGTCGTGCGTGAATTTGGAAACCCATTTCTTTTGCTTGGAGTTGAGCCCAACTCTGTGGTGTAATCTCTACTCCTAAGCCTCCTGGTGGTTCAACTGGTAAAGAATCTGCCTACAGTGCAGGAAACCCAGGTTCAATCCCTGGGTAGGGAGATCCCTTGGAGAAGAAAATGGCAGCCCACTCCAGTTTCCTTGTCTGGAGAATTCCATGGACAGAGGAGCCTGGTGGGCTACAGTCCATGGGGTTGCAAAGAGCTGGACACGACTGAGCAATTAACAAACTCAAGCTGAGTTTGGGGTTTGGCCTGAAATCTCGCATTTGCTTCGCTTCTTTCCCTTTCCTTTCCTGTTTCCTGCTGCTTGCCACTGCTTTTTTTTTTTTTTTTTTTCCTCTTGGAGAATTCCTTAAAAAGCCACTTGTACACAAACTCTCATCTCAGTGTCTGCTTTTGAAAGGGCTCCCTCACGAAGACACATGCGCCAAGCCAGGCAAGCAAGCTTGGCTCTGCAGAACGGCCCCGGTTCTCCACAGCCCTTTCGAGTTCATCAGCTGGTTTCCAAGGTTGGGCTTGAGAGTTTGGAATGGGGTAGGCAGGAGCCAGATGGTAAATATTTGGGGCATTGCAGGCTACATATAATCATCTCAGAGGCTTTGCTGACTCCTGGTTTGGGCTGTTCTTCCCCTTGCTTTTCCTTATGACTAACTGCATTTTCACATTAATGTCTGCCTGCCCCTCACTAGCTTTTTGTCGTTAATGAAGGCTGGCCCAGAATAGATGGTGTGTCCTTCAGTGCCTTTAAATTTCTGAGCATAAACTGAAATTATGAGGCTCAGCATTCCAGCTAATACCTGGGTCATTGGCCCAATTTCCAGATAACTCTTTTTTTTCCTTTAAGTTTCCAGTGTTTGTATCTTAATGGTCCACAACCATATTAATACCAGAAAGACAGAATTTAGATCTATGACTCCCATGAAAAGTACAAAATACCAACGCCCAGAAGAGGCACTGGTATTTTGTAGTGTTTGCTTTATTGTTTTGCCTCAAACTAGCAACCTTCAGTGGACTGTTGACATTAATCCTACTGTGATACCAGTTTATTTGCTAAATGACAGAATTCAGCATTAGCTGAGGTGAGAAAGCTTATTTACAATCAATATTCCTTGACATCTTTGTAATTTTCCCTTTTCATGACAAAGGGGGGATATTTACATTAAAAACACATCAGTAACCTTAGTAATCTCCTTGAGCAGACAAGGGTACATAAAATCAGGATGCAAGCAAAGAGTAATGAGAGCACGAAGGTAGTACGGCCTGTTTTAGACAAATTTTAAAGCAGCAAGATTAAAGAAAGATTGCACGCCGTAATTAGACCAGGAAGGTCAGGAAACACGGAGTGGTCTCTGGCTTTATCCTGATGAGGGAAATCGTTGTTTTAAGAATGGGAAAAAAGTGAAAGTGTTAGTCCCTCAGTCACGTCCGACTCTTTGTGACCCCATGGACTGTAGCCCCCCAGGCTCCTCTGTCCTTGGGATTCTCCAGGCCAGAATACTGCAGTGGGTTGCCATGCGCTTTTCCAGGGGATCTTCCCGACCCAGGGATCAAGCCTGGGTCTCCTGCATTACAGTCATATTCTTTACAGTCTGAACTACCAGGGAAGCCCACTGAAGAATGGGAAGAAGTTATTAACTACATTTGAGATTTTGATCATTGCCATTAAGGAGTTAAGGAAGTCTGTAGCTGCAGAGAAGTTGTAATATATCTGGAAATACAGCTTTTATAAAGAAATGAAAATTCATTTCATGTGGCATAAATTTAAATTTTGTCATCAAATAATTCTTTTTGCTCTCAATAAGATCAGCTTTGGTTTGAAACGCCCGCAGAGTAGAGAGCAATAGAACACTGTGATGTAATCTGCCCTGCAAATGTATTCACAACCCTGTCCACTTGTCTTACCTCTGACGAAATGCAAACGGTGGAGTTTAGGTATATCTTTGGAAGCTTCTAGGGTCATCTTATTTCCCACCTTTATTCATCCTGAGGATAAGCCTGGGGCTCGGGCACGTTGGCAGCTGCATGATGGTTTGGGACACCTCTTAGTGATGAAGACCGCTGGGCAGATCCCAAACAAATTCCAGATGGGTCAGGTATCGTTGGCTCTTATATTTTCTTGGCACAGATCAAAACCTGCTCAGAGCTTTACCCTTAGTATCTGTGAGAGCTGACCCCTTAAGTCAAGCCCAGGGTCTAAGAAACTATTCTGAAATCCTGGAAGCTTTTGAGAGTAAGAAAGTTAAACTGCATCTCCCTCCGTAGACTTCAGCTGGACTTAAACGAAGACAGAAATAATCTGGGTAAAGTCCTTGATCTGGGCCAACATCTTTAATATCAAATATAAGACCCCCTTTCTGTTAAATTATCTTCACACTGTTTGGGGAATTCCAGCTTAGGCTAAATCAAAAGTACTACACTGTCTATGTTCTTAGGTGAAATATTATATCATGGTAATACGTTATATTTCCCACCTCAGAAATGAATTGGATTCCATGTGTAACTCTCTAATATCTGCTGAGTACCCAACTCCCTGGCACATGGGGAGGTCCTGAACCTACCAGGCTATACTTGCCGGGGCTGCTCAAGGGGCAGCTCTCAAGCCTGAGATCAAAGCTGGAGATAAAGAGCTGGTGGGTCCCTCAAAGAGGAGATTCTCTGTAGGCTGATGCTAGGCTCTGGGTCTAAAGTAGTAGTGTCAGTCGCTCAGTCGTGTCTGACTCTTTGTGACCCCGTGGACTGTGGCCTGCCAGGCGCCTCTGTCCATGAGATTCTCCTGGGAAGAATACTGGAGTGGTTTGCCATTCCCTTCTCCGGAGGATCTTCCCGACCCAGGGATTGAACCTGGGTCTCCTGCATTGGCAGGTGGACTCTTTACCGTCTGAGCCACAGGGAAGAGCTGAAGAAGAGGGTTAATCACAGAACGGGCAGAGACAGAGTGAACCATGGGAGTGGTGTCCAGGCTGCCCAGAATTCTCCTTTCCTGTCTGGCTAGAAATTCACTAAATGGATGAAGTGTTCAAGTGGTATACTCTTGACAGGCAAGGTCAAAGTTGGTTTTCATGTCCCTGAGCTTGAAATAAGAATTCCCTGTGCAGCTCATGTTCAGATTTCCACCATCCTCTCCGCTCTGGTTAGGAGAGATTTTCCTTCTGTCAGAACACTTAGGATTTTCATTCAAATACCAGGGATGAACTGTTCTACAATACCACATCTCTGCATCTTACTCTTTGTCTTTCTGTTCTACGTGTTCTATGGGGTTTCACGGGTTCCACTGCTGAGATAACGAGAAGGTCGATTAACCCTGTTTGTTGAGGCTGTTGGCAAAGATGGACGGTCAGCTCAGCCTGCCCGCACTTCTCAAGTGTGCTCCTAACTCTGACAGTTTGAACTTGGTGGCTGAGACTTGCCCTTCATGAACTCAGTATTTATCTGGCTCACAGGTGACTTGCAGAATTGGAAGGAGAAGCCTTTATATGGACAGTTAATCTGGCAGCATTTGCAGCCAAAGAAAAGCATCGTACTGACAAATGAGGTTTCCGAGCCACCAGGCTCCGTCTGCCCTTTGTGTCTTGAGCACAGAAGGAGTGGCAGTGAGAGTCTAGCGTTTGTTCTTGTAATAATGTCGCGTGGCCCCCTTTCCATATCCGTCTTATTTTTGCACATCCTGGTACGAACAGACAAAAGCTGCTATTACAGAAGGTGAAGCTGATAGCTTTTAATACATCACGTCCACTAGGATGAAGGCATAATTGCTACTTTTATGTTCATTGTACAGTGAATAGTGATTAGCCTTGGCCCATTACAGTGTTTGAACATCGAATCACCCGCCTGCTCTTGCCATGTCCACTAACTTAAACTACATGCCTGAAGCTTCATCAGGAAACAACTCCTTCTCCATCTCCCCACTGACATGCTACATCAGGTAACTTCATTTGGAAAAGTCAGAGACGAGGATGACAGCCTCCCAATTTGTGCTCCAAGTACCAGACAAGGACTTCAAAAGATGCTTTTAGTTAGAGTGGTTGGAATGGACCACAAGGACTTCCCAGGTGGCTCACTGGTAAAGAATCTGCCTGCAATGCAGGAGATCCAGTTTCAATCTCTGGTTCAGGAAGATCCACTGCAAAAGGTAATGGCAACCCACTCCAGTATTCTTGCCTGGAGAATCGCATGGACAGAGGAGCCTGGCAGGTTACAGTCCATAGGGTTGCAAACTGTTAGACACGACTGAGTGACTAACACTTTCAGCATCAGCATACATCACATACCTTTTTTGGAAATAAAGGCTCTCCACTTTCTTTGAAGACCAAGACAGCTTTTACTTTTGTTTATGACATTTTTTGTTTGTCTATTAGCTGATTTATGAAGATAATTTGATAAGCATGTTACAAAATCAATGTGTATACCCAGTCCCTGTGTAAAGAGAGGTGGATGACGAATAGCCTTTGCTGATATGCAGCAAAAATTTTCTTTTGGAGGAAATGGGACCTAAGGTGAAATAAACATGATTATCACCAAATAAACCACAAAGGAAAACTTACCTCCTTGTAAAGTAAAAGTAAAACGTGTGTGCGCTAAGTTGCTTCAGTCCTGTGTGACCCCGCCAGGCCCCTCTGTCCGTGGGATTTTCCGGGCAAGAATACTGGAGTGGGTTGCCATTTCTTTCTCCAGCAGATCTTCTTGATCCAGGGATTGAACCCATGTCTCTTACGTCTCCTGCATTGGCAGGGATCGAACCCAGGTCTCCTGCATTGTAGGTGGATTCTTTACCAGCTGAGGGCTTCCCTGATAGCTCTGTTGCTAAGAATCCGCCTGCAGTGCAGGAGATCCTGGTTCCATTCCTGGGTCAGGAAGACCCACTGGAGAGGGGATAGGCTACCCACTGCAGTATTCTTGGTCTTCCCTGGTGGCTTAGACAGTAAAGAATCCGCCTGCAATGTGGGAGACCTGGGTCTGATCCCTGGGTTGGGAAGATCCCTTAGAGAAGGGAAAGGCTACCCACTCCAGTATTCTGGCCTGGAGAATTCCATGGACTGTTTAGTTCATGGGGTTGCAAAGAGTCGGACATGACTGAGCGACTTTCAATTTCTTTACCAGCTAAGCCACCAGGGAAGCTCAAGAATACTGGAGTGGGTAGCCTATCCCTTCTCCAGGGGATCTTCCCAACCCAGGAATCAAACTGGGGTCTCCTGTACTGCAGGCAGATTCTTTACCAGCTGAACCACAACAGCACAAATATATTTCTGGAGGTCAAAAGTCAGAAATCAGTCTCAACGGCCTTACAGTTAAGCTGTCAGCAAGGCTCCCTTCCTTCTGAAGGCTTCGGGGAGAGCGTTTCCTTGCCTTCCCCAGTTCTAGAGGCTGCCTGCGTTTGCTGGCCGTGGCCCTTCGTCCGTCTTCAAAGTGTGTTATTCTCGTGTTCTCCCATCACAGGACCCTGGGTCTTGTCTGCCAAGCCTATTCGGACGTGGACATCTTTGGGGGACCGTTATTCTGCTTACACAGTAGGGCCCCAAAAGAGCAAGCAGTTTACAGTCGTGCTCGGCCTGTGGCGTTGAAGCAATGGCCCCGGTTGCAGCAGCTGCTCTGCGTTCCCGGTTCTGTATCAGGAAGGCTAGCATGCCGTCCTCAAGGGTTTCCGTAAACAGGCTCTGTGCGTCAAAGCTGCTGTGTCCCATCGGAGGAACCAATCATCCATGTCACTGACAGTGTTGGTTGGGCATCCGGGAAAGCCAAAAATTAAAGCTCTGTAAAGAGGCATTTGTAAGTTATGCACAGAGTGATTGTCAAGACTATTTAGAAGCCATAGAGAGCTTTAAACTGAAGCCCTGATATCTCCAATAACTACAGGAGTATCATGCTTGTACTTGAAAGGTAATAAAGATAATTTTTGAAAATCTACATTTTTTTTGGCCTGTGAATTGAAACTCAACTGTTTCACAATAGAAAAATTAGAAAGGACAAAGAAAAACCATTTCTATATAGAGTCTCTGTATACAGGTAACTAATCACATTTGTAGTTCATTAATATCTTGTTTATGAAAAAAAAAAATCAGTTCCAGACCTTCAGGGTTCCTTCTAACTCAGGGGGCTGTATAAAATCTTCTCAATTTAAATAGCATCTTAAAAGGGTTAGTGTCCCTTGGTAAAAAGAAAACATCTCCTCATTACCAATTAAAGGACTCCCGAAGTCTTTGAAAAGAGGACTTGTTTGCTTAAAATACGTGAAGGTCACGCTCACCCTGTAACAGTCAATGAGGAGTAGTCATTTGTTATTTTTAAACAGGCTGTCATTTAGCCATTATGAAGATGAATAACATTTGTTATTAGCTAATAATCTTCCTGTTGATTACAGAGAAAAGACACTTGCAGACACCTTATGTGCCTTTCTTAGTTGCTAAATTATTAACGCCTTTTGATTAAATCCTGTAAACAAAAATTAAGTTCTTCGTTTTCTGAATTTCAAGACCGGCCTCTAGAATGCTAGACCATGTCTTGGTCCATGGTATTTTGAGTTGCATGTTATTTGCCCACTGTTCATGCAACGCTGCAAAAACAAAGTTCATTTTTTAATATCAAACAGATTGTCAATGGATCATATGCTGCCTCTATTAAGGGTAGGTTTTGGATGTCTGCCTTCTTGAAGAGAGTTAATGAAGCTATAAGTTACCTGTGTGCCTTCATTTGGAGTCAGGCCTAATTATCTGGATCTTGGCCACATTATTGTCCGAGCCTTATTTCTAAAGCAGATGGAGTCATTCAGAAATGACTTCATTCGTATTAATTTGTTGCACTGTCTTCTGCTATTCATCTCAGAAGAACTTTGCAGCCTTTGTCACAGAGAGCAGGGAAAGACAGAAGAATTTTCATCAGAAATTAAGAGGGAGATCAGCTCCTTTCATTCACGGATACTGATATTCCAACCGAAAGGCAATTAAGCCGTGGCCACTTGAAGGCTGTGGAATGGTGTAAGGGTAATTATGCTACCTAAGATTCATGAGCTCTCATCTTTTAGTTAAGTCAGATGACAGACATATTGATCCAGCACTTTAAAATGGAAACTCTTGGGAGCATTTTTTTTTTTCCTGTTGTCAGTTTTCCCCCTGGCTCCGGAGTGCCCAAGGGGCCACATCTGAGGGAAATCTCTGCTTTGGCTGACTCAGAGCATCATTAACTTGCTGGAAAGAACAATCACTTCGTTATCAATGGATCAGATACACAATCTCCCCGTTACAGGCTACAGGGGATGCTACCTTGCCTTCCCACTGTGGTCATCTCCAAGGAGAACAGCATGCAATCAACTCTTAATTCAACCATATCCGCAAGCTTTCTGGAGAGATATAAACTTTCTGGTTTCAGAGATAAAGATTCAGAGATAAAGAAAGAAAGTTTGGTTTTCTCATTGACCTGTGGTGCCTTTTTAACTACTTTTTTGGCAACAGGGGCTTAAAGATGGCCCATGGCTTTTATGTGGTTAATAGGGTATGTCAGTTTAGTATAGAAAGCCTTAGGTAAAGAATAACATCTAATGATAAAATATGTAATCAGAATGTATCTTCATTGATACCAAAATACCTGAATGAAAGTTAAGAGGAATATAGATGATCTTACCATCAAAACAGTAAGTATTCATTGACTTGAAGAACCAAAACTACAGAGGAATTTTGTACTTGCTTTTCAGAGAAGTTGCTTCAAATAGTAACTTTTAGACATTTCTGAGATTATAATATATTTAAAATTTTCTTTAGAGATGCCTAAACTAGGAATTAAAAAGATAAAGTATTATATAGCATCGGTTTTGCTCTGTATATTAATTCCCTGAACTGCCATCACAAAATGCCATCAAACGAGTGTGTATGCTAAGTTGCTTCAGCAACGACCCCGTGGACTGTAGCTGCCAGGTTCCTCTGTCCAAGGGATTCTCCAGGCAAGAATACTGAAGTGGGTTGTTATGCCCTCCTCCAGGGATCTTCCCGACCCAGGGATCAAACCTTTGTCCCGTGTCTCCTGTAACTGTCAGGTGGGTTTTTACCACTAGTGCCACCTGGGAAGCCTGTCATCAAACGGAGAGGTTTAAAAAACAGAAATTTATGGTTCCGTCATCCTGGAAACCGAAAGTTCAAGATCCAAGCATTAGCAAGGAAAATTTGGAAACACACATACACACACATGCATACACACAGGGAGAAAGCGCGTGAAGATGAAAGCAGAGATCAGAGGGATGCTTTTACAGGCAAAAAAGTGAAAGTGAAAGTCGTTCAATCGTGCCTGTCTCTTTGCGACCCCATGGGCTAGTCCATGGAATTCTCCAGGCCAGAATACTGGAAGGGGTAGGTAGCTGTTCCCTTCTCCAGGAGATCTTCCCAACCCAGGTCTCCCACGTTGCAGGTGGATTCTTTACCAGCTGAGCTACAAGGGAAGTCCCTACAGGTCGAGGAATGCCAAATGTTGCCAGCAAACCACCAGAAGCCAGGGGAGAGACGTGGAACATGTTACCCCTCAGAACACTCAGAAGCTACCAAGCCTGCCAATACACTGATCTCTGATTTGCAGCCTCTAGGACTGTGAGACAACTCATTTTTGTTGCATAAGCCATCCAGTTTGTGAGACTTTGCTATGGCAGCCCTAGCAAATTGATTTGGCTTCCCCGGTAATTCAGAGAGTAAAGAATCTGCCTGCAATGTGGGAGACATGGGTTCTATCCCTGGGTTGGGAAGATCCCCTGGAGAGGGGCATGGCAACCCACTCCAGTATTCTTGCCTGGAGAACCCCATGGACAGAGGAGCCTGGTGGGTACAGTCCACGGGGTCACAAAGACTCGGACACGATTGAGCAAGTAAGCGCAACACAGCACAGAACTGAGACAACTCTTTGTTGTGTGAGCTGTCCAGGTCTCGGGACTTTGCCGTGGCGGCCCTAGCAAATCGAAAACACTGCTGCTTCTGTGATTCCATCCCAGCTCCTCAGTAGACCCCCTGTCTAGGCCGTCCACGTCAGCCTCTCTCTGGCCCTCTCTTTCACACCCACTTTTTCTTTTTGCTTCCATGTCTCTCAATTATTTCTCTGGGTAAAAGGTAGCCTCTTTGCCAAGGGACCTATCTTTCTGTTTACCTCGAGACCTGTAACTCTGAGAACCAGGCACAGAGTGGGTACTACATACATTTTTTTTTGCATAAATATTTTTTGAATGATAAATCATTCTATGTTTATTACCTGCATTGTATCTCCTATTGATGTAAAAGAAAATAGTCTCGAATGAGTGAAATATCATAAGAATTAATTTGTAACAGCCTGAATATATCAAAAAGACTGGTTATGTTATGAAAAAGTTTTTATTTTTTAAAGAATTAAGCCATAAAATCTTGGAACATCTCTTTGAAGTTTAGTTTTGATTTTAAAAAGAGAATAACAACTAGCAACAACTAGTAACATAATTGAATTGGTAAAGGAATTGAATTTAAATAGAATTTATTACAATAATGTAAAAATAAACCAAATTGGTCGATCTATTCAAAAGATCTTTTATTTGGCTCTCTAAAAGATGATAATTTGATTTGAAAAGATCAGATGTATTGACTGAAATGTGATTTCTATGGTACTTAATGGAAGAATGAGGAAAATGAAAAGGAAATTTATCTTTCATATTTGTTGATATCTGACTAGAGAATTGTGCAGGGTTGGTCTCAGTCATAATATAATAGAATTCTCAAACTTGATATGTATCTAAAAATTATATTCATTAAAATCATTTGGATAAGATATCAAGACTCTTAGACAACCAGTATTGTGTTGCCAGTTATGAAGTTTTGCAGAAATATATAATACTTTGCAACTACTGGTGCTGTGCACTATGGGAACTTCTTGAAGAAACTTCCATTGGTACTTTCAAAGGATCCTGCCCCTTCGAACTGAGAAGTTGTTTGTTAAGACTAAATTATATCTAAACGGAAGAATTTGGGAACTCTCATTTTTGTTTTTTTGAATTTTGCTTATTTATTTTTATTTCTGGCTGTGCTGGGTCTTGTGCAGGCTTTTCTCTAGTTGCGGCGCGCTGGGGCTCCGCTCCAGCTGCGGGGAGCGGGCTTCTCACGCAGGGCTTCTCCTGCTGAGCACCGGCTCTCAGCGTGCAGGCTACAGCAGCTGCAGCACGCGGACTTCGCCGCTCCGGGGCACGTGGGATCCTCACGGCTTAGGGATGGAACTTGTGTCTCCTGAACTGTCAGGGGGTTCTTTACTACTGAGCTGCCAGGAAAGCTCCGAGATCTCATTTTTAGTGTATATTTGTATTGCAGTAGAGTACACACACCATGGTAACCATATAGCTCCATTAATTTTCACAAAGTTAACACAGCAGTGTAATCAGGCTAGAACAGGAAATAAAGTATTATTCTTCGAAGAGCCAGTTCAAGTGTTTTGACCATTATCCTTTGGCCGTGTTCGCCTTCTTCCTTACACAACCTGAAATGAGCCCTTGATTGGATTCATAGTCACGTGCTCGCACATGCTGGTTCCAGTCTGTGGCTTGCTTTTTCAGTCCTTTGATAGTGTCTTGTATGAATAGGTGTCTTTTGTTTTAGTGGAGTTCAATTTCACAGGCTTTAACTTAGCACATTTTGAGTCCTGTTTAAGAGTCTCTGCCTACCCCAAGGTCATGAAGATATTTTCCTATATTTGCTTCTAAAAGCTTCACTGCTTTACTTTTCCTCTTTAAACCTATGGCTCATCTGGATTGATTGATATTTAGTGCTAAGTATGGTCAAATGTCATCTGTGATTATATCTGGGGGTTGTGATTATAGGTAATTTTATTTTTCTTTAAAATTTTTGGTATTTTTCCAGTAAAAATGTCTTGGCATTATAATTTTAAAAGTATGAGTTAGTCACCATTCACTACATTATACTGTGTAACAAAAAATCTTGAAATCTCAGTGGTTCTAAACAAGGGGTATTTGGTTTTTTGGTTTCCTATGTCAAGGACTGCCATTCAGTGAATGTGGGTCTTATCGAGCCTGTGGTTATAGAAGCTGAGTTCTGTTTCATTGTTCTTTCCATTCAAAGACTCAGGCTAAAGACTCTCCATGGCAGAGGTTCAGGAGCAAATAATCTGGCAGACGCCTTCAATGCTTCTAAAAGTTTCTTTCCACTAGAGGGTAATATAGAGCTTGATCGCTCTCATTCTACTCCATTAACCCAAGCAAATCACATGACTGAGGCCAAAGGTAATGGTGTAGAGAAAACTCCTGTAAGAGAAGGAGAGAATGAAAAGTTTTAAATATTGTAATCCACTGCAGAGGCTGCTTTACAAGGCCACATATCTTGTACAATTTCTTCCTTGCTCTGAACTCCTCTGTATCACATTGAAAGCCTTTTATAACGTGGCCCCAACCGTCAACCCAACTTCAGAGCCTACCACTCTCCTATACAACCTTTGTGATCCTGTAGCTTTGGACTGGGGCTTCTCAAGTGGCGCAGTGGTCAACAATCTTTCTGACAATGCAGGAGATGCCAGAGATGTGAGTTTACTCCCTGGGTCGGGAAGAGCCCCTGGGGTAAAAAATGGCAAGGCATTCCAGTCTTCTTGTTTGGAGAATCCCATGGACAGAGGAGCCTGGCGGGCTGCAGTCCATGGGGTCGCAAAGAGTCAGACACGACTGAGCGAATAACACTAACACTCTCACTTTCCAGAGCACAGAGGAAGCAGTCCCCAGCACATAGTAGGCATTCAGCTGAAGTTTGTAGAATTGAATTACACACTAATATGGTCATGAAATAATATTTTTTAAAAATTAGATGACTTTTAAAAAATCCCAGAGTTGTCAATAGTGAAGACTTTGTAACTTCTAAGAAAAGTTGCTGATCAGTGAAGCCAAGCACAAGTCGAGAATCAAGTACAGTTCGCCCTTCAAGAACGAATGACTGACAACAATAAAGCTACAAGTGATTTATTACCTTCTTGAGGCGCATACATTTATTTTGCTCACGGTGTGTATTTTATACCTCCTAATAGCCTTGAAGAGACTTAAAAAAAGTGCTCTGACTTTTATGTTTCCCAGGTCACTCTTGCTACTCTGCCTGGTGGAGAGGAATGAAATAAGTTATAAGGGTGTACCTCCAGTGCTCCTAGGGGTCACTCTGCCTTCTTTATAAAGATACACCCTACTTGGTGGTAGTCAGAATTATTTTCAGTGCTGAGATAAACTTTAAGTTCATTTCTCATTATCTTCAGAAATATGGTCTGATGCTGGGGGACGATGTCTGTCTTTTGTGTGTTGTTCAGTCGCTAAGTCCTGCCTGACTCTTTGAGACTGCAGCACGCCAGGCTTCCCTGTCCTTACCGTCTCCTGGAGCTTGCTCAAACTCATGTCCACTGAGTGGGTGATGCCATCCAACCATCTCATCCTCTGTTGCCCCTTTCTTCTCCTGCCCTCAATCTTTCCCAGCATCAGGGTCTTTTCCAATGAGTCAGCTCTTCACATCAGGTTGTGACACTATTGGAGTTTCAGCTTCAGCACCAGCCCTTCCAATGAATATTCAGGGCTGATTTCCTTTAGGATGGACTGATTTGATCTCCTTGCAGTCCAAGGGACTCTCAAGAGTCTCCTCTGGCACCACAGTTTGAAAGCATCAGTTCTTCAGTGTTCAGCCTTCTTTATGGTCCAACTCTCATTTTCATACCTGACGACTAGAAAAACCATATCTTTGACTAGACAGACCTTTGTTGGCAAAGCGATGTCTTTGCTTGACCCTGGTCACTGAGAATGGAAGCTAGAGTGGACTTGTGGTTTTACTAGCCAACCCTCAGTCTCTTTTCCTCCCCACTTCCTCATTCTTTCTTCATCTGTTTCTGTCTCTGTAATAGGAACTCAGAGATGTAGAGATATCAGGATGTGGACGTTAGTCTGTGGATGTTTGTACTAAAAGGTCTTAGTTGAAGACCATGCCAGATAAGATGGAGCCACAAGCAAAGGGAAGTCTGGGCAGCAGAAGCTACGAGGAAGTGAGTGAGAGGGGAGGGGGGATGGATGAGCATTTCGGAAAGAAATACAGAAAAGAAAAGCTGTTTATAGAGATGGCTGAGATGAAGGGCCATGTGATGCTGGGAGAAGACACACACACACGCACACACTGTCACACACAGACACACACACACGCACACACTGTCTCACACACACACACTGTCTCACACACATGTCCTCATTGTGCAGGGAGCCTCAGTCCCAGGGATTCTGATTCAAACAGGTCTTCAGTAGAGTCTGTAAATCTACATTTTAACCAGTGCCGCAGGGTATTCTCGGTTTGCGAAGTTTAGACCCTTCTTGGAAGAACTCTGGCTGCTTTGTGAGGTAAGCTTTACTCATCCTTCCAGCTTCAGTCCTAGCCAAACTATACAAATTCAGACTAAGCATAGAGTCACACCTTTCTAGCCTCTGCATGCTTTTCCTGTGCTGTCTGCCTTGCCTGGGGTTTCTCTCCCTTTTTCTGATCCCTGTAAAAGCCTGCTCGTCCTTACAAACTTGGCTCAGACATCAGCTTCTTCTGAAGCCTGAATCCTCCTCTTCGATCTGGTTTCCTCCACTCAGTCAGGATCCCTGTTACATCATTTTAGCCCTTGCGCACGTTCTTCACTCTCTTTTTAGGGAAAGCCTTGAATGTCTCCCATTCTCTCTCCTCCTACCTTTACCAAATCCAAAGTCCAGACTTCAAATTCCAAGTCTGCTATCTGCCCCGTCTTCTGAATTTCTTAGGAGCCTTTTGATACTCGTCATTAGTACCCTCTCTTCTCACACCTGACATTTCATTATGAAAAAGGTCAACAATACAAAAGCCTGAAAGAATCCCCCCATATGCTTTGCACCTAGATTCAACACTTTTAACACCTTTTGCTCTATCTGTTTTACCTCTTTTCTCTTTGCTGAACTATTCGAAGCTGCAGATGCAGTGTTAGCTCCTCTCTAAATATTCAGTGTACATTTCCAAGGGCTTCCCAAGTGGTGTAATGGTAAAGAATCCATTTGCCAATGATTACAGGAGACATAAGAGACCCGGACTTTGATCCCTGGGTCAGGAAGAAGGAAATAGCAACTCACTCCTGTATCCTTGCCTGGAAAATTCCGTGGATAGAGGAGCCTGGCGGGCTAGTCCATGGGTTTGCAAAGAATCGGACACAACTGAGCGTGCGCGCACGCCGTATGTTTCCAAATACGAGGTCATGTTCCTGTATACCCTCACTTTTTGAATACACCTTCTCTGCATTTTCCTCAGCTTTCTCCAAGTCAATGGCCGTTCCTTCTCTATCTCCTTCACTACATCTTCCTTTCCCCAACCTTTATATGTGGCTATGCACAAAGGATTACCCATTGTTTCTCTTCATTTCCCTTAACATTGTTTTGATTCATTTTATTCCATCCTGTGTCATTTAAATTCCATCTACAGTTTGTAGGCTTCAGAATTCCCAGTCCGGTCAGCTCATGCTTGAACCCTAGATGTGTTTGCGTGCGTGTGTGCAGGCTAAGTCTCTTGAGTCGTGTCTGACTCTTTGTGACCTTATAAACTGCAGCCTGCCAGGCTCCTCTGTCCATGGGATTCTCCAGGCAAGAATACTGGAGTGGGTTGCCACTCCCTTCTCCAGGGGACCTTGCCGATCCAGGGACCGAACCTGGGTTTCACGCACTGCAGGCAGATGCTTTGCCGTCTGAGCCACCAGGGAAGTTGCTCATACACTCCTGCTACTCATTCCGCCACCCAGTGGACTCTGCCTCCAATCTCCTCCCAGACGTGCACAAAACTCAGTTCTTCACTGTTTCAGGCTCCACTTAAGTATTTCCCACTAAGTAATTTTTGATGATTACTTTATCTAAAATAGAATTCCCTTCCAACAGCATTTAGAATTTCTTCTTCAAAATCCCTATCAGTTTCTGAATGTAAATTTTAAACTTACTCATTATCTCTTTTCCACTGAGGCCTCAGTTCCCTGAAAGCATGGATTTTAGCGGCTTTTTGGCATGTAGCACCTGGAACATACAAGATGCTCAGTAACATCCATTGGATTAATAGCTGACTTGTACACCAGGAGTCAGGGAGATGTGTTTATTCATCAGGACAGCTCTAGGCCCAGACACAGGGCCTGACACATGGTAGGACTCAATCGATATTTCTTGACTGAAGGCAGTAACACCCTGAATGTTCTTTATAGAAGCATAAAAAAATTAGTTATTCCCAGAATTTACTCTTAAGCTTTCTTCTCCTGGCAGGCTAAAATGGGATTCCCACTCATTTGGAAAAACATGAATATAACTCTCATGAAATTATTGTGGTGCTTTTCAAATGCCACCTCTCTTTCTTTTCCCTAAAAGAAATATTTAGACTAGCAAGCCATTGCAGCTATATAAAGACTCTAAAAATTATCATTAAAAAATGAAAAGAATCATAAAAAATGAGATCTTTACCCACTGTTTTATGGAATTCCAGTTTTAACATAAAACTATGCAAAGTACATATTCTGTATGTGTGTGTGTGTGTGTGTGTGTATGGTGTGTATGTAATGTGTGAGATTTTATGATGCACCCACCATGAAGCTAAAAACGTACCCACTCTATGGAATTCTATGAGGCAGGAATAAGATGAAACCTCTCCCGTTTGTACTGCAGCTTCTCCTACTCAGTGTATTGAGGCCAGAATGTGCCTGGGCATTGTCTGTTGCAATCAGAACCAGCTACCCTAGCAAGAACATCCAGGAAAGGTTTTCTTTGAATTGTGGAGAAGGAACCTTTCTCTGTCATGGTTTGTTGTCTTTTATTTAGAAGAAGTAGGCATTGGTTTTTGGCTTCCTTGATGGCTCAGTGGTAAAGAACCTGCCTGCCGATGCAGGAGACACGGGTTCTATCCCTGGGTGGAGCAGATCCCCTGGAGAAGGAAATGGCACCTTCTCCAGTGTTCTTGCCTGGAGAATCCCATGGACAGAGGAGCCTGGTGGCTACAGTCCATGGGTCGAAAGAGAGGGACGGGACTTAGCGCCTAAACAACAACAACAAGGTATTACTTTTAGGGAAAGGCCTGCAGCTTCCTATTCTCAAGCAAAGCCTTCCAGTATTTACAATTACGACACTTGGTTTCACTCCAGTAAGTGGATTTATTAAGAGAAAAGAGTAACAAGAGGGAGTTGGAGGAGGAGAACATTTATGCAAAAATTAAACTTTAAAATGCCTATGAAATGAGAAGTAAGGGACCCCAATGAACTCATTACCTGTATGATTCACAGATTCCCTTAATGTCTGACTCTTTTATGTTAATTTGTAATGATATTATATCACTTGCTGCTTCTATAGTGAAACAAGCACTGGAGTGAGTCATGAGACCAGAATTCTTTTTCTAATTTACTAGTATCATTACTTAAGAAAGTGTTTTGACTTTTTGAGACTTTTTTTTTTCATAGGAAATGTGAGATTTTTAATATTTTCCCATTGGAAATACAATGAGAAATAATATTTCTCACTGGATTACAAAGAATTGCAAAGAAGAAGATATATATATGTGGAAAAATTCTGCTAACTACTATATAAGTTACTATATAAAGTGCTATAGCATAAAGTGTTCTGAAGTATTTTCATCTTCTTACTTGTATTCTAAGTGGAAAAGATATAAGCAGTTAACAGAAGACTTGGGCTACAGAAAGCACACAGAAAATGTTAGATGATACGTCATTATCATTATCTTATCTTTCATTAGGAGCTGACCATCCTTCCATTGGTATATGATGGTATAAACCAGTAGTTAAACCAAGAGACTAAAAAAAAAATTGTCTTCTATCTGTGAAAGCATATTTCAAATAATTTTGCATAAGCTGTGTGATACCTTTTCTCTCTCTTTTAATTCCTTTCTACCCTCCTCTAAGCATCCACTGCCCAGCACTGTGCTGGGGGGTCATCATAGAAAGATAAAGTAATCTGCCCTGAAGAGGCTAAAAGTCCAGTTGTGGAGACAGACAAGTAAATAAATAAATGCCACCAGGTTTTACAATGCTGTAACAGATGCACGAGCATGCCATAAATGAGGCACGTTGAATTACATGCAACTTATCTCAAGGAAAGTAATATACTTAAGTTTGCTTTCTGTATATAGAATTTGTCTATATTTCATGACGCCTGCTTTATTTTAAGCTTTCTGTCATTTTCAGAATAGCTTAGCACAGACACTGAGATTGAAAGTCAAAGGTTTAATTGATTTGACCTTTAAGATAATTAGAGTAGACCCTTTTTGATGCAAACAATCTAATACAGACTCCAAGTGGGGAATGTACTGGTATTCAGAACTGGGAAGCCAAGGTCGCTTAGATTTCAGGCATGGCCAACCGCTGATGAGTGCACAGTGTCTTTTCTTTCATTTTTTTTTCTCTCTTTCTTTTTCTCTCCCTATCAACCTCACTTTCTTCTCTGTGTTGTCTTTGTTTTGTCGGATTAAAGATGTCCCTCCTTTGTGTAGCCAGTGAAGATATGTCTTAACAGTCTCAGATTCACGTTCTTTATCAATCACAATGGAAAGAGACAACTTTTAATTTCTAGCTTTGTAATTAAATTCTAGAAGACATGTGCTTGATCTTCCTTTAGTCATGTGCTCGCCTTTGGAACAATACTTGCTCCCAGGGAATGTGGCACTTTGCTTGACTAGGTTTGGTCAAATGCAGTTTCCCATGGTCCACTGGGTGGGGAGGGAGGTGTTAACCATGGCTGATATCCTCACTAGAACAGCTTGGCCGAGGATAATATTCCAAATAGAGCAGTTTTGTTCTGCAAAGGAAGAGATATTGGGTCAAAGCCCCCAAATGTGCCTTTCATAAACAGAAACACAATGAAATGATTCCTCTGCAATATTAGCAGCACACTTATACTATAACAACCCTCCGTTAATACTTGCCTTTTACCTTTACTTCCTCTAGGAGCATCACCATCCCTCCTATGGGGACTTCCCTCCCTCACTCCAAACCTGCAGTTAGTGCAGGAGAGGCATTTTCCTGCCCATTACACCCATGTGGCTGCAGTTGATTGGTCATATGCTGGCACTTGTGTTAACCCAGACCAATCAGAGCTGTTTCCTGAGTTTCTGAAGGTGGGGCCAGTGAAGACATGTTAGTTACTCAGTGCTGGAAGGTTTAACAAAATGTCAAAATAAAAACGTGTTGCTGCCTTTCCTACTGTGTGGAGGAAGTCAGTCCATAGCTGGTTTATAGATTGAATAAAGCTGATAACACAGGAAAGAACAGATCAATCAGCTAGTGGTACAGATTAAGTAACCACTTGATTTCTGATCTTCACTACAAGTCCTTGCTCCTCCCAACAATTCCAACAGCTGTGACTCTGTAACATGAGCATCACTGTCCAGTAGACATCTAACACTAGCTACAGATACAAGCCACGTGTGGAGGTTTGCATTTCCTAGTTGTTGTTCGGTCACTCAGTCGTGTCTGACTCTTTGCAACTCCATGGACTGTGGCACTCCAGGCTTCCCTGTCCTTCACCATCTTCCGAAACGTGCTCAAACTCATGTCCTTCACGTCGGTGATAGCATCCAACCATCTCCTCTGTCGTCCCCTTCTCCTCCTGCCTTCAATCTTTCCCAGCATGAGGGTCTTTTCAAATGAGTCAGTTCTTCACATCAGATGGCCAAAGTATTGGAGTTTCAGCTTCAGCATCAGTCCTTCCAATGAATATTCAGGACTGATTTCCTTTAGGATTGACTGGATCTTCCTTTGGGATCTACTTGCTGTCCAAGGGACTCTTAAACTATAGCTTTGACTACATTGGCCTTTGTCAGCAAAGCAGTGTCTCTGCTTTTTAATATGCTGTCTAGGTTTGTCATAGCTTTTCTTCCAAGGAGCAAGTATCTTTTAATTTCATGGCTGCAGTCACCATCTGCAGTGATTTTGGAGCCAAAAAAAATAAAGTCTGTCATGGTTTCAAATGTTTCCCCACCTATTCGCCATGAAGTGATGGGACCAGATGCCATGATCTTAGTTTTATGAATGCTGAGGTTTAAGCCAGATTTTTTACTCTCCTCTTTCCCTTTCATCAAGAAGCTCTTTAGTTCTTTTTCACTTTCTGCCATAAGGGTAGTGTCATCTGCATAACTGAGGTTATTGATATTTCTCTGAGCAATCTTGATTCCAGGTTGTGCTTCATCCAACCCAGTGTTTCTCATGATATATTCTGCATATAAGTTAAATAAGCAGGGTGACAATATACAGTCTTGACCTACTCCTTTCCTAATTTGGAACAGTCCATTTTCCCATATCCAGTTCTAACTGTTGCTTCTTAACCTGCACACAAGTTTCTCAGGAGGCAGGTAAGGTGGTCTGGTATTCCCATCTCTTGAAGAATTTTCCACACTTTGTTGTTAAGCACGCAGTCAAAGGCTTTAATGTAGTCAAAGAAACAGAAGTAGTTGTTCTTCTGGAATTCTCTCGCTTTTTCTTTGATCCAGTGGATGTTGGCAATTTGATCTCTGGTTCCTCTGCCTTTTCTAAATCCAGCTTGAACATCTGGGAGTTCTCAGTTCACATATAGTTGAAGCTTGGCTTGGAGAATTTTGAGCATTACTTTGATAGTATGTGAAATGCATGCAATTGTGCAGTAGTTTGAACATTCTTTGGCATTGCCCTTCTTTGGGATTGGAATGAAAACAGGCAAAAAGATGATCCTGATGCTGGGAAAGATTCAAGGCAGAAGGAGAAGGGGACGAAAGAGGATGAGATGGTTGGATGGCATTATCAACTCAATGGACATGAGTTTGAGCAAGCTCTGGGAGTTGGTGGTGGACAGAGAAGCCTGGCGTGCTGCAGTCCAATGGGTCACAAAGAGTGGGACACTGAGCAGCTGAACTGAACTGAGACCTAATTAATGGTGTTGTGATGCTGCAGGCGAACCGTGAAGGGGCTCAGTCAGACATATACGTATCTGTTCTCCTCCCAACCCCTCCCGCCTAGTCTGAGCAGAGCTCCCTGTGCTGACAGGAGGTCCTCATTGCTTTTCCATTTTAAATATTGCAGTGTTGTAGGTTTCTTTCATACCAAATCTTCACAGTGCGGTGTGCATTTTACCCTTGTGGCAATCTCAGTCTGGATGAGTTATATTTATTTTATTTTATTTATTTCTGGTTGCACTGCATCTTCCTTGTGGCACGTGGGCTTTCTCTAGTTGTGGCAAGAGGGGGCTACTCTTGGTTGTGGTGGGAGGCCATATCAAATATCTATAAAGTAATTTCTTCCTTGTCTGAGATAAAAATGTGTATTGATGTCTCCATTCTTTATCAGTATCCTAAAGCTTAAGAACTTTTTTTGCTGTTGTTTTGTTCCTTACAATGCTTTACATTTTCAACAGCACATACTTAAAATTTTCTCCTTACCCTAGTGCCAATAAGTAAATTTTAGAAAATGATAAAACTGATCATAACCACATGAGAGGTTTTCTTTTTGCAGTTGAAAAACTCATTGAGGATAACATTCCTTGCCTTCCAATGGTGAAGATTTACTTGAAAGTATTTTTACATACAACAGGTGAAACTTTTAATATTTTTGTATGTGCTACATTTAATTTGTTTCTTGTAGCATCTCATTAAAATGTGGAGCTGCAGTTAAGAAAATTAATAAAAATTGCTTTTCTTCCGTTCACATTTTAAATGGAAAGATAATATTAGTTTTGCTTTATACCATGACGAGCAAACTATTATATAATAATAGCTCCAAGTATTTTGATATGCTGAAAAGAATCCACTGTGGTTTAGTAGGTAAATTCACTCATTTCTTTCTTATCATAATAATTCTTTGAAGCAGAGTTTAGGACAAAATGCAGTGACAGTTTTAGTTTATTCATCCTTTTATTAAGAGAAAAAAATAGGCTTATTTTCCATAGGCAAGCTCTGTGAAGAAGTGTCTTTCTTTTTTGTTTACTTCTGTATCTCAAATGCTTGAAGTAGTGCTTAACCTGAGAAGATATTCAATAAATATTTGTTGAATGATTATACTCGTTACTGTAAATAAAAGACTCATTTAATAATGTAATGGGCATATAGGATATTATTTTGAGCATATACTCAGTGGTACGCTTTGTGTAAAATTTGTAATATACACACTTCAAATGTAACTCTTACAAAATTCATATGAAACAAGTAATATTATCCTCATTTTAAGGATAAGAAAACTGAGACACAAGAGAAGTTCATTAAGTTTCCAAAGTTGACATAATTAAATGGTAGAGTTAAAACTGTCTTCAGATAGCCTGACTCCTTTTAATCCTGCACTCATTTCCCAGGGCCACCGTACACAGTACCACAAAGCAGGTGGCTTAAAACAACAGAATTTTATCATCTCATGGTTCTGGAGGCTCAGTTCAGTCCAGTCGCTCAGTTGTGTCTGACTCTTTGTGACGCCATGGCCCGCTACACGCCAGGCCTCCCTGTCAATCACCAACTCCCAGAATTTACTCAAATTCATGTCCATTGAGTCGGTGATGCCATTCAACCATCTCATCCTCTTTCGTCCCCTTCTCTTCCTGCCTTCAATCTTTCCCAGGTTCAGGATCTTTTCCAATGAGTCAGTTCTTCACATCAGGTGGCCAAAGTATTGGAGTTTCAGCTTTAGCATCAGTCCTTCCAATGAATATTCAGGGTTGATTTCCTTTAGGATGGACTGGTTGGATCTCCTGGCAGCCAAAGGGACCCTTGAGAGTCTTCTCCAACACCACAGTTCAAAAGCATCATTTCTTCGGCACTCAGCTTTCTGGTAGTCCAACTCTCACATCCATACCGGACTACTGGAAAAATCATCGCTTTGACTAGACAGACCTAGAAATCAAAAATCAAGGGTCCTGCTTCCTCTGAGCCATAAAGAGGAGGACTTTTCCTCATCTCATCTAGTTCCTGGTATTTTCTGCCAATCCTTGGCACACCTTGGCTTGTAGGTGCCTCACTCTAGTGTCTGCCTCAGCTGGCCCTGGTGTTCTTCACCTTGTGTCTCTCTTCTTAGAAGGGTACCCACCACATTGGATTAAGGGTCCACCCTATTTCTGCATGACCTCACCTAGACCAATTACATTTGCAACAACTCTGTCTCCCAGTAAGGTCATATTTGAGGTCTTGGAATTGAGGACTCCAAAATCTCTTTCGGGGGAGGGGGGCGGGTCACAGCTCTAACATAACAATCACCATACTTGATATTTGTCAACCCAGATGGTTATTAATCACCTAGAAAGCCCAAGGCGCTGGGCTTGCTTGTTGATATAGGGATCCAGAAAGCTAAATGTATTCTTCCTTTAATATATTTGGGAGGAGAAGATATATTTCCAAAAAATAAATGTCAATAATAGGTAGTTTCAGAAAGGTGGGTTTCACGTGACAGCAGTATACACAAAAGGAAATATTTGCAGAAGTTCAGACAAAAGGCTCTAAATTCAGAAGACTGTGTGATTTTTGGCCAGTTTATTTAATTTTTGTGTGTGTGTGTGTTTCATGAAAGAAATGAAGGAATTGAGTAGGAGCTAAACTCAGTGGTCCCTTTCAGGTTTATTATCACTAAAACTCATAGGATTGCAACTATTCATCCTATTATAACATCAACTATAAATTCAATATGTGTTTTTCTTTCATATCCTAGTCCAAAAGAGTTATAAAAATAGAGACATTGAAAATTTGCTATGTACTAAAATAACTGCCATTAAAATATAAATAGTTATCACTTTGAATGTGTAAGAATACAGGGTGAACGGGGTTGGATTCCAACCCTACCTGTAGACTATACACTGTGGCATCATGTAGTGAAAGAATAGGAAATCATAAGGGAAATAACTCCTTTTAAAAGCTGTTTCGTTGCATGTTTTTCAATGGATTAAGAAAGGGTGATATACCGACTGAAACAATGGCAGGCTCTGTTGCGATTCTTAAAAGGAGGACTGTATACAAGTGGGAGGTGATACCCATTCAAAACGCATCCTTACAAAGAGTGTCTTTGTCTAAGAAAAGAATCGCTGTGTTGTTTCATTGCAAATGTCTGTGGATTTCTGATTCTGGAGAATTATTTTGGAATCAGGGACATTTGTTGTTTTGAAAAACCTGGCTAGCAAACACTTTCAGAAAAACAAAATCATTACTTGGGTTTTGTGTCTAAAGGGTGATAAATGACACCGAAATATTCCGTTTTGTATCGCTCACGTCTGATATAAACTGAAGGCTTGAAAATACCGTCCCAGCATCGATGGCGATGCTCAGATGGAGAGACGCGAGCTGGCCGGCTGTTCCACACCAGAGCTTGACACTGTGCTGGGTGCCCCCACCCCCTCCCCCAAATCCCCCAGAAGAGCATACTCTCACCCATCAGGGCTGAGAAAATAAGGTCAATATTTGTCTCAATAAGTTACAAAAGGCCCTTGCTGTGCAGAAGGCAGCCAAGCCTGCAGGAACCACGCTGGGGTCGGCTTAGCCCCAAATGAGCAGAGCCGGCTCTGCGGGGGACCGCGCTCGACGTTGTGGCGGTGGGACTGGATTGGGGTGATAGGCCTGTGGCGGCATCGTTGGCAGGCAGGGCACACTGGCAGCGCTGTGGTGGGTGAGCCAGCTCTCCCTCTGCCAGACTCCTCCTGGAAAAGGACAAGCGAGCATCTGAGAATGCGTGCCTCCTTCTCGGAGTTAAACGGTCACATGTCACACGCGTCTTCTCAATTGACCTGCTGACCGGACTGCTCATGCCGCCCTGGGTTGTCTAGGTCTGCAGTGACAGGCATCGCAAAAACAGGTACAACACGTGGCCGTGACTGCAGACACTCCTTCACAGAACTGAACAGTCCCGAGTACCAGATAGATCCCAATGGACTCTGGAGTACGGTTTTATGTGTAATCATGACAGATGCTCAGGGCCATGATGGTTTTCCATCTCTACCCTGCTTCCTTGCAACTGGCTCCTATCTGACTTGCTCTGAAATAGCCTCTCTTTTATAAATAGATGCAGCTTCAGGCTGTCAACAGTATGAAGTCGACATTCTTACTTATCAAGCCTTTGTTTTCCCCAACAGAACGTGCTCATTTCTTTCTGGCCGGTTGGTCTAGGACTGCCCTGAAAATCCTGCTTGGCTTTGCATGCCAAGCGCTACCTGATGCCAACCAGAGGCAGCTTCAAAGATACTTTATGTCATAACGAAACTTTAAGAACTTGTCCCTATAACAATTGCATGCTGGATAGTAAAGTTTTCTTTTTTTTTGATGTGTATTTTCTTTGCAGCTAATCTCCCTTCAGGGATTTAAAAGTGAACAGGCATAATAAAATGCTTCTTGCTGTTTCACTTCAAATTTAAGGATTGATGGCCCAGCATGTCTTCTCTAAAGTTGTTTGGTTATCTCTAAGTAAAGAGTATCCCTGTCCCAAGTTCTCAGTTCCAAGTGATGCTTGAAGAGCTTTCTGTTTGACACAGGCATTTATCACCCAATTGTGGCATCCCATGAAAGTGAAGTGAAAGTCACTTAGTCATGTCCGACTCTGCAACCCCATGGACTGTAACCCACCATGCTCCTCTGTCCGTGGGATTCTCCAGGCAAGAACACTGGGGTGGGTTGCTGTTTCCTTCTCCAGGGGATCTTCCCAACCCAGGGATCAAATCTAGGTCTCCTGAATTACAGGTGGATTCTCATAAGTCTGAGCCACCAGGGAAGCCCTGTGGCATCTTGTAATACCACCTAATGTCAGATGAACTTCCCCAAGACTGGAAAAAAGGCAAAGAACAAAGGTATAGGATCTCTCTGGAAAATTATTTGAAACAGGGAGTAATTGATCTTCTGGGGCTAGTAAATAACGCCTCTGTTTTGTATGGTTCACCATTGCTTTTGAGAGCGTCATTATTTCCTGGCATTTTTTCATCGTTTGTTTGTGCTTCTAAATTCAGGAAAAGGTACATTTTAGGCTTTATCTGGAAGACACAATTTAAATATTAAAGTTTTTCCTCTGCAGACATAGTTAGGACAGGAGGAAGACAAATCAGGCCACTGAAAAAGAAGGAAAGCTTTCATAGTTTCAGTGTAGTTCTTAGGGTGCATGCATGCATGCTCAGTCATGTCCGACTCTCTGTGACCCCATGAACTGTAGCCCACCACGCTCCTCTGTCCATGGGATTTTCTAGGCAAGAACACTGGAGTGGGTTGCTATTTCCTTCTCCAGGGGATCTTCCTGACCCAGGGATTGAACCTGGGTCTCTTGTGTCTCCTGCATTGAGCAGGCAGATTCTTTACCAACTATGGAAGCTAATTAAGAGCATCTCATTGCCTCTCTGGGCAATTGCTTGAGTGACAATGCCCAGCAAGATGGGAAGTATAGGGAAGAACTCTGGCCAAAGTTCTGAGTCCTGTGTCCCATGAAATGCCCTAGTTACCAGTCAACCTTGAATAGTCATTGGAAGGACTGATGCTGGAACTGAAGCTCCAGTACTTTGGCCACCTGATGCGAAGAGCCAACTCACTGGAAAAGACTGAAGGCCAAAGGAGAAGAGGGCAGCAGAGGATGAGATGGTTGGATGGCATCACCAGCTCAATGGGTGTGAATCTGAGCAAGCTCTGGGCGGTGGTGAAGGACAGGGGAGCCTGGTGTGCTGCAGTCCATGGGGCTTCAAGGAGTCAGACACGACTTAGTGACTGAACAACCACAACTCTTCAGGTGCCACAGTGTACAAGTTCCTAAACTTGAGTGAGGTTAGGAATCCTTGCTTGAGAATTTACAGTTGTCCAGGAGAGTAAAATCATTCAGGTCAGCCTTTTTAATTTCTTTTCTTTTTTTTTTTTTAAAAACAAGTATCGTTATACGCGGCTCGCGGCGCCTAGCGTGAGCGTGACGTGGCGGCGCGGCTGGAGTTTTCGCTGGGCCCACGGTTCAGGTCGCGTCCTTTGCCAGCTGCCTAGTTCGCTCGTCCGGGCACCCACGCGCCCGGCTAGTCACGTAGCAGCTCGCCAGCACTTTTCAGCCTTTTTAATTTCAATAATGGAACACATAAATACTAAAGGGTAGAAGGATTTATACAAAATCACAAAACAAATTAACAACTAGAAACTGGATCTCAAAATTATTTCTCCCCCCAGATGCCAAAGAAGAATGATTCCCTGAAGACCATTTTGTTTTGGTTTTGAAGTCTTAGAACCATGTTGTACTGCTGCTGCTGCTGCTCCTGCTGCTAAGTCGCTTCAGTCGTGTCCAACTCTGTGTGACCCCATAGACGGCAGCCCACCAGGCTCCTCCATCTATGGGATTTTCCAGGCAAGAACACTGGAGTGGGGTGCCATTGCCTTCTCCGATGTTGTACTACATTTGACATTTTTTAAACTGATAAATTGGGCTTCCCTCATGGCTCAGATGGTAAAGAATCTGCCTGCAAAGTGGAAGACCCAGGTTCAATCCTTGGGTCAGGAATATCTGGAG
Source organism: Bos javanicus (assembly GCF_032452875.1). Classification (NCBI taxonomy): domain Eukaryota; kingdom Metazoa; phylum Chordata; class Mammalia; order Artiodactyla; family Bovidae; genus Bos; species Bos javanicus. The sequence goes on along the minus strand of NC_083891.1, from coordinate 59,729,456 downwards.
AAAGAATGGTAATCCACTCCAGTATTCTTGCCTAGAGAAAACTGTGGGTAAAACAAACTCATTGTTTTACCATGCAAACTTAATTTCGTTGGTCATTTATTTTTCTACGAAATCCCTTTGCTTTTATAAAATAACCTTTCTCATAAATTCAGCATGGTTCTAATTCTACGTAAAAACAAATCATCAGTTTTCAATGGACTTGTGAGTATAAGTACTGAAGCTTCTAATGCGGGAAGATTATATCTTGCCTGGAAACAGTAGGATTAGCTTCTAAGTACTCTATTCTCCAGGAGCTTAAAATTAATTTTGGGAAATGAGAAATCCATGGAAAACAAGTAATTATCCAAGATGACATAGTAACATGATGTTGAATTGCTGGAAGCCTGGGAAGTCTTCGTGTAGGAGATGAGATTGATGTATTGATAGATCGTAAGGAAACACACGGTCTAAGTGGCTGTGGTAATTGACCACAAAGCCACAAAGAGCCAGCTGGTGGACTCCGTAGTTGTGAATGGATTGAGCTCTACTCTTTTGGGTTCCTTGCTTGCTCCATTGAGTCCCTTGACAATGACTGTTTTTAGATGGAGGATAAAAGGGCCAGTGCAGGCCTCTCCACCACTGTCCAAAGAGCAGGAGACTATTCTCGAAGCCCCGCCCTCTTTTGTCAGTTTTGGTCTTGTGTTTTCAGGGCTCCGCCTCCAATGGCTGAGGCCGAAGTTTAGACGAGCTTCACGTTTGGGGGCAAAGGAGCCTGGTGGAGCCCAGCTGTCCAATCTGGATGCAAGGCAAGTTTCTCCCTGCCCACATTAGCAGAAGAGGGCATTTGGATCCTGTAATTATGAAACTAATAAAATGACTATTTCTTAAAATATTCTCCTGTGACCTTAGCAGCTTCCACCACTTATGCATCTGTTGACACACACCCCCAAACAGTCAAGGAAATGAGGAATGTATTTAGCACAATGTAGCTGATCTATAAATTAGTTTCCCAACTGGTAATGTGGAAGTGAAAGTGAAGTCGCTCAGCCGTGACCGACTCTTTGCAACCCCACGGACTGTAGCCTACCAGGCTTTTCCATCAGTGGGATTTTCCAGGCAAGAATACTGTAGTGGGATGCCATTTCCTTCTCCAGGAGCTCTTCCCAACCCAGGGATCGAACCTGGGTCTCCTGCATTGTAGGCAGATGATTTACCATCTGAGCCACCAGGGAAGTCCTCAACAAACGGATGAAAGGTTATCCTATTTGGGAAGTTTAATAAAATATTCACCTGGTTAGACTCAGAAAATTTCCAGGGGAAAACAGGATGAATTTGAGGGCTGAAGGTGGCGGCTTCCTGGCTTCATGCTGGCACTGGTTTGTTAGAAGAATGAAGCGTGCTAGCTCTTACTGTCACTGAGAAGCCTGAAATAGATTACAGGTTGTTTTTTTCTATCCCTGAAGGTGTTTTTTTTTTTTTTTCAATTGCTCTCCTGAGAGAAAATTGAGTGTATGACAGGGAAGACAAGTATGAAACCTCTCATAATCCTGACTTGTGTTCTCAAGAGATTGTCCTTGATATATGAGGCTACTCATTGAATCTTTCCTGGAGTTTATTTATTTGACCATGTTCCCCCAGACTTAAATGCCTGCATTAATCAATACTCAGCTTTTCCACACTGAGTCTGCAGAGCTCATTGAGATGAGAACTTTTTAATTTAAAAATTAAAAAAAAATTCCTAGGTATATACATAACCCTTGAGAAAATAGCAGGTCTATTACTGGTCAGCAAAGACATCCATGGACAACCGAGTTTTATTTTTGTCCCCTATTTTAGGATTACTGATGGAACTCAGGTGAGGAAGAAAGGCTTTACAGTTTACTCAGGTACTCATTAAAGAAGCAAAGGCCTTCAGTTTAAGGCAAGGGCACAGTTCATTCTTGGTTCCTTGTATCATTTATTCGGTGAGCTCCTCGGAGTATGTTACAGGAGCTTGGCGCTTGGGCTCTCATGTGAACACAGTTGCCCTTGCTGACCAGGAGTTAGCAGAAGAGGAGGAGACGCACCAGTAAATGACTGATTGCAACTGAGCGTGATCCAAGTTATAGTAAAGACACATCCAGCGATCTAACAGTGTGTGTGAGGAAAGACTTCCTATTATGAAAAGGAATGAAGACAAAGCCAAAGAAGCCTACTAAGATTCATCTGATTGTGAAACTTCAGACTACAAGTACACATCCTACATCAGCTCTGCTGGAAGAAGTGCAGGTGAGCTGAGGGGATGGAAGAGGAGCGAGTGGGGGACTTCCCTGGCAGTCCAGTGGGCAAGGCTCTGCTCTTTCACTGTGGGGCACAAGATCAGTCCCGGGTTAGCAAACTAAGATACCACATGCTCTGCGGTACGACCAAAACCAAAAGCAACAGCGAAAAAGCAAAGGGAATGGGATGAGGGGGAAAAGCCTGAAACACTCTTCCTGCCTCTCAGAATGTCATTTTTTAATGCCATCATTTCTTTCGTAGAAAATATCATTCACTCAATTGTATGTATTGGGCACCTACCAGTCACCACTGGGACTTAACAATGAGGAAGAACACTGTCTGGTAGTAGGAAGATGTTTTGAGTCTTAAAACAATGGCAGATGGTAATATGTATGTATATATGTGTTCCTAAATATATAGTTCTGAGTGGGATGTTTTTTAACATGTCATCTTAGCCAGGCTAAACTGTGGGCACCAAAGATAGGGCAATGGCCGCTTTGCATCACGCACACACCTTCCAGTTATTCAATCAGACACTGATCTAGGTGCTTCTGTGAAGGGATATTGCAGATGTAATGAAAGTCCCTTAATGAGTTGACATCATATTATAGAGATTATCCTGCTGGGCCATACCTAATGGGGTAAGTCCTTACAAGGGATTGGGCCATGGCAAAAGAGACTTCCAGGAACAGCTGGGTCTACACTTGCTCTTCCTTCGTGGGATCTGACCTTTCTGCCTGCCTGGGACAGACGCTCAGGCCTGTCCTTGGGGTTTCAACTTGGGCTCCTCCCTTCCTGACTATTTGCCTCCAGGTCTCAGAAATGCTCAGCCAGACTCTACGATCCTGTAAATCAATTCCTTGTATAAATCTCTTTCCAACCAGCCCCATATATACATATCTCTGTGTGTGTGTGTGTCTTCTATTGACTCTATTTTTGTGGTTGAATTTTGCCTGATACACTATGAGTTTAAAATAATGCTGTTACTTCGTTTCACATGTAGTATGTTCAGAACAATTATCATTGCTTATGAAATTGGCAAGATAGTCTTCCTATAACTATGCAATAATCACCCAAATATATTTCAAGAGGTCTGGTTGGCTCCCATTCATCGTCTTTTCCTAGCATCTTTGGTTAAACTGTGGAAGCCGTCTGACTACTCAGTGAATTGCCCATGTGATTCCATGGCTCATGCTTGTAGCTTTTCCTGGCTCTGTTCTGGAATGGTGGTCTTTCCAGCTGGCTGACTGGGAAAGCAGCACCCTGCCAAACTCTGCTGGAACGTTTTAAAACAACATTGCACATAACGTAATTAAGTAGGGATGACTGAAGACTTCACACGCTCACTGGCTGGAGTCAAGTCTGTTGAGCCCAGAAGCTTCATCCTCTCTGAATTTTTAAAGAGGAAAAAATAAAATTTATGGGGAACTTTGGGCTCTTTATTACAATCCTTTTGATTCCAACAAAATATAGAGAATTCTTCAAATTTACTTGATTTAATTTATGTCACTGCATTCATTGTTAAAGAAGTGTGTATTTAAAAAAAGATAAAAGAAAAGAAGAGAATTAAGAACTACCTTTAATTCTCCCAGGGATGGCTGCAGCTGTGACTTTCCTTTTGTGGTGTCTTTTTCGTGCTTATCTAAACCTTCCTGTCCCTGATCTACTCTGGGTCACAGGTGGCAGACCCTAAGAACTCTTTGATTCCCGTGGTGAGTGGCTTCTGGTGCGCAGGTGGGTGGAAGGAGGCTTTCTTGACCTTCTTCCCTGTCAAAAGGTCAGTGTCTCTTGTTGTGGCTGTTTAGGCGCTAAGTCCTGTCTGACTCTTTGTGACCCCATGGCCTGGAGCCCGCCAGGCTTCTCTGTGCATGGGATTCTCCAGGCAAGAATACTGGAGTGGGTTGCTATTTCCTTCTCCAGGGACTCTTCCTGGCCAGCTACCAAACCTTCGTCTCTGGCATTGGCAGGTGAATTCTTTACTGCTGAGCCCTGGGAAGCTCCTTAGACCCCTACAGAGAGCCCCATTCCTCGTGCTGGTCTCACAGGGTAATCCCTTCTTCCAGGCTAGCTTCTCCTGGATAGCCCTGCTTCTAAGATCTGACAATACTATCTTTTTTAAAAATTTCTCCCACCCTTAGGTGTGACAGTGACTTTCAACTGTTGCTCTTATCTGGTTTTATCTTTTCCCAGCTATCCTTTCAGTTCTTCCCACACCTTAATAAATTAGTTATCCCAAATGAAATTCTTTTATGAAACAATCTGACAAAGGCAGTCGTTTCTTCATGGTCAATTGATAAATCTACTTACTTTATTACTATATTGTGAATGCTTTTCCATGGCCCAAATTGTAAGACCTGCATCATATTTTAAAATCATCTTTATTGAAGAATAATTTACACACGATAACGGCCACGATTTCCACTGCGCAGTTTGATGCGTTTTGACAATTAGATAACGAACATGCAACCGCCCTGTGCTCCTGGTGTAAAACCTTTCCTCACTCCCCCAGTTCTCCTGCGCGCTTGTGCAACCCACTGTTTGTCCTTACCCCAGCCTCTCGCAACCACCGACCTGCTTTCTGTCATAATTTTGCCTTTTTTTAAAAAGATCTTATATCTTAGAAATCATACAAGATGCTGTCTTTTGTGTGTGACTCCTTTCATTTTGCATAATAATTTTGAAACTAATCCAAGCGTGGCATGTATCAGTAGTATTCTTTTAAACTGATGAGTAGTATTCCAGTATGGGGCTTCCCTGATAGCTCAGCTGGTAAGAATCTGCCTGCAGTGCAGGAGACCCCAGTTCCATTCCTGGGTTGGGAAGATCCTCTGGAGAAGGGATAGGCTACCCTCTCCAGCATTCTTGGGCTTCCCTGGTGGCTCAGACAGTAAAGAGTCTGTCTGCAATGTGGGAAACTTGGGTTCGATCCCTGGGTTGGGAAGATCCCTGAAGGAGGGCATGGCAACCTACTCCAGTACTCTTGCCTGGAGAATCCCCGTGAACAGAGGAGCCTGGTGGGCCACAGGCCATGGGGTCTCAAAGAGTCTGACATAGACTGAGTGACTGAGCACGTTCCAGTGTATAAGTAGCCTACAGTACATTTCATTCACCAGTTGTGAGACATTTGGGTGGTTTCCAGTTGTTTGCTATTATGAATGCAGCTTCTTTGAACTTTGGATTACAAGTCCTTTTGTAGACGGCTGAGCGACTTCACTTTCACTTTTCACTTTCATGCATTGGAGAAGGAAATGGCAACCCACTCCAGTGTTCTTGCCTGGAGAATCCCAGGGATGGGGGAGCCTGGTAGGCTACCGTCTATGGGGTCACACAGAGTTGGACACGACTGAAGTGACTTAGCATAGCATAGCATATTTTCATTTATTTGGGGTAAATAGTTTGGGGTAGGCTCATTGTCTTATAATAATTATATGTTTAATATTATAAGAAGTTACTAAACTATGTTCCAAAGTTTTATATCATTTTGCATTTCCACAAGCAGTTTATAAGAGTTCTAGTTGCTTCACATCCTCGTCACTGATGTCAGCCTTTGTAATCTGTCCATGTTAGTAGGTATGAAGTAGGGTACATTTTTAAGGATTTAGTTTGCATTTTCTAATAATTACTCATGTTGGACATCTATACTTGTGCTTACTTGTCATTCCTATACTTTCTTTGGAGAAGTATCTCAAAATGTTTTGCTCACCTTTCATACAGCTGCTTATTTTCTGATTGAGTGGTCGTTCAGTTCAGTTCAGTCGCTCAGTCGTGAGTGGTAGTAGCTGCTATTATATTTCGTGGACACACCTTTTATCACACATACGTTTTGAAAATATTTTCTGTCACTCTGTAGCTTGCATTTTTATTTTCTTAACATGGTAATTGAAGAGCAACATTTAAACAATTTGACCTCAATCATACTTTAACGGCTTCATAGTCATGTATCTTATGAATACGTCATAATGCATTATCAGGCTTTCCGTTTCCACAACTTTACGGCTATAACCACACTGTTCTGATCATCCTTGTATTTGCATCCTGTGAGAGTTAATTATGTCATCTTCCTTGGGAAAGTAAGAAATGCTTCAGGATTGTTGTATTTTTATCTGATACAGGATTAGATACTTTTGACTCAGTGGACTTTCTTGATATTTTAATTTTTCACTGGGGTCACAGAAGTAAAAACAGTCCCTGTACTGCACGTGTTAAATTTTTTCTAAAGTAAAATGCATTCTGTTTCTCCTTTCTCGCTTTTAACCTGAGATCTTGGGATTTCTGATACAACCGTTAAATACTGTGAACACCTTAAAATTATTTTAACATACTAAAATCATACTAATGCTTCTGGGTATGTCTGATCAGTTGATCATACACATTTATTTAATTAAATAACAGTAAAGAGATGAAAAGTTACAAGGTCAATAGGACCACTAGGATGAGAGGGAGGCTAACAGCAGATGAGGGATCTCAATCTTTCTCCTCTTTTTAAACGTGGCAATAGTAGTTGCTCATTAGCAGAGTTGAGGAAACAATCCTACGGATTTTAGAGGGAGGTACTAAAGAGAATTCAGCTGATTTCCTTTGCAGAAACTTGGAACCTAAGAATTAGCAAATGGCACGGGATGTTGTATACCTACTTGCAGAGTATTTATAGCTAAACATATACCAGCAGGCAGACAAATGGAGATTTTTATCCTCAGAGAATGGACATACCCCTGAGTATACACCCCCAGGTATGTGCTTTGGATGTCCTGTTAGAGGACAAACAAGTTTTCCAGCCACTGTAGTGAAGCCCTTCCTTCCAGCTCCCTCAGTGTCTGCTTGATGCTCCAGGTTAGAAATGAATGGATGACAAATGATCACAAGAGTTTGGAGGAAAGATTTCTACCTAGAAAAGAAAAATCATGAATCTGTAGGAAGCAGAGAATTCACAGAGTGAGAAAAACATCCAAAAAGATCTTTGAGGAATAGTCTTAAGTCGGATAAGTGAACCACACTATTAATAATATGGCCAATAAAATGAGGATGATATAAAATAGATACATTTACATGAAAGAAAGCTTTTGGAAATTAAAAAAATAAAACAGATAAAATTTGAAAATTAATCAGACAGTTGGATGATAATTATTTCAAAAGGCAGTCTGAAAAGACAGAAGAGACTGAAACCAGAATAGAATTTTAGTATGTTCAAAGTCGTACTAATTGGATCATAGAAACAAAGAACAATAAAAGCAAAGTGAAGGAAGTTATGACAGAAATGTACAAGAAAAAGTTTCCAAACTGAAGGAAATAAGTTTTCAAATGACAAGCCGGGCACAATGGAAAAAAAAGTCAACAGTATCAAGAAGCTTTAGTACCTTAGAGATAAAGAAAAGATCTTTATAGAAGGGGGAAATATAGTCAACACACAAATGGTCTGAATGAAACAAGATTTCATACCATTAAAATGGAAAGCAAGAAACAATGCAACAATTTTTACAGTATTCATAGTGAAAATGATTTTCAATTATCCATCAAGCATAATTGAAAGATGTTTGGAAACATGCAAAATCTCAAAACCCATAGCCTAAGCACTTCTTTTCCTTACTTTTTAAAAATATTTTTAAACTTTTTGGCCGCACCATGTGGGATCTGAGTTCCCGGACCAGGGATGGAACTGATGCCCCTGCTCTGGAAGCTCAGAGTCTTAACGACTGGATCACCAGGGAAGTCCCTAGCATTTATTCTCTTAAAAAGTCCCCGGGATTACACTTAAGCAGAGTGAGGAATAACCTAAGAAACTGAAAGACATAGGATTAATAAAAAGGGGAGCCAACACGGGAGAGCATGAAGAAACATCGAAGGACATCAGTAAAAGGAAATCCTGTGACCACCACAGTGCAGCGGAGCCAAAGAGCGAGCCGGGCGTGAAGCAGCGTTGGAGGGGCGCTGGGAGGAAAACCGCAGTAGGAGAGAGCAGGCCGGTTCATGAGACTATGCGTGTGTGTGTAGCGATATATAGATCCAGACATCACTCAGAGAGCAGGCCGGTTCATGAGACTGTGCGTGTGTGCGTAGCGATATATAGATCCAGATAGCACTAATGGCTTCTATAATGGTTATCTAGATAACCTCAGAGATGCAGATGACACCACCCTTATGGCAGAAAGTGAAGAGGAACTCAAAAGCCTCTTGATGAAAGTGAAAGAGGAGAGTGAAAAAGTTGGCTTAAAGCTCAACATTCAGAAAACGAAGATCGTGGCATCTGGTCCCATCACTTCATGGGAAATAGATGCAGAAACAGAGGAAAGTGTCAGACTTTATTTTTGGGGGCTCCAAAATCACTGCAGATGGTGATTGTAGCCATGAAATTAAAAGACGCTTACTCCTTGGAAGGAAAGTTATGACCAACCTAGATAGCATATTGAAAAGCAGAGACGTCACTTTGCCAACAAAGGTCCATCTAGTCAAGGCTATGGTTTTTGCAGTGGTCATGTATGGATGTGAGAGTTGGACTGTGAAGAAAGCTGAGCGCAGAAGAATTGATGCTTTTGAACTGTGGTGTTGGAGAAGACTCTTGAGAGTCTTCTTGAGACTACAAGGAGATCCAGCCAGTCTATCCTAAAAGAGATCAGTCCTGGGTGTTCATTGGAAGGACTGATGCTGAAGCTGAAACTCCAATACTTTGGCCACCTCATGCAAATAGTTGACTCATTGGAAAAGACCCTGATGCTGGGAGGAATTGGGGGCAGGAGGAGAAGGGGATGACAGAGGATGAGATGGCTGGATGGCATCACTGACTCAATGGACATGAGTCTGAGTAAACTCCAGGAGTTGGTGATGGACAGGGAGGCCTGGCGTGCTGCGATTCATGGGGTCGCAAAGAGTTGGACGCGACTGAGTGACTGAACTGAACTGAACTGAGACATAATGTAAACAGTAGCTTTTGTTTAATATGTGTTAACATTTATGTCAAAATATTAAAGTGTATATTAAATACTAACATATGACTTTTGATTACTGTATTAACACACACATACAATACTTATGAATTGAGAATGTAATGGTAGATGGGTGTGTGGGACATGGCATGATGGTAATGTATGAGAGATAAAAAGGAAGCTGATGAATAGCACCTAAAATTGAGAAGTTAAAAAATAGCAATATTTGCACATTAAAAAAAAAATGGAGGTAAATAATGGAAGAAAGAGCTAAAAGAGCCTAGCAGAGTGGGAATTGGTAGTGAAGATGGGTGGGAAGGAATTTGCTGTTTTTCATTATAAAACTTTACTACAGCACAAATTAAATACAAAGATTATTTTGAAAAATTCATTTCTCAAGATATCACACAACTATACACCTTAAATCTGTACAATTTTTCAAAATATGGAAAAATATATACCATGTATATCTCCTGTTATTACCATTAATTTCTGCCTAACTTCCAGGGGCAATAAATGAAATGAAACAAAAATATTTGGATGAATCTTCAATGTGTTTGCTTAAGAAATATGACTTCTACTACAACAGTAAACTTCCTTTAATTTATTCTTGATTTACAATATCATTTTTAATGATTGTTCAGTCGTCAAATCACAAATCCTAACACAAAATTCACTGAAGTCATTTGAGTTTATAGCTAATTGTAGGCTCCATTTCTGTGACATCTCATGGTATAGACTTTCAGATTCTCACTGTCCCTTGATTGAGATACGCAGTGCCATTTAGTGTCACGCAGTGTATGAGACTAAATCTTAGCAATTGCTCAGAATTGTCTCTTGGCAGGAAGAGAGAGTAGCCTATATATTTGTAGTTATTGAATTATAGAAATAAATAGTGTGATTTCTTTCTTAGATATGGAGCAAAACAGGTACAAAAACCCCATGTGCAGACACGATGATAGAGCAGGTTATATTAACCTTTTCAACAAGACATTTGGGACAGGCAGTTAATCCATGAAACCATCACCTGGAAAAAAGACATCAAACCCTCACTGCTCTATTGAATAACTGTCTCAAGTGATATATATGTATGTATATTTGGGTGGTAAGAAGAAGACTGCTTTTGAAAATTAAAACAGTAGTGTCTTAACCTTATTTGTGAAAAGTAGCTCTAAAATGTTCCTCCTGTTTGATGGGAATGTTTTCTCCACCATGTCTACTGTGGCTGGATAAAATTCCTAAATTAGGTACTCAACCACGAGAGAAAGTGGCCTCGCTGGGAATCTGCAGAGCTGACTGCTTATATAATTTCTGAGAGCTGATATTTGAGACCAATTATTAGAAACCTTAAACAGGCAAGGAGCTTTGCATCTGATCAAATGAAAGTCCTGATTTTCAAGGTGCTTATTCCTTACTTCAAGGCCTCTAGATCATATTGACCTGAAAGAAAGTTTCCTATCAAAAGAGACGGGCTTGTTCTGAACTGTTTTTATTCTAAAGGTTAGTGCAGCTATTGTATCATGATAAGAAGATGGAGAAATAGAATTAAAGTAAGCACTGGAGGAAGTGTTCTCATTGTGATTATAAAGACTGAGAAAAAGCTTTTCAATGGAAAGGGAAAAATGACTTTATTGCTTGAGAGGGAAGGGAAATACTTTGTTGGAGTTTAAAAAATAGAAGAAGCAGTCAAGAAAGCTCTAGAGGTACTCTGAAAAGAGGTTGGAGGGCAATGCTGAAAATCCCAAAATGATGAAAAGTGCTCTGCTGTTCAGAAGACTAAATTAAAAATTGACTAAAAAGTTTGATGGGACTGTGGATTCTGGTCTTCATTTCTCCATGGCCTCAATATATATGCTATTGCATACTACATTCCTCCTCTAAGTTGATAGAGGGTGGTACACATCAGAGGAATTCAATAGGGGAAAAGATAGAGGATCCAGATGGTTTTAATTTAGAGATTTCAATCTGAGCCACAGAAGACTCTCTGTGGATCCTTTTCTGCATGCTTCTTTCCCCAGGTGAAGGGAAGATTCAGGACCATTTTCCCGTATCTGAAACCTGACTGTTGTTCCTGCCAATGAAATGTTACTGTCTGCTCATTTACTGAGCTTAAGAGTTGGCTTGTTTAAGCCTCAGGGCATATGGAGCCAGCAGGATTCCCAAAAGAACCCTTACAGGTTCATCCTGGCAAACCTCAAAGCAAAAGCAGAATGCGGGCTCACTGCGGATTGAGAAGTGCAACATCTGGGGATATAAATGGACAGTTTTTAATTGGCAAGCTCAACATTCAAATAAAATTATACAGTTTGCCACATTTGGTTCAAGAATGGAGACACCTATGCTAAAATACTTAGACCTAACTGATTTTGTCCAATAACTGTTTTCCAAATTCTTAAGTTATGATAATGTAGTTACTTTTCAAACGTGGTGATTTTTCTTTTCTAAAACATTTGGTTGATCTCTAGGACAGAGTTGCATGGCTCCAAATCTATGCCTTTTTCATCCTTGGAAATCATTAAATGAGAGTCATGACTGGCATACACTGGGATTTATGCGAGGCTTTTTTTAAACCATTTTTTTTTCAGAGTCTAGAGCCAGTTTGGGGGATTATCAGTGGAATAGCTGGGTGTCTGGGTAGACCAGGTGTCTCTTATAATCTCCTTTGTTTGGACCAAAGCCCTCTGAAAGGAATGATAGCATTTAGAACTGGATATATGCCATTGATACAACCCTTTCTATTTTTTTCCCTCTTTATTTCCTCCTTTTCACTTCCTTTTTTGGCCTAGATTAACAGCAAATATGAAGGAATATTAATAAAGTGGTATAAGTCTAAAATACAGAGGCCAAAGGAGACTTAGTATTTGAAATGAATTGGTATAGACATAGAAAGGGCAAAACCTAAGAACCTTATGCATCTGTAATTACTTTGCTAGTCATTTGATATTTCCTGTTTAAGGTAAAATAGCCTCAAGTGCTCCTGCTACTGCAAAACATTCTTCTAGCTGGTTCTTTCATTCATGGCCTCAACAATTTATTTAAAAAAAAAAACTAACTTCTATTTTTTCTACTTCTTTTCCATGTGACTGTAAATTCATTAATATATAAGCCTGGAAAATGTGGGCCCTTTAAAAGATAACATTAATATTTTGACAATATTGGAAGGCTTGAACTATCAAAGCATACATGGACATGGAGACATGGGAAGCTCCATTCTGTGATCCTTTTGTATTCTGAGATTCTAGATCATGGAAAGAACTAACTGAAAAAGAAAATAAAGGTAAAAAATGTAGGGTTTAATTTTCTTGCTCTGGGTGGTACCCAGACATTGCTTCAACTATATAGTGGAGTTTAAGTAGACACAATGGTTTCTAAGGTTCTGAGAGACAAATGTTATTTGTACTAGCTTTTTGTTCAGTTCAGTTCAGTTGCTCAGTTGTGTCTGACTCTTTGTGATCCCATGGACTGCAGCATGCCAGGCCTCCCTGTCCATCACCAACTCCCAGAGCTTGCTCAAACTCATGTCCATCGAGTCAGTGATGCCATCCAACCATCTCATCCTCTGTTGTCCCCTTCTCCTGCCTTCAATTTTTCCCAGCATCAGGGTCTTTTCCAGTGAGTCAGTTCTTCACATCAGGTGGCCAAAGTATTGGAGTTTTAGCTTCAGCATCAGTCCTTCCAATGAATATTCAGGACTGATTTCCTTTAGGATGGACTGGTTTGATCTCCAGCACCACAGTAAAGCATCAATTCTTCAGAGCTCAACTTTCTTTATAGTTGATACCCCCTTCTCCTCCTGCCTTGAAGGGGATGACAGAGGATGAGATGGTTGGATGGCATCACCAACTCGATGGACATGAGTTTGAGTAGGCTTTAGAGTGCATGAATTCTCTGATTACTGATCCTACCTGAGACTGCTATTTATTGATATTTCTTCATGCTTTCAGTTGAAAAATAATCAGAGTTTTATTCTTGCCCATTTTCAGAGTCACCATTTAAATGAACAAGAACAGTTACTAGTGGATATAGAATGTCCCTCAATATGACCCAACAAACACAAAAGACGTTTTGGTATTTGGTTCTGTAAAACATATTTCCTCCCATTTTTCTTTCACTTAACTTGCCCTTCCCCTGAAATTTTCTATAGTTTTTCTTTCTTTTTTTTTTTTAAAGAAAAATCTTTTGTATTGAAGCAGTGGCATACTTTCTCCAAAACCACTTTATTTTTTTCTGGGAGAAAAGTTTTTGAACCAAAATCCATATGTTATAGTTTCATGTTAAAACAATGAACTTTTTAATATTTGCTAAGAACTATCATTATGAGAAAAAGATATGATGTTGCAGGTTGAAGTGCCTCAAAATTACACAAGAGCCTATTACAGTTCAAAGACAGAAATATCATAGTTATGACAATACTAATACTTATAATATGCAGTCAGAATACAATGCATCGGGGCCTCCTTTTTACTTGATTGTGAGGCCTCTTCTGTCACAGTCTTCAGCCGGCTGCCCCTTTTCCATGTCTGCATAATGTAAGAATGGTGCCATTTTTTTCCTTTAACAGACAGTAAAATGTCGCTGGTAAATCATTATCCTCATCACCTCAAATAACTCAAAGCTTGCCTGTCAAGATGCAGGAAAGAATTCCCGTGATTACAAATAGGCTTATCATCACCAATCTCAGGAAACAGCAGAGAGTGCCAGATAGACAGGCATCCCAAACTTGCTTCAAACTAGGAGAGGAATCAGCTTCAGCTGGTTGAATATATCCTTTGGACATGACAATGACCCTCCAGATTCCATAGTGCACAGGTAATAGCCTTTATTTTTCTCATCATGATCATAGAGATAAATGAGGTGGCCCAGTCCCCACATCAGCCTTTCTTATGACCAAGTACACATTTGTTAGAACTCTTGGCAGTCGCTCTGTGTCCAGAAATGAACAGAGTTTCTTGGAATCCCTGGGTTGTTTTCTCCCAGTGTCCCAGCCCTAGTCATTCATTGCCTTCACCCCTGAGCCGTATAACAAACGCAGACCGGGATGCTGCTCTTATCCATTTCCTTGTACTATATGCCAACTCGCTTCAAGTCAGACTGTTGCTAACCGTGCCAAGCACATCTCTCTCATTTGGTTTTCCTTTGCATAATTTCTTCGGTTAAAGATTCAAGTGACTCTTGCCATAGATTTATATACTTGTTTGGAAGAGCCATTGACTTTTCCATTGGGAAATGTGCCCTCACAGCTGCATGAGACGCCAAAGGCAATCAGTATTCCAGTTGAGTTCAGATTATAGCGAATTATATACGCATATGGCCAGCTATTCCTTTTATGCCAGATTCTACTTACTAGTTTTCACTTCTAGAGTGAATAAAGAAATCAATTTTGTCGAAAAAGAAAATTCAATAAGAAAAAATCCTTTACTATATAACTGTAATTATAGATGAGCGATTTCTTTGGTAAAAGAAAAAAGGCATAAATATAGTAACTCCCTTATAGATCATTCAACAGAATACGAAATCTCTATGCAAACAGAAATGACGGTATTTTCATTATTTCTTAGACAGACGTTCACAAGGGAAGCATGTGAACATCTTTGTTCCTGACTAAATCATCGTGATATGTCATCAAGCTAGTTTATATACAGAAAAGGAAAAGCGTTGTAAATATGTTGAACAAAGCCATAATTTTAAAACTGGAAGTTCTCCTTCCAGCACATTGATTGAGTCATTAAAGCTCTTATCTGTGAGCTGGTTTAGAAGATACTGAAGTGAACTGTCCTTCAGTGTCTTTGGCACCATAGAAACTGCCTTCTTATTCTCTAGCTTACCTGTGTAATGACCTGATTATCGGTATCTGCTTCATGTGAATTCTGCTTGAACATACCCAGTTATTTGCTGATTTTGCATGAAAAAGAAAATTATTTGCTATAGTGCTTCCAAGGCTGTTTTGGTCTTGGTATACAAACTTGGAATTATTAAAATGCTGTGCTTTGGTGGGGATCCAAATCCTGAATGTGAGAAGTAATTATTTTATTTACAAAATAATTAATTGAAGGGATTTAATACATTAAATAAGTTACTGAATTTTTGTACAGTTAAATCCTAGAGACTTTAACCTTAACATTCTTACTCCAGTTAAGAGAATAATTAGCTGATTTATAGTACCTTCTTCTCTCCTGTGTCACTCATCAACACATGGACATTCGACTTCCAAAAATGCAATTTTAATATTTTAAAATTACATTATTAGATGATAAAACCGCTAGGCTGAATAGATTAATTCATTCACACTTCAGTCACTTCTGCCCTTTCCTTGGGAGGGAATCTAGCTTGGATTAATGTTAACATATCTGTTTCCTGAACAGGGAAGTCTGACATGGGATTCAAAATTCACCAGAGTATAGGGGCTGGTGAAGCTTTTAAGTTATGTACTTCATGATACTTATTTTTGGTGACAACGTCCATAGTTTTTATCACATTCTTTAAAGACGGTTTGGGACTCCCGTTCATCACCAATAAAGGACTGAGGTGACAGTGATAAGCCGCATGTGTCCATAAATTCATTAGCCCATTTTCAGTGCCCAAATCCAAAAGCTAACTTTTCCTGAAAGAGTTCTTTTTATTATCTCAAGTTATAAATGTTTTAAAATCCCCACTCATTGAGAGGCCCAGCTGGTCCCAGTGTCCTGAGCTAGAAACCAGAAGTCATCGTTGCTGGTTTTTACCTAGTCAGTTCCAACCTCCAGTCAGGCAATCACAGCGTGGGCTTAGCATGTTCATTGTATGAACACAGCACTAAAAATGTGCATTTTCTTTCTGTCTTTGAACATTCCCATACTTTCCCACTGAACTTATATTATTTGCTTCTAAGTAGATCCCTGCATACAATCCAGGACAGGTGATCTTTCTAATGTACAAATCTGATTAAATAACAGCCCCTGCTGTTTAAAACCTCCATGTCTTCCACCTGTTCCCTTACAGAAATGTTAACAAGTGGCACAGATGCAAAAATTCTCATGATGTAATGTATGACATAAAGAATGAAGATGATTTTATGCTTTCATTTTCTTTCTATCACTTAAAAATTAATATCTGATGGTAGAATGACCTATCTTGAAACACTCCATGCCCTCTAAGTGATAATTCAATATGGACACTGATGAAAAAAGTTTGTCACATGGGAAATAGTCACATTGCCAATGTGGACTACTAGGGCAAGATTGGGAGAAGGCAATGGCACCCCACTCCAGTCCTCTTGCCTGGAAAATCCCGTGGACAGAGGAGCCTCGTAGGCTGCAGTCCATGGGGTCGCAAAGAGTCGGACACGACTGAGCGACTTCACTTTCACTTTTCACTTTCATGCATTGGAGAAGGAAATGGCAACCCACTCCAGTGTTCTTGCCTGGAGAATCCCAGGGACGGGGGACCCTGGTGGGCTGCCGTCTATAGAGTCACACAGAGTC
This sequence comes from Bos javanicus, assembly GCF_032452875.1. Taxonomy (NCBI): domain Eukaryota; kingdom Metazoa; phylum Chordata; class Mammalia; order Artiodactyla; family Bovidae; genus Bos; species Bos javanicus. Next base: position 59,712,841 of record NC_083891.1, on the reverse strand, counting down.
GGACATGACTGAATCGACTCAGCAGCAGGGGAAGATTGTCCCCTGTCATAGAATTTTCAGAGGAATTGATGTTTATTTGAGAACTTAAAGGAGTCTTACAAAAATGGAAGGAGAAAGAGTGTTCTAAGCAGAGAAGCAGCATGTACCACCTATCTCATTATTACGTGGTAATTGGCTACCTCTCACACTGTAGTTCCCTGAAGTTAGTGACAGTCTTGTATTAAATGTTCAGTAGGTATTCATGGAGTTTTAACTGTTTGTGGTAGATTGATTTACAATGACCATAAGCCTTTCAGTTCAGTTCAGTCGTGTCCGACTCTTTGCAACTCCATGGACTGCAGCACGCCAGATTTCCCTGTCCATCACCAACTCCTGGAGTTTACTCAAACTCATGTCCAAGGAGTCGGTGATGCTATCCAACCACCATCTCATCCTCTGTTGTCTCCTTCTCCTCCCACCTTCAATCTTTCCTGACATCAGGGTCTTTTCCAATGAGTCAGTTCTTCGCATCAGGTGGCCAAAGTATTGGACTTTCAGCTTAAGCAACAGTCCTTCCAATGAATATTCAGGACTGATTTCCTTTAGGATGGACTGGTTGGATCTCCTTGCTGTTCCAAGGGACTCTCAAGGGTCTTCTCCAACATCACAGTTCAAAAGCATCAATTCTTCAGAGCTCAACTTTCTTTATAGTCCAAATCTCATATCCATACATGACTACTGGAAAAACCACAGCCTTGACTAGACAGACCTTTGTTGGCAAAGTAATGTCTCTGCTTTTTAATATGCTGTCTAGGTTGGTCATAACTTTTCTTCCAAGAAGAAAGCATCTTTTAATTTCATGGCTGCAATCACCATCTGCAATGATTTGGGAATCCCCAAAACATAAAGTCAGCCACTGTTTCCATTGTTTCCCCATCTTTTTGCCATGAAATGATGGGACCAGATGCCATGATCTTAGCTTTCTGAATGTTAAGTTTTAGGCCAACTTTTTCACTCTTCTCTTTCACTTTTGTGAAGAGGCTCTTTAGTTCTTCTTTGCTTTCTGCAATAAGTGTGGTGTCGTCTGCACATCTGAGGTTACTGATACTTCTCCCAGCCATCTCGATTCCAGCTTGTGCTTCCTCCAGTCCTATTCCAGGTAGAGATATCTGAGGTTACTGATACTTCTCCCAGCAATCTCGATTCCAGCTTGTGCTTCCTCCAGTCCTATTCCAGGTAGAGATATCTGAGGTTACTGATACTTCTCCCAGCAATCTCGATTCCAGCTTGTGCTCCACCCAGTCCTATTCCAGGTAGAGTCTACTCCTTTTCTCCTTGACCTGAGCTGGGTCTGTGACTTTGATCAGTAGAATATAGCAGAGGTGATATGTCAGCTGTGCCCCTAGGTCTTAGGAGACTTTGCAAAATTCAGTTTCTTTCTTCAGTCCTTATCCAGTTTCCCTCTGAATAAACCTAGGCTAGTTTGCTGGAGTCTTCACAGGATCAAAAAGGAATCTTCCCAGGTAAGATGATCCTAATCTAATCAGCCTTCAGTTGACCTGGTTGCTAGTTGTGGGCACGTAACTAAGCCCAGGCTAAACCAGAACCACTCAGGTGAGCCCAGCTCAAATTGCCAATTATAAGCTAAATAAATTATTGACTTTTTAAAGCCAGTAGGATTTGGGGTGGTTTGTTAGGCATTCAGAACTAATTTAAGTACCATTTAAACTTATAAAGCAAAATCAATCTTGATAAATAACTATTATGTTCAAGTGTACCACTCTTAAACTGACTAAATTAATTACTACATTAGTGTCTTACTGGATTTAAAACTACGAACATAACAACATGGAGATGGGAAATCCGTTGATTATTTGGAAGTCAATCAGTCTTTCTCTCTTTTTCCCTATAGAAGAAAATTTCATAGCCAGCCTCTATTTTTATGCTCAGTATTAGCCAATGGTACCCTAGGTAATAAGGGCTTGATAAATTTTGACCTAGTGTTTTAACAGTATTGAATATCTAGGGCCATTTTGAAGAAAACACTTTTAGTATAAAATATCTAATGTTAAATCCAAGAGTCTGAGCAAAAATAGAATTTTAAATAATTTATTTTTAACCTTCTATTGATTCACTCTTAATTAATTAACCAACCATTCAAGTAAACAAGCATTTGTTAGAAGCTGGGCATAGTGCTAAATTCTACTGTGGGGAAAATTAAGTGTCCTCTTTTTGCAAAGCCTGTAATTTATTTTGGGTGTCAGACAAATGACCTTTAATTATAAAACATGGACTATGACCTTGAGTCTTGAAATTATAAACTATAATTTCAGGCTGAATAGATCAGGGCATAATAACAGAATTAAAGGCAATAAGTGAAAAGGAAAATTATTACTCTGACTGAAGAGACTGAGAAAGACTTTATGGACTAGTTGGTTTCTAAAGTACACTTTGAGTGATTAATGACATTTTCATAGGAAGAGAAAGTTGGAAAAGACATTTCATGCTGGCATAACAACACAAATAACAACATGGCAGCTTTAGAACATATGATGCATTTAAGCAAGTAGGAGGATGAGATTCAAGGGTTGACGGGCTATGGGTGACAAATATCTTCTTACATATTGATCAATTTCATAGTTCTAAGAAGTATGCGTGGGATGAATTAGCAATAGCAAAGAAGACTTTGGGGGAAGAAAAGTAGAGCATTGACATCTCTGAAGGGGATTTAAGGAAAAGTATCTCTATTTCTAAGAAAGGCCATTCTATGGCGTGTTTGGAGCCTGCAAACCGTGATGTAGTAGATGGGGAAGGTGGCGGGCGCACCTGGGCAGACCTGCCTGCGGAAGAGACGCCGCGGGCGGTGAGAGGTGGGAGACCGACAGTGCGAGTGGCGGACGCTTCTCTTCTGAGAGGCTGAGCGCAGTTCTTCCACTAATGTGCGAGGGAGATCACAGTGAAGCCACAGAGTAAGGGAGGTTGCGTAGACGTATGATGGGAAGTCCTATGATTGAGTTCTACAGCAACGCGGGTCATCAGATCTTCCCAGGCTTTGCTCACTGGCAGGATGCCGGTTCTTCCTTGAAGTGCTCGGTGGTGAAGTACCGAGGGGGAGAATTAACCACGCATGCACTATGACAGTCCTCCTAGGAAGGTACTTCCCTCAGTTCACAATGGCTTCCCACTCCCCCTGCTTTAATTCAGGCCCTGCCTCAAGTCTTGACCAACTTACTCTACCTTCCGGATGAAAATCACCAGAATAATTTTTATAAAGCACATCTTTTCAATCATTTTACTGTTAAAATATTTCATTTAAAATGTTAAATCCCCATCAGATCAAATTCCAGTTCCCTACTGTGGGGCACAGGGTTGCTCACTGACACTGACCTTTTCGTCATCTCTCATGTTTTTACTACTGTAACTCATTGGAAAATCAAGCTGATGTACTTAAAGTTCCCCAACATCTCATGCTATTTTATGCTTCCCTGTACTTGGAGAAGGCGATGGCACCCCACTCCAGTACTCTTGCTTGGAAAATCCCATGAACGGAGAAGCCTGGTGGGCTGCAGTCCATGGGGTCGCTAAGAGTCAGACATGACTGAGCGACTTCACTTTCACTTTTCACTTTCATGCATTGGAGAAGGAAATGGCAACCCACTCCAGTGTTCTTGCCTGGAGAATCCCAGGGGTGGGGAGCCTGGTGGGCTGCTGTCCATGGGGTCACACAGAGTCGGACACGACTGAAGCGACTTAGCAGCAGCAGTACTTGCTGTATGCTTGCCGCTGTCAACAATGGCAGATATTCCTTTATCTGTAGGTTGAAATCCCCATTCAGGAATCACCTCAGCTCTTGCCTCGTCTGGGAAGTGTTCCTGGACTTTCTTGGCAGAGTTGGGCAACTTTTCCTTTGTGCTTCCACTGTGCCTTGTCTTGGTTTGTTATAATAATTGACTATGTAGCTTTGGGAGGCAGATATTTGGTTATTTTTCATCTGTACATCTCCACATCTAACATAGTGCTCAGAAAGTGACTGATCAATGTGTAAACCTTTGAATGAAACTGAGATTTTGATGTTTCTTGTGTGGGCAATGGAGTATATACACAGAGATGCCATTAAACATGTTAATAAACACACAAGTCTTGGGAGTAGGGAGAGAAATGATAAATATGACTACACAACATGTTAGGGATTTGAATCACCAAGACCCATGTAGGGAATGGGAAAACATTCCAGGTTTGTAGCTGAAGGGCACATATACGATGCTTGAGAAAGTCACAAAAATACTACGACTGTTTACAGTACTGTATCCAGTGGAGCTCTTTCAAATCCTGGAAGATGATGCTGTGAAAGTGCTGCACTCAATATGCCAGCAAATTTGGAAAACTCAGCAGTGGCCACAGGACTGGAAAAGGTCAGTTTTCATTCCAATCGCAAAGAAAGGCAATGACAAAGAATGCTCAAACCACCGCACAATTGCACTCATCTCACACGCTAGTAAGGTAATGCTCAAAATTCTCCAAGCCAGGCTTCAGCAATATGTGAACCTTAAACTCCCAGATGTTCAAGCTGGTTTTAGAAAAAGCAGAGGAACCAGAGATAAATTGCCAACATCCGCTGGATCATGGAAAAAGCAAGAGAATTCCAGAAAAACATCTATTTCTGCTTTATTGACTATGCCAAAGCCTTTGACTGTGTGGATTACAATAAACTGTGGAAAATTCTCAAAGAGATGGGAATACCAGATCACTTGACCTGCCTCTTGAGAAATTTGTATGCAGGTCAGGAAGCAACAGTTAGAACTGGACATGGAACAACAGACTGGTTCCAAATAGGAAAGGGAGTACGTCAAGGCTGTATATTGTCACCCTGCTTATTTAACTTATATGCAGAGTACATCATGAGAAATGCTGGACTGGAAGAAGCACAAGCTGGAATCAAGATTGCCAGGAGAAATATCAATAACCTCAGATATGCAGATGACACCACCCTTATGGCAGAAAGTGAAGAGGAACTAAAAAGCCTCTTGATGAAAGTGCAAGAGGAGAGTGAAAAAGTTGGCTTAAAGCTCAACTTTCAGAAAACGAAGATCATGGCATCTGGTCCCATCACTTCATGGGAAATAGATGGGGAAATAGTGGAAACAGTGTCAGACTTTATTTTTTTGGGCTCCAAAGTCACTGCAGATGGTGATTGCAGCCATGAAATTAAAAGATGCTTACTCCTTGGAAGGAAAGTTATGACCAACCAAGATAGCATATTGAAAAGCAGAGACATTACTTTGCCAACAAGTGTGTGTCTAGTCAAGGCTATGTTTTTTTCAGTAGTCATGTATGGATGTGAGAGTTGGACTGTGAAGAAAGCTGAGCGCCAAAGAATTGATACTTTTGAACTGTGGTGTTGGAGAAAACTCTTGAGAGTCCCTTGGACAGCAAGGAAATCCAACCAGTTCATTCTGAAGGAGATCAGTCCTGGGTGTTCTTTGGAAGGAATGATGCTAAAGCTGAAGCTCCAATACTTTGGCCACCTCATTCGAAGAGTTGACTCACTGGAAAAGACTCTGATGCTGGGAGGGATTGGGGGCAGGAGGAGAAGGGGACGACGGAGGATGAGATGGCTGGATGACATCACTGACCCGATGGACGTGAGTCTGAGTGAACTCCGGGAGTTGGTGATGGACAGGGAGGCCTGGCGTGCTGCAATTCATGGGATCACAAGGAGTTGGATACGACTGAGCAACTGAACTGACTGACTGACTGATTCATGTGTCTTTCTCATGGTCAGAACAGTGTGATCCAGAAGGCTAGAAACACCAGTGAAATCTGAGGGGGAAGGGATCAAAGTGACCACTGGGTTTATTTCTTATTTATGCTTTAAACTTGATTAAGAAGTTCCTGTGGTTCACTCACTATCTAATTCAACTTGCTAAACATATTGTTTCTGGTTGTCAAAATCATGAATGGCACTAAACAAGTTCAAAATGCTTGTTTTCCCTCTGCTCAGCCCCTGTAAGAATTTGTAGGAAGGTTGGCTGGTAGGAGAGTCAGGAATTCTAATGACCACTGTACGTTGGGAGCATAAGCAAATACATGCACAGAAGACTGCAATTTGGGAAACAGAGTCTCCAGGGAACCCCAATTTATAGCTATGGGAACAGCTATAAATTTCATACACAGTGATCCACATGGAGGGAACATGGCTCCTGTGCTGGAAAAGGCATAGGCAGAAACATGTTGGCAGGGTGGGAATTCGTTTTCCTTGCCAGGCCAGACTCTGCAAGAGCAGCTGCATGTCTGTTGGGGAACATCTCTATGGAGTGAGGAAAAATGTTAATTTTGGAAGGGATGGAGATTTGTGCTAAAGGCCAGTGAGACTTCACACCAAAACCAGCCGGCTTCCGTGGTGCGTATATTTGGATTTGCTGACTGGCATGACTTCACTACCCAGGATTATGTCTTTCACTTTCCTGACTTTTAGCCAGGGATAAGAGGTGGGCCTGTTTGTCAGCTTTTATTATGGCAATCCAAGTTTGGGAATCCAGAATGTCAACTACAGGGAATTTTCACTATAAAAGGGATTTTCTTGATTTATCACCAAAATATTTATTGCAATTCACAGTCCAAAGTAGACTTCAGCAGAACCAAAGCTTGTAATTCCATGCTGCTGAGCAAACCCAGTTCCTAGAGCCATGAAACTGCACAAGTTTTCTTGACCAATGAGAGTGTCCGTTTGCATGTGGAGAAAAAAATTTTTGCTTTGATTTTGAGATGAGACCGCTTGGAATTCAGGGATAAGCAGGATCAATGAAGAAAATGATTGTTGGGACGTCCCAGGTGGCACAGTGGATGAGAATCTGCCTGCCAATACAGAGGACACAGGTTTAATCCCTGATCCGGGAAGATCCCACAGGCCATGGAGCTGCACTCACTAAGGCCCATGTGCTGCAGCTCCTGACGCGCAGTCAACTAGAGCCCATACTCGGCAGCAAGAGATGCCACCGCACAGCACACCATCAACAAAGAGGAGCCCTTGCTCTCCACAACTGGAGGAAGCCCTTGCAAAGCAGTGAAGACCCAGCCCAGCCAAAAATGAAATAAGTAAAAATACCATTTTAAAAAAGTGGTGTTCTAGTAATTTTCTGGTGGAGTCTTCAGGATTTTCTATGTAGAGGATCATGTCATCTGCAAATAGTGAGAGTTTTACTTCTTATTTTCCAATTTGGATTCCTTTTATTTCTTTTTCTGCTCTGATTGCTGTGGCCAAAACTTCCAAAACTATGTTGAATAGTAATGGTGAAAGTGGGCACCCTTGTCTTGTTCCTGACTTTAGAGGAAATGCTTTCAATTTTTCACCATTGAGGATAATGTTGCTGTGGGTTTGTCATATATAGCTTTTATTATGTTGAAGGATGTTCCTTCTATTCCTGCTAATCAATGACTATAGTAAAGTTGCAGGATATAAAATCAACACACAGAAATCCCTTGCATTCCTATACACTAATAATGAGAAAACAGAAAGAGAAATTAAGGAAACAATTCCATTCACCATTACAACAGAAAGAATAAAATACTTAGGAATATATCTACCTAAAGAAATTAAAGACCTATATATAGAAAACTATAAAACACTGGTGAAAGAAATAAAAGAGGACACTGATAGATGGAGAAATATACCATGTTCATGGATTGGAAGAATCAATATAGTGAAAATGAGTATACTACCCAAAGCAATTTATAGATTCAATGCAATCCCTATCAAGCTACCAACAGTATTCTTCACAGAGCTAGAACAAATAATTTCACAATTTGTATGGAAGTACAAAAAACCTCGAATAGCCAAAGCGATCTTGAGAAAGAAGAATGGAACTGGAGGAATCAACCTACCTGACTTCAGGCTCTACTACAAAGCCACAGTTATCAAGACAGTATGGTACTGGCCCAAAGACAGAAATATAGATCAATGGAACAAAATAGAAAGCCCAGAGATAAATCCACGCACATATGGACACCTTATCTTTGACAAAGGAGGCAAGAATATACAATGGTTTAAAGACAATCTCTTTAACAAGTGGTGCTGGGAAATCTGGTCAAGGAGGAGGGTGTCAGAACACTTTCTAACACCATACACAAAAATAAACCCAAAATGGATTAAAGATCTAAACGTAAGACCAGAAACTATAAAACTTCTAGAGGAGAACATAGGCAAAACACTCTCTGACATACATCACAGCAGGATCCTCTATGACCCACCTCCCAGAATATTGGAAATAAAAGCAAAAATAAACAAATGGGACCTAATTAACCTTAAAAGCTTCTGCACATCAAAGGAAACTATTAGCAAGGTGAAAAGACAGCCTTCAGAATGGGAGAAAATAATAGCAAATGAAGCAACCAACAAACAACTAATCTCAAAAATATACAAGCAACTTCTACAGCTCAACTCCAGAAAAATAAATGACCCAATCAAAAAATGGGCCAAAGAACTAAATAGACATTTCTCCAAAGAAGACATACAGATGGCTAACAAACATATGAAAAGATGCTCAACATCACTCATTATCAGAGAAATGCAAATCAAAACCACTATGAGGTACCATTTCACACCAGTCAGAATGGCTGCAATCCAAAAGTCTACAAATAATAAATGCTGGAGAGGGTGTGGAGAAAAGGGAACCCTCTTACACTGTTGGTGGGAATGCAAACTAGTACAGCCACTATGGAGAACAGTGTGGAGATTCCTTAAAAAACTGGAAATAGAACTGCCTTATGATCCAGCAATCCCACTGCTGGGCATACACACTGAGGAAACCAGAAGGGAAAGAGACACGTGTACCCCAATGTTCATCGCAGCACTGTTTATAAAAGCCAGGACATGGAAGCAACCTAGATGCCCATCAGCAGATGAATGAATAAGAAAGCTGTGGTACATATACACAATGGAGTATTACTCAGCCATTAAAAAGAATACATTTGAATCAGTTCTAATGAGGTGGATGAAACTGGAGCCTATTAAACAGAGTGAAGTAAGCCAGAAAGAAAAACACCAATACAGTATACTAATGCATATATATGGAATTTAGAAAGACAGTAACAATAACCCTGTGTACGAGACAGCAAAAGAGACACTGATGTATAGAACAGTCTTATGGACTCTGTGGGAGAGGGAGAGGGAGAGGGTGGGAAGATTTAGGAGAATGGCATTGAAACATGTAAAATATCATGTATGAAACGAGTTGCCAGTCCAGGTTCGATGCACGATACTGGATGCTTGGGGCTAGTGCACTGGGACAATCCAGAGGGCTGGTATGGGGAAGAGGGAGGGAGGAGGGTTCAGGATGGGGAACACATGTATACCTGTGGCGGATTTATTTTGATATTTGGCAAAACTAATACAATTATGTAAAGTTTAAAAATAAAATTAAATTAAAAATAAATAAAAATAAATGAGAAAAAAAAAGTGGTGTTAAAAAAAAAAAACGATTATTGAAATCAATACAGAAACTGGGAAAGTGAAAGCAGAGTCAGGAGATATTCAGGACTGGGAAAGTGGAGCTCATCCCCTCTAAGGTGAATGGTTTCAAGTTGGCCCAGTGGTGGGGGCTGGGTAACGTTTGAGCGACCTGGGACCACAGAGGAAGTAGGATCAGATCTGACGTATCTGGAAAAGAGAAACTAGAAATGTTTATGTTACCATCCATATCAAAGAAGCCATTCACATCCTAGTGAGTTCTGAAGTTGAGGAAAGTGAAGTTTGGGAGGAAAGCAGTTGGGTTATAATGCGATTTCTCATGGTTCCTTTGGGGCCAGACTCAGAAACAAGAGTGGAACATTAAATCCTGAAACCTGTAGAAGGGGATTCCACTCACATGTGGACATAAAGGGGGAGGCTTTGTGTTGGTAATTAGAAATTGCAAGTTAAAAATATTTCTGAGCTTTTGGTTGCAGATGACATGATACTGTACACAGAAAACCCTAAAGATGGTATCAGAAAATTACTAGAGCTAATCAGTGAATTTTGCAAAGTTGCAGGATACAAAATCAATACATAGAAATCACTTGCATTTCTATATACTAGCAATGAAAAATCAGAAAGAGAAATTAAGGAATTAATCTCATTCACTATTGCAACAAAAAGAATTAAATATCTAGGAATAAACTTAACTAAGGAGACAAAAGAACTGTACACAGAAAATTATAAGATATTAATGAAAGAAATCAAAGATGACATAAATAGATGGAGAGATATTCCAAGTTCCTAGGTAGGAGGAATCAATATTGTGAAAATTACTATACTACCAAATGCAATCTATAGATTCAATGTGACCCCTGTCAAACTACCAATGACATTTTCCACAGAACTAGAACAAAAAATTTCACAATTCATATGAAAACACAAAAGACCCTGAATAAGCCAAAGCAGTCTTGAGAAAAAAGAATGGAGCTGGAGGATACAACCTTCCTGACTTCAGACCATGCTACAAAGCTACAGTCATCAAGACAGTAAGGTACTGGCACAAAAACAGAAATATACACCAATTGGACAAGATCCAAAGCCCAGAAATAAACCCATGAACCTATAGGTACCTTACTTTTGACAAAGGAGGCAAGAACATACAATGGAGCAAAGACAGCCTCCTCGATAAGTGGTGCTGGGAAAACTGGACAGCTACATGCAAAAGAATAAAATTGGAACACTGCCTAACACCATAAACAAAGATAAACTCAAAATGGATTAAAGACCTAAATGTAAGACCAGAAACTATAAAACTCTTTATAGTTTTCTCTATAGAGGAAGACATAGGCAGAACACTCAAGGACATAAATCAAAGCAACATCCTCTATGACCCACCTCCTAGAGTAATGGAAATAAAAACAAAAGTCAACACGTTGTACCTGATTAAGTTAAATGCATTTGCACAGCAAAGGAAAGTATAAGTATATAAGTATACATAAGTATACAAGGCACATGCATCCCATTGTTCAGGCAGCACTGTTTACAATAGCTAGAACATGGAAGCAACCTAGATGTCCATGGACAGATGAAAGGATAAAGAAGCTGTGGTACTTATACACAATGGAGGATTACTCGGCCATAAAAAGGAACGCCTTTGAGTCAGTTCTAATGAGGTGGATGAACCTAGAATTCTATTACACAGAGTGAAGTAAGTCAGAAAGATAACTATCATACTCTAATGCATGTATATGGAATCTAGAAAAATGGTACTGAAGAGTTTACTTCCAGGGCAGCAGTGGAGAAACAGATGTAGAGCACAGACATGGGGCCATGGGAGAGGGGAGGGGAGGGGAGATGCGTGGAGAGAGTCTCAGGGACACTTACACAACCATGTGTAAGCCCGCCAGCCAGCGGGAATGTGGTGTGTGGCTCAGGAAACTCAAACAGGGGCTCTGTATCAACCAGAGGGGTGGGATGGGGAGGGAGCAGGGAGGGAGGTTCAAGAGGGAGAGGATATATGTATACCTATGGCTGATTCATGCTGAGGCTTGACAGAAAACAACAATTATCATTCAGCAAAAAAAGAAATTAATTAAAACATCTTTGAGCAAGAGTTACGGTCACAGGGATGACAGGATTGGTCTGATTTTGTGTTCTGGTGGAGCAGTATTGAAAGAAGAGCCCAAGCTTAGAACTTACAGGGATCGTATTATAATGTGGGTTATCCTGTTCACAGGAGAGAGGATGGTCCAGAACAGAGTCTTCTTTCAGTTCTATGTTGGATTCCAGGAAAGCCTAACAGGGTGCCACCTTTAGGCAAGGAATTGTGCGTAATTCCATGCATACAAATGGAGATGTTCCGTATGTATGATCATCATCCCTCATGGGCGTGTCACCAAGCATAAACATGAAATCTCTTCATCTAGACTTCAAAATAATAGAATTATATTAATACAGCAAAAGTAAAACACCAGGGAAAGGGGCTTTGGTTCCTTGTAGTTTAGGGGTAATTTCTCTCTATGCTTCTCTAACTACCAGATACAAAGGTAAGGAATCAGACCCATGTTCAATCCTAGGTGTGGGGGTCAGATCACCAGGTGTAAGTAGTCAGGTCCCCAGCCTAACTCTACTCCCAAGGACACCCCAGTGAACAGTGATTACAGCTTTACTATTAGTCAGATGTTCTAGTACAGTAATAGAATGAAGGAGTAAAAACCTAATGCATCAACATATTCTGTGTAAGACATTTAATTGAATTTAATTGCAGATTGCAGAAAGCATAAATATATTAATCTGTCTTTTTATAGATTATTTATTTTTAATTGGAGGATGATTACTTTACAGTGCTGTGCTGATTTCTGCCACACGTCAACATGAGTCAGCCGGAGGTCTTCATGCGTCCCCTTCCTCTTGAACCTCCTTCCCACCTCCCGTCCTATCCCACCCCTCTAGGTTGCAACAGAGCACTAGGCTTGAACTCCCTGCATCATGCAGCAAATTCCCATTGGCTATCTAATTTTACAGTCTATCATATTTTCAAGATAACGAATATACCCTTGGGCTAGAAACACCCAAGGTCCCCCAATTAACTGTATTAGAACAAAGTATCTTTAATTTTAAAGCAAATACAATACCTTATCAAACTCATATTGGCCAAATATGTTTCTTCTTAAACCTTCTAATCTGATTTTTCAAAAAAAAAAAAAAAATCTGATTTTTCTCTCTTCAGCATTTTTAATACACATAACTCTAGCCACATGACTATTGCTGTAAAGATTTAAAAGGGCACAGTTAAAAGATCTCCCACATGGCTTCAAAACAGCAATATTAGATACATTTGAGTGCTACACAAGTAATTAGCCACAGGCAATTAAATATGGTTCACTTGGTGACTACAGCCATATTCCAGACTATATGCAGACGCAAAGCTCCCTGTAAATAAAAGTAGGATTATTTTCATTTCAAGGACCACAGCTGAAAGAAGACCCCGTGGGTGGGCTGTCCCCACTAGCTTGTACATATGACTGTGCAAAAATAACTTTCTGAGGGCAAAAATCAATGGCTTTCCTTAAAGAAGAACATAGGGACTCAATAACTAATTAGCTTAGGTCTCTCTGTTCCTGTAATTGCAAACCGTGCTGGAATCAACTTTCCGAATGTGTGAAATAGCTATTACTGCAAACGGCTCGCTTCTACCACCAACTTCTATTTTTAACACTTGGGATATTTCTTTTCTATGGACCTAGTTCAGCCAAAAATTTATATAAGAATCCTCTCTTGACCAAAATATAAATATAACATTTTTTTCTAGGGTGAAGCTAAAACACTTTAAAGAAGAACATGAGGGAAAGGTTCAGGTTAAGGAGCCGAATGTTAGAAGCCAAGAGGTCCAGAGTCTTCCTTTTATCTTCAAAACAGTTCTCATTCCGGAATGGGCGTCTCATAAATCACTTTCAGCGTGCTAAGTGGTATAGTATAATAGACATCTGTGTATATACATATGTATATTATCCACTCAAACTCATTTAAAGGATCCATGCAGGCAAGTGGTTGAGAGATTGAGTGGTTTTATCCTGTTATATTTTTAAACAGACAGTTGAATGGAAGTAACATAGTGACATAAAGATAGAGTGTATTTTCATAAAACTTCATTATGACTAGTTGAAAAGTGAAAGAAGAGGAACCCAACGGGTTCATTTCATCTACTAACACCAAATATTCTTCAGTAAATGCCCGGTTGCGTGATCATAGCACGAGGATATTGTGTTCCCTGCCATGTCCTCTGTTGGCTGACAGTGTGTAAAAGCGAGGCCACAGTTGATATGTACTCATTACTGCAGAAACTTTAGACCTGCCGTGTTCTGGAATAGCTACATGACTCCTTCTCATTCTTTAGGTCTCAAATATTCCATCCTCAGGCAGTTCTTCGTTGAGACCACTCTATCTAAAGAAGCCCTCTTTCTGTCTAAGCACTTTTTCTCTTAAAATCTCTTTGTTTCACTCCTTCAGAACACTTATCACAATTTTTTAATTGTCTCATTTTTTAAAATGTTCTGTGGGGGTAATGTGTTCTCTCCTCTGGGATGGAAGCTGCACGAGAGCCTTGCTCATCTTCTCTATCAATACCTAGTTTAGTACTGGGTACGTTAAACACCCTCAATAAATAATCACCAAATACATGGATCAATGAAGAAAGAATATAGAGCTCTGTCAAGGTCAGTCAATGACATCAGTAAGCAATCAACTGGTGTGATGGCAATAACTTTTTTACTTATGGAATCAGGCGTTGATAAGCGCATGTAGTTGTACAAGTATCATTCTATAAACTAAGGAAGTAAGAGAAAAAGGATTTTATCGTTCTTGTTCCTGATTTATATTTTGAGAAATGATCCAGCTGATAGGAATAATTAAAGCAATGTGGTGTCACCCCCAGTGAGTTAGATTTAATTTCAGTGGGTGACATATCGACAACGTGTTCTGTGATTACCTTAGTCTACTGGTCATTATTGAGCCACAACGGTTCCAAGTGAGATGGCTGTCACCCAGTTTGATCTGTCCTGGTCGGATAAACACTCCTTATTTCTGTCCTGAAAGTTTCCTTCAAGCCTTGTCTTCTTTCACTGAACTGAGCCTTGCTCATCAGCCCATGTCCTTATCATGGTTCACAGGAATACAGAAAGACAGAGGAAGTCAAGGAATTTTTACTGGCTTGAAACGATAACCGTTTATTTGCTCCCAATTCTGCAGGTCAGGACTTCGGGCAAGGCCCAGCTGGGATGGTTTCATTTCTGCCCGACGTTGTGTTGGCTGAACTCATGTGCGTCCTGCAGATAGGCTGAGGCTGGCTTGTTCTTCCTGGCTTGAGGCGTGTGTCTGACAGTTGCTTGGGGCTGTCCGTCAAGGTGCCTTAGTCCTCCTAATGCACGAGCTGGTACTCCGTTTCTGTTTGCACTGCACTTGCTGATGTACTAGTGGCCAAATAAAGTCATCGAGTGAATTCTAGAATCATTGAGGAATGGAATTGCACAGGGAGAAGTGAGCCATTAAAGGAACAAGCTAGATCATATTTGCAGTCAACAAAAGACTTGGAGCTGTATCTTTTCCAAATACTGTTACGTCCTTGGATATGATTGCAATAAACCTTCCCAGAGATCGTGTGATTAGAAGGAGAGACAAACTAAATCCTGATTTTGTGTCTATGTTTTCATGTCTGCAGCAGATTTTCCTGGTAACTCATTGTTAGACACATAACTATGAAATTCAAGACAGAATAAAAGGGTTTGTAAAGTAAATCCTTGCTGTGAAAAAGTGAGGCCACCAAATATTGAAAATAACATCTCACATTCACTCTGAGGAACAAGAAGAACTCATCGAGAATTAAGGAAGCATTTGTGGCTACTTAGAAAATCATTAGCTTAGCAAATCTTTCTCATGTAATTGGTATTTGAGGCAGCTTAGTGGAAAGGGATGTTATTTTACTTTTATTAAGCATCAAATATTTAATGCATTCATATAACACATTTTGAGAAAAATCACCCTTATCCAAGAGGCAGTCTTGACTGTGCTGTGCTATCAAACTCCGCTGCTCATTTTGTAGTCATGAGGGAGAGTTCATAGTTTTAATGAAACCGGAAATGTTTTTATTAGCCTAGCAATTTTTATTGAAACATTTCTAGTATTCTAAAATGATTAATAATAATTAATGCAATACCATTTCTTATTGTAAAATAAAGATGGTTATTATCCTTATGAAGCATAAGAGAAAATGTGTTGCTTTGTTCAGAGCCAAGTTACAAAGCAGGACATATAGATCATGCGAAGCCACTTCCCTAATCTGTGTCCTGGCCCCTCCGTACTCCAGTGTTCTCTAGTAGTGCAAACATCACACAAACCCAAGATACTTCCTACACGTTACTGAAAGTCGACAGAGGAGACTATATTTTGTGAAAAAACAAGGGAGACAGAATCTCCAGAGGCTAAATCAGGCAACTTGCTGAGTGCATCTTCGGTGGCTGATGAAACTAAGTTAGATGACAAGATAACATTATGTAATCTAATCTAACTACTCAGGAATCATTGTGTCAGCCATATCTTAGCATAGGAAAGTTAAACAGTAAGCTAATGCTTAACCCGAGTATTTGCTGTGTGCTAAGTGCTGCTCGGATTACTTCAATATATTATTTCCTTTAGACATTGGAAAACTGTGTCTGACAACTGATGCATGATATTGCTAAGTGACAAGATGATTCTTGGAATTTCTTTGCTATCTTGTATGTAGAACAGATAGCCAAAAGATGAAAAGAATGGAAAGGAAAAGGGTGAAGGAACTGATTTTTATACTACTTTCCTCCTAAAGTCCCCCAGTAGAGAAGGAAATGGCACCCCACTCCAGTATTCTTGCCTAGAGAATCATGGACAGAGGAGCCTGGTGGACTGCCATCCAGAGGGTCGCACAGAGTCGGACACAACTGAAGCGACTTAGCATGCATGCCTGCATTGGAGAGGGAAACGGCACGCCATTCCAGTGTTCTTGCCTGGAGAATCCCAGGGACGGAGGAGCCTGGTGGGCTACAGTTCATGGGGTCGCAAAGAGTCAGACACGACTGAGCGACTTCCCTTTCACTTTTCACTTTCATGCATTGGAGAAGGAAATGGCAACCCACTCCAGTGTTCTTGCCTGGAGAATCCCAGGGACGGTGGAGCCTGGTGGGCTGCTGTCTATGGGGTCGCACAGAGTCGGACACAACTGAAGCAACTTAGCAGCAGCAGCAATCATTTATTAATATGATTCTGGAATTCCTTAAAGTGTATCTATATGCAACATTGCTATCTTTCTATAATCAGATCATAGGATTAAATAATCATTTGACCTTTCTTTTTTCCCCAAACGTTACACTTTTTATTTTGAATTGGGGTATAGCCGATTAACAATGTTGTGGCAGTGTCAGCTGAACAGCGAAGTTTCACCTGCATAGTTTCAGCCGTATGTATACACGTCTCTATTCCCTTCAAGCCCGCTCCATCCAGGCCTGCATGTAACACTGAGCTGAGTTCCGTGTGCTATACAATAGGTCCTAGCTGGTTATCCATCTTAAACACATAACCTTTTAATTTTGCAACGTGACGATCATCATCAATCATGTAAAATCTACAGTTATTTTCAGATTTCATTTTGGATACTCTATGCTGCTCCTTTGACAAATGGATGTTTGGCAAGTTTCCAGTTTGGGGCTACTGTGATCGTGCTACTAGCCATATCCTGGGGTATGTCTTTGGAAGAGGGCTTCCCTGGTATCTCAGATGGCAAAGAATCTGCCCACAATGCAGGAAACCTGGGTTCTATCCCTGGGTCAGGAAGATACGCTGGAGAAGGAAATGGCAACCCACTCCAGTATTCTTACCAGGAAAATTCCATGGACAGAGGAGCATAGTGGGTTACAGTCCACGAGGGTCGTGAAGAGTCGGACACAGTTGAGCAACTAATATATATTTTGATTGGATGTGTGCTGAATCAGAGGACATAGAAATGATCAGCTTTGGTAGAAACAGTTTTCCAAGGCTGAATCAACTTTTTTTCTACCATTGTTTATGAGCATTCTGGTTATTTAACAAACTCACCCACATTTTCAAATGTTTGCTTTCTCATTTTAGTCTTTCTTCTGTGTGCATAATGGTCTTGTGTGGCAGTTTTTATTTTCTTTTCCCGCGTGGTCAGTGGAATAATCACCTTTTCATATGTTTATTGGCTATTTGTTCACACTGGGTTGGAGTTTTTAAAGAGCACTTTTTTTGCATGATGGGAATATACTTGGAGGAGTGGTTGTTTTTCCTGATAGACCCAACCGAAAAAAAACAAAACAATAAACTGTCTTTTCTTAGTCTAGTCTAGATGTTTGTTCACGTTCGGCAAGTTAACTTGCCTGGCGGGATTAAGTCCTGTGGTTGGCCAGCTGACTGCTCTGCAGTGCTCCGATCACATGGCGCTTGTCATTTTGTGGTAGAGGTGTCTAGCTATGTTTCTTTTGAGTAAGATTATACCAGGTATATTTTATACTATCTTTTCTTCATACAGTAATACAGATCTGTTTGAGTCTACCTAATGAGTGAATTGCACTCAGTATTTTACTTAATAGAACTTATCCAACCAGATCCTTCTTGAAGGATATTAAAGTTATTTCTTCTGTTTTTCCTTTTACTAGCATCAAAAATGTTTCAATTCAGTGTGAATTTGGGTGTTTCCTGTGGGTACGTACCTAAAAGTGTGATCTCTGGGTCAAAGGTGATGTACATTTAAATTTTTTTAAAATAACTGCTCACCAGAGGTCCTCCAAAGAGATGACATGAACATAACAAAGTGCTCTCTGCTCCTCACAACTAGGTCAACATTGGTTGATGTCAGTGACTTTATTTTTGCCAAGTTGTTGAGTGAGAAATAATATTTGTTCTCTTAAATTTGTGTCTTTCAATTTTCTTCTATAAATTGCCTGTTGATATTCTTTGCCCAGGGTTGCATACTCCACTTGTTTCAGGACCCAAGAAGAGGAAGCAGATAAAATAACTGGGCACTTGTAAAACAACAGGGAGAGAAGGGATAATCGTGTTGAGCTGCATGAAGATGGCCTGCATGACCCGAAAGCGTGGTAAAATCCCAACTAGAAGCTATTAGGTTATTTATTTTTCCTCATTTTCACACAAAATTGCTCCTTATCTTTTGTTTCATTCATTGCCAGTGTTTTCATTTTATCTGATACTTTACCACTTCTTCACTATATGCCTGTTTTTACTTCTTATGAAGACTCAATTTTGTTATGAGTAAAGCAAATTTAAAATTTTTTT
This sequence comes from Bos javanicus, assembly GCF_032452875.1. Taxonomy (NCBI): domain Eukaryota; kingdom Metazoa; phylum Chordata; class Mammalia; order Artiodactyla; family Bovidae; genus Bos; species Bos javanicus. Next base: position 59,694,075 of record NC_083891.1, on the reverse strand, counting down.
CTTGCAAAATAGAAATATAGGTTAGAATTCCAGAGTTACATTAATTCTTTTATTTTTTTGCTTTTGTTTTAGTTGAAGTATACTTGATTTATATTATTAATAAAAAAGTTTCAGGTGTACAACATAGTAATTCACACTTTGGGGGATTATACTCCACTTATAGTTATTATAAAATATTGGCTATATTCTCTGTGCTGTACAATATATGCTCATAGCTTACTTATTTTATATATAATAGTTTGTGCCTTTTAATCCCCTATCCTTAATTTTGATTTCAGAACTATAAGTCTTCTCTATTATTTAGTTAGATTTATATTATTGTTCTTTTTATATACTGTTAGGTTAAATGTTTTTAGTCATTTTGGTTAATAATTAAAGGTAAGTTATGAAGATTTTGACCACTTGATCTAGAAAATTTTTAAAAATTGTTTTTAAAGAATCAAATAATTTAAAAAAACAGAACGTGACTTAAGCCATATTACAGAAAACTTTATAGCCTTAAGTATTTTAAACTGTCTAGGATGAAGTCTTTTGTCTCACCAATATCCACAAATACAAATGACATCATTTTAGTAAAGTCCCATTAATCTTGGCTCTAGTAATTTGAAACATTTAGTGATGATGATAGAATTTAAACAGAAACTACTATACTTCCCAAATTCTTTGTAAACTGTGAGTTTAAATTTTATAAACAAGTTTATAGAGAGTATATACATTAAAAAACTTATTAGAAAACTTGTTTTAAACGTCGTCGGACAATTTGACACTCCCTGTTACACCTAAATAATTTGTGTGCTAATTACCCATCAGTTCAGTTCAGTTCAGTCACTCAGCTGTGTCCGACTCTTTGTGACCCCATGAACTGCAGCATGCCAGGCCTCCCTGTCTATCACCAACTCCCAGAGTTCACTCAGACTCATGTCTATCGAGTCAGTGATGCCATCCAGCCATCTCATCCTCTGTCGCCCCCTTCTCCTCCTGCCCCCAATCCCTCCCAGCATCAGGGTCTTTTCCAAAGAGTCAACTCTTTGCATGAGGTGGCCAAAGTATTGGAGTTTCAGCTTTAGCATCAGTCCTTCCAATGAACACTCAAGACTGATCTCCTTTAGGATGGACTGGTTGGATCTCCTTGCAGTCCAAGGGACTCTCAAGAGTCTTCTCCAACACCACAGTTCAAAAGCATCAATTCTTCGGCACTCAGCCTTCTTCACAGTCCAACTCTCACACCCATAGATGACCACAGGAAAAACCATAGCCTTGACTAGACGGACCTTTGTTGGCAAAGTAACGTCTCTGCTTTTGAATATGCTATCTAGGTTGGTCATAACTTTTCTTCCAAGGAATAAGCATCTTTTAATTTCATGGCTGCAGTCACCATCTGCAGTGATTTTGGAGATGAAAAAAAAATAAAGGCTGACACTGTTTCCACTGTTTCTCCATCTATTTCCCATGAAGTGATGGGACCAGATGCCACGATCTTCGTTTTCTGAATGTTGAGCTTTAAGCCAACTTTTTCACTCTCCTCTTTCACTTTCATCAAGAGGCTTTTGAGTTCCTCTTCACTTTCTGCCATAAGGGTGGTGTCATCTGCATATCTGAGGTTATTGATATTTCTCCCGGCCATCTTGATTCCAGCTTGTGCTTCTTCCAGCCTAGCGTTTCTCATGATGTACTCTGCATAGAAGTTAAATAAGCAGGGTGACAATATACAGCCTTGATGTACTCCTTTTCCTATTTGGAACCAGTCTGTTGTTCCATGTCCAGTTTAACTTGTATGAATTGATAAAATCAACACTTGTTTCATATGGTTTTAATGCGTGTGTACACATATACACATTTACAAAAGTTATAAATCAGTACTGTCAAAAATTGAAGCAATTTATCTTTATATGATAGTAAAATAAATGTTTTTTTCCTTTTTCTGTTCCTGTTTTCTTTCTCAGAAACTAATTTCTGTTAGTACGTGGTTGTGTCTACTTCTAGGATCTTTTCTATACACTTATTCTCATAGAAAAACTACTGTTTAGTTGATAGACACGGCCATATTTATAATTTATTTATTTAAGAAAACATTTTTAGTCTTATCAAGTATAGTACTATAATACCGCAGCTGGCATAGCGGGGTTGTCCCTGAGTGAGTAGGCTAGAAGAGCTCTTCCCTAGGGGAAGGAGTGGGTGGGAGACAGTAGAGCTGGAGGACCATCGGGACTAGGAGCTGGGGGCCAGCTGCAAGGGGCCTCAGCCTGAAGCTGATGGCGCCGGGGCCGGTTCCCTGCTGGCCACGTCTATAATTTAGATGCAGTTTTCAAAACTGTGTGAGTAGGCTTTCATTATTTGATTTGCTGTTTTTGTTTAACATGTCTTTTGGATCATTCCACTTCTGCAAACGTATGTTCTCCTCATTCTTTTTAACAGCTTCATAGTATTCAATGCATAAGCATAATAATATATGTATCAGTAAATGTTTGGAGTGCTTTTAAAGTTTTGTTTTAACAATGCTGTAATTACCATTCTTAAAATTATATCTTTGTATATGTGAGAATAGGAGAAGGCAATGGCACCCCACTCCAGTACTCTTGCCTGGAAAATCCCATGGACGGAGGAGCCTGGTGGGCTGTAGTCCATGGGGTTGCTAAGAGTCAGACACGACGGAGTGACTTCACTTTTACTTTTCACTTGCATGCACTGGAGAAGGAAATGGCAACCCACTCCAGTGTTCTTGCCTGGAGAATCCCAGGGCGGGGGAGCCTGGTGAGCTGCCGTCTATGGGATCGCACAGAGTCGGACACGACTGAAGTGACTTAGCAGCATATGTGAGAATATGCACACATGTTCAGTTCAGTTCAGTTCAGTTGCTCAGTCGTGTCAGACTCTTTGCAACCCCACGAATCGCAGCACACCAGGCCTCCCTGTCCATCACCAACTCCTGGAGTTGACACTGACTCACGTCCATTGAGTCAGTGATGCCATCCAGCCATCTCATCCTCTGTCGTCCCCTTCTCCTCCTGCCCCCAATCCCTCCCAGCATCAGAGTCTTTTCCAGTGAGTCAACTCTTCACATGAGGTGGCCAAAGTACTACAGTTTCAGCTTTAGCATCATTCCTTCCAAAGAAATCCCAGGGCTGATCTCCTTCAGAATGGACTGGTTGGATCTCCTTGCAGTCCAAGGGACTCTCAAGAGTCTTCTCCAACACCACAGTTCAAAAGCATCAATTCTTCGGCACTCAGCCTTCTTCACAGTCCAACTCTCACACCCATATGTGACTACTGAAAAAACCATAGCCTTGACTAGATGCACACTTGTTGGCAAAGTAATGTCTCTGCTTTTGAATATGCTATCTAGGTTGGTCATAACTTTCCTTCCAAGGAGTAAGCATCTTTTAATTTCATGGCTGCAATCACCATCTGCAGTGACTTTGGAGCCAAAAAAAATAAAGTCTGACACTGTTTCCACTGTTTCCCCATCTATTTCCCATGAAGTGATGGGACCGGATGCCATGATTTTCATTTTCTGAATGTTGAGCTTTAAGCCAACTTTTTCACTCTCCTCTTTCACTTTCATCAAGAGGCTTTTGAGTTCCTCTTCACTTTCTGCCATAAGGGTGGTGTCATCTGCATATCTGAGGTTATTGATATTTTTCCCGGCAGTCTTGATTCCAGCTTGTGCTTCTTCCATATCTACATATATGACTATTTCTAAGAAAAAGAGACCTAGAAAGTAATTGCTTAGTCGGAAGGTATGTGCATTTTTTCTTTTTTTTTTTGTAATTTTAAGCTTTTAACTGTGTACTGGGGCAGAGCAGATTAACCGTGTTGTAGCAGTTTCAGGTGGACGGTGAAGGGACCAGCCATACACATACATGCATTCTGCATGCGTTCATTCGCCCCCACACTCTCCTCCCAACCAGGCTGGCACATAATATTAAGCAGAGTTCCATATGCTACACAATAGGTCTTTGTTGGTTAATCCATTTTAAATATACCAGTGTGTACATGACCTTCCCAAAGTCCCTAACTATCCCTCCCCCATCAGCAACCATAAGTTCATTTTCTAAGTCTGTGAGTCTCTTTCTGTTTTGTAAGTTCATTTGTATAATTTCTTTTCAGATTATACATATAAGGGATGTCATATGATATCTCCTTCTCTGACTTGCTTCCGTTTTAGCTTTAGATTGATGGTGCTAAATTGTTCTCCAAAAAGCTCTATCCATGTATATGTTCACCCTGTCCAAATATTCATACCTAATTTCTTATAAAATATTCAACATAATTATTGTCAACATGTATAATTTTGTAGTAGGATGAGTGAAAAATTGTCTTTCATTTTACTTTTTGCCTGATTGCTGGTGAGTTTGAGCACTTTTTCCTTTTTTTTTTTTTATCATCTATGCAAACTTTTATTTGAATTTCCCGTTTCCCCAGTGAAATAACTTTAGGTTAACTTTACATATCCTGGAGGATGGCATGGCAACCCACTCCAGTATTCTTTCCTGGAGAATCCCATGGACAGAGGAGCCTGGTGGGCTGCAGTCCATGGGGTCACAAAGAGTCAGACAACTGAGCGACTTAGCACAGTATGACTTTATATATATGTAGATATAGTTCCATATTTGTACTGAGAACTCTTATTTTCATAAACTCAAAGTACAGTGTAAATGCCTTAGATGGCGACTCTTGCCTTTCCTCCTCTTGTTTATGCTTACAGGCTATCTCCCAGTCGCTCTATAATCACATTAACTTTTAGACCATCAAGATATATTTTTGACAGAAATTCATTTCATGGTCACTACCTTGCATTCTAGTTCTTCCAAAGGTCATGCCGTTTCAGTAGTCTCACTCACCACTCAGGGACAAACAAATATTTTTCATCAACTGTATTGAAAAAGTGAAATCTATCCTTATTTTGCTGTCCAAGACTGATATTAGGTGTGTGCTTCAAGAAAAATCTTTTATAAAACATGGCATGGAATCACATCTCTGGATTCTTACTTGGATACACATATGCTGTAAGAAAGATGCTTCTAAATTATTAAAGAAGGCTTACACATAAGACTTTTTTAAGCAAAGAATTGGCATATGAGGGCATGAATGTGAAAAGGGAAGATGTAAGTAGAGATCATGGAGGAAAAAGTCAGGACACTCAGGTTTCGGTTCCGGGTCCGCGTGTGATTTGCTGGGGTCTTGTCTGATAAGCTGTCGGGTTTCGGCTCGGCGTCCGCGTGTGATTGCCGGGGTCTTGTCTGATAAGCTGTCGGGTTTCGGTTCGGAGTCCGCGTGTGATTTGCTGGGGTCTTGTCTGATAAGCTGTCGGGTTTCGGCTCGGCGTCCGCGTGTGATTGCCGGGGTCTTGTCTGATAAGCTGTGTGGCTTCCCTTGTGCTCTACCTTTTGTGCTGCCCAATGTCATGCTCGTGCTTTCTTGGCGTGCCAGTATTCAGAATTAAAACACAGCGTGGGGTCAGTGAAAGGATGGTCAATCATCTTCATGAAAAGACATGTGGGGGGACAGTGGTCCAGAGGGAAATGCGAGAGAAGCAAGCGCCGCCGTGACCAACTACGCAATCTTTTTTGACTCGTTACTGAAAACAGCCTCCTTACAGAGAACTGGAGGCTGCGTAAAATGTAAAGCTTATTTCAGCGGTGAAATCTGTCAGTCAAAATGACTGACATCCCAACAACTCCAAGCACACATCTTCATTTGTCATTTTCAGGCCCGCCATCCCCTGTCATTCTAAAGCTGACTTGATACAACCTTTTAAACCTCAACAAATGTAAAAATGTAAATATGAAATAAAGTCTTCTCCTTTGAAATTGATAATTCAGACTTTAAAATGTGGCTTATTAAACACTTTAAAATTAAAAATCTCCCCATTGGCGTGCCGGTATTTACAATCTTGTGATCTCTAACTCTTCTTTCTGAGGTGCTACTTTCACTAACAGATATCAAAGTCCTGAGTGGAATTACCAAACCTGTAGATGATTATCTTAGCCATTAAATCATAAAAGACTCAATTTTCAAGACTTGGGAAAGTCTCTACTTGTGCAGATAAGTTTACTTCATTGGAATTGTTATGATTCAGGCTAATCCCACAGAGAGTTAACGAAGAGTTCCCCTAAGTGTACAGTATTACGTGAACACAGCAGGCTACATGCTATTGGTTTTCAAAAGCCCTACATTGGCAAAATGTATATATTTTACGCAGAGTTTACACACTACCCAGGAAAATGACCTTTCATGTATCCACTCAATACTTGTAGATAGTAACAGGCAGCCTAAAATCTGATTACGTCTCTTTAAGAAGCTATGGCACAGGGGTCTTTTTAAGAAACTAGCAAACAATCTTTCAGAAAAGCAGAATTAATTCTGTAATAACAAGCTCACTGATTATAAGTAGGTGAGAGGAGGCCATTGTGCATGAGTAGACATGTCAGTATACACGATCTCTGAAAGGAAACGTGCTTGGCTTTCAAGAGAGACAGCCCACAAAACAGTCAGGAGTACCGGGGACAGCGTTGAGTGATGTGAATTCTGGTCCCTGCACTGACGCAGCCTGTATCGCCTTACAAAGGTCATCTTCGTGGCCCACGGCTTTCCTATGTGTGAAATGAGGCTTTTGATGGCTCCTGAAGTCTCTTCTGTCTCTAACGTTCGGATTCCAAGACTCACATGACAAATTCTCCAGATAAAACAACTAGCTGGAAGCAGCCAAAGCACTTGGGAGAGGAATTGTGATGCTCCCTCTCATTCATTTACTCATCAAAACAATTAATTATCAATATCTAGTTCATTCCAGGGATACTCTAAGCAATGGAAGATGAGTAAAAGACAACGCCCGGTCCCAAGAAACATGCCCTCTACTAACAGTCAGCCTGTGATTAAAAAGCCCTATTCTTACTCTTCGGAGAAGGCAATGCCGCACTCCAGTGTTCTTGCCTGGAAAATCCCATGGACGGAGGAGCCTGGTGGGCTGCAGCCCATGGGGTCGCAAAGAGTCAGACACAACTAAGCGACTTCACTTTCACTTTTCACTTTCATGCACTGGAGAAGGAAATGGCAACCCACTCCAGTGTTCTTGCCTGGAGAATCCCAGGGATGGGGGAGCCTGGTGGGCTGCCGTCTATGGGGTCGCACAGAGTCGGACACGACTGAAGTGACTTAGCAGCATTCTTACTCTTAAAAAGTCTGTACAAACCACATACTGCGCAAGGGGTACACATGAGGGAGAAACTGCTGCTACCGTCTGGTTCAGTGCAGAGGGAGCTGACAGAAGCGTCTTGTTAGGAGAGGAAATCACTGAATGATGTCCTGAAATACGGGTTCACTAGAGGAGCAGTGGGTGGTACGGAGTGGGCGAGAGTGGGGCACTGGAGACTGTGTTGCGACAGTTATTTACCTACAATACATTACAGCTTCAGGCCCAGAGGGAACGTGAGCATTCAGTGAATGAATTTCTGCTTCGTATACCAACACCATGGATTATTAATTGATGTGCAGATCAACTCTGAGAAGTAGGAAGTTGCTCGCAGTGCAGAAGAGTAATCTGTTGATCCTTTTGAGGGAACTGTTAAAAGGGAGCTTTGTAAATTTAAAGTTAGCTGCTTTTATTTTCTTTTTACTCTTCCCTGAGCATGCAGTGGATCAAAACATAAATAGAAAGGCATTTCTGCTTCATGTATTATTTTAAACTAAAAACGAAGAAGGTAGATTGCTTATTGCAGAAGTGTACCTTTGTACCTAACTATACAAGCAGCAAAAAACCACGCTTTGCCAAATAATAATCCCAACGGAACAGACTGTGACAGTCTTACTGTTTGTTGTTTAAGAGCCCAAAGTAAAAAGTGGGCACTCGTGCTACAGCAACCTGCTCATTAACCACTGTAATTTCTTCAGCTTGTTGGTGTTGCATCATGAACATATATAATGGCTACCAGTTTTATATGCCAAATACAATGTGTCCACCTTACCTTACTCAAGATGTTTCTCTTGGCCCTTCAGAAACTGTGCTTTCACAAAAGCATTAGACATGTTGATGAGCCCATTATTCTTTTTACTGGTGTCATTCTGATGAGCGGATATTTCAGTGTGGCCTGTGTCATAACAGCAGGGCCCCCGTGCGCCCCTCAGGCTGCTGAGTTGTAGACTCCACGTGACGCACACACGTCTGTCTTCCAGGTTAGGCTGCAGGCTCCTCTGAGGGTAACGACACTGATATTCGGATTTTGTGCTTCACTGTGTACTGTGGCCTTTGCCCTTCTCTTCTCAGAACCTGATGGAAGGCTTCAGACACCTCCAGAATGATTTACTCTTGTGTTCACCAAAGCCACAGCATTAATACACAGCACAGGGTACATCTGTGTGAAACAAACTAGCGTTTTGCATACCTGACACTGGGACCGGAGTTTTATTAATTAGTAGATTGGCTTGAAGCTTGACGCTGCCAGCTTCGGATTTGAATCTGGTTCTAACCTGGGAGGGATAGTAAAGCAGAAGGTAATGGGAATACCAGACCACCTGACCTGCCTCTTGAGAAACCTATATGCAGGTCAGGAAGCAACAGTTAGAACTGGACAAGGAACAACAGACTGGTTCCAAATAGGAAAAGGAGTACGTCAAGGATATATACTGTCATCCTGTTTATTTAACTTATATGCAGAGTACATCATGAGAAACTCTGGGTTGGAGGAAGCACAAGCTGGAATCAAGATTGCCAGGAGAAATATCAATCACCTCAGATGTGCAGATGACACCACCCTTATGGCAGAAAGTGAAGAGGAACTCAAAAGCCTCTTGATGAAAGTGAAAGAGGAGAGTGAAAAAGTTGGCTTAAAGCTCAACATTCAGAAAACGAAGATCATGGCATCCGGTCCCATCACTTCATGGGAAATAGATGGGGAAACAGTGGAAACAGTGGCTGACTTTATTTTTGGGGGACTCCAAAATCACTATAGATGGTGACTGCAGCCATGAAATTAAAAGATGCTTATTCCTTGGAAGGAAAGTCATAACCAACCTAGACAGCATATTGAAAAGCAGAGACACTACTTTGCCAACAAAGGTCCATCTAGTCAAGGCTATTGTTTTTTCCAGTGGTCATGTATGGATGTGAGAGTTGGACTATGAAGAAAGCTGAGCACCGAAGAATTGATGCTTTTGAACTGTGGTGTTGGAGAAGACTCTTGAAAGTCCCTTGGACTGTAAGGAGGTCCAACCAGTCCATCCTAAAGGAGATCAGTCCTGGGTGTTCACTGGAAGGACTGATGCTAAAGAAACTTTGGCCACCTGATGGGAAGAGCTGACTCATTGGAAAAGACCCTGATGCTGGGAGGGATTGGGGGCAGGAGGAGAAGGGGGCGACAGAGGATGAGATGGCTGGATGGCATCACCAACTCGATGGACATGAGTTTGAGTGAGCTCAGAGAGTTGGTGATGGACAGGGAGGCCTGGCATGCTATGAGTCATGGGGTCGCAAAGAGTCGGACACGACTGAGCGACTGAACTGAAGTGAGTGTTTACTGGGGGCCTGTTTATATTCCATGCATATTTTCCAAACACGTCATCTCATTGAGCCCTTAAAACAACCATAAAAAGTATGCCAATAATCTCCTTTATAGGTGGAAGGTCTAAGGCACACAAGTGTTCATCCCCAGCTTTTCCCAGCTGGTAATTGTTGCAGCCGAGATGCATGTGTAGATATTTTTCCAGAGTTTGTACTGTGCTCCTTTCCAGGAGCCACAATTTCTGTGTTCCTCTGGTTAAGTTACTAACAGCTCTGATTTTATTTTTCCATTTCTAGTTATGGTAGTGTGAGGGCTCTTTTTATATGTCGATTTGTCTAGCCCACGATGTCCAGCTGTTTGGTCAAAACCCCGTTTGGACGTTGCTGTAATTGACATTTCAATCAGTACACTCTGAGTAAAGCAGATTACTCTCCATAATATGGGTGGGCCTCATTCAATGTGTTGAAAGCCTTAAGAGAAAAGAGTGACATCTCAGAAAAAGAACAACTTTTCCCTCCCAACTGCAACATAGAAATTTTACCTGAGTTTCCAGCCTTCAGACTCAAGACTTCAGACAATATTAACTTGTCCGATTTTCCAGCTTGCTGGGCTACCCTTTAGATTTTAGACTTGACAATCCCCACATAAGCCAATTCCTTAAAATAAGTCTCTCTTTTTCTGTCTCTGTCTCCCTCCCTCTCTGCCTCTTTCTGTCTATATATACATACATACATGCATACCTACATACATACATATATATATTATATATATATATTATTTTGGCTTCTCTGGAGAAGAGCGACTAACACAGAGAATGAAAATATGTATTTCAATGGTATAAAAATACATAGGAAGTGAGGTAATTCATGTAAAAACACCTAGAATTACCACCCATTCAGTGGAATTTTATGATGTTTCTTTCCTACTTTCTGTTTCCCTACTGTCCTTGTTCATGTTTTTCATATTTTTATTTCTCCTTTCTTTTTCTTTTCCTTTGTAATAGAACAGGTTCTTCAATGCATGGAAATAACATCTTTTTAAATTTACTAACTGTATCAGCACAAATATTCTATTAAAAGTGGGGTGATATTACATGAGTATTAGCGCCCACAGTGACATTTACATGTTCGCTTTCCCAAGTGAGTAATGGTAATTCATCTGCACCACGTGGCTGTGAGTAATTGCTCGCTTCTGAAGATAAAGGTTAGAGCGGTCTGTCGCCATCATCAGTTATCCAGTGTGTGTGTGTAGCTTCAGAATATATTTCCTATCATGCTGTTCTGTCTCTACTTTCATTTAGATATTCCTCATTTTTATGCAACACAAATTTTACACTGGAAAAGCATTCTATTATTGATTTCTTCATTGGATAAGTAGTATGGTGAAGTTGACACTCAATTCAATCTTCCTTCCAGAGCAAATTAGAAAACACTGGAGTTGTGAAGTCTCAATATAAGTATTGAGAACGTGCCTAGGGGTATAAGATGGGAGACAGCAGTAGGGAGAGGGAAGGAGGGAGAGAGGGGGAGGATTTCAGAGGCAACAGGAAGGCTCTTTTATCACTTAAACTATTACCAACTTCTAATTGCTGATACATGAAATTAAATTTACAAGAAATAAGGCTTAAATCCAAATACTTTTGAGAATACTCATAGACCAAATTCACACTAAGAAGTCAAGTGTAAGCGTCAGGGCAGGGACTGTATCTTGATGACTGTTGATCACTGTAGTTTCGACTGCTAGCACATAATAGGTATAAAATAAATATTCTGATTGGATAAATGATGCTCGACTCAGTTCCGGAGCTGAGATTTGATGAGCGAGGTAGGAGCGTGGATGCAGCAGAAGTTTGGCAGCAGAGGTGGGAAAATTGATGGTGTAGGAGGGGGCAAAGGAAACAGTGAGAGAGGCTGTGTAGTCGGATAAGCAAAGTTTACACATTTTATCATTCTGCCAAGAACAGATCAGGACCTTGTCAAGCTTCCTACATCCATTTAGCTCTTGGACATGTATTGTGTTGATGAGTGCCCTGGCCAGCCAGCCACGCTGCCAGTCACGGCTGAACCGAGAGCAAGCCCTGCGTTTAGCCCAGGAGGCACGAAACCTGGCGGGATGGCAGGCGTCCAGTGACCATGCCTGGGGCCTTCCTCTCTCCAGCAAACTCAGCCTCCCTGCCATTGCTAAGGCAGGGTCTGTACTCACTGCTGCAGTGCTCGGGTCTTGAAGGAGTTAATGCAGCTTCCATAAGGGGCCTAATTTAGAACCTGGCAACAGCTTAGCCACTGCTAGAAATATGGCTCATTGCATGCTAGGTGATATAAATTAAAGTTAATGTTATATGTGATGAAATGTCCTTTTAGATACTATATGTAATTTTGGGTATTAAGAAGTCTCTGTAGGATTTTTTTTTTTTTAGAAACTAGTGTATGAGATTTCCCCTTATATTTCTTTTTTTAAACAAAGTGCCAGGGAAAGGTTATATGAATCATATTTTTAGCATAGCAGGTAGACTAAACATATAAAAAGTTATTAATAACAGACTGTGAAAATATCTACCACAAAATAACAGCCAAAAGGTTAGCATATATTATATAAAAAGCTCACATCTTTTTGTTGAAAAACAAACAAAAAAAACAACAGTGAACCCCCTGGCAAGACTTGCTTAAGAGTTAAAATGCATGTAGAAAAATATCCAACTAAGCTACAAATAAATTAAATTTAAAGCATTTATGAAATTACCTAATGTTTTAGCTGTGTGAACCTGGAAAAATTGCTTACTCTCCCTGCTTCAGGTTTTCGCCTGTTAAATAAAGTAAAAATATGACGCGGGAGTATGTGAGCATGTAATGTCTGTTTACCCCCTCCTTCGCTAGACGTGACAGCTGTCGAAGCACCACGTGGCTCAGAATAAGACTTAGTATGCTCGCTTGTTATTATTATTCTCCCAACATTTTAAAATGATAACACTCTATGCTGAAAGCCATGACGTGACGTGTGCATATGCCTCTGTCACAGCTATCAGTGTAAATGGGAATCACCTTTTTTTTGAAATCAGTTTGACAATATAGTTCAAGAATTATAAATTTTTATCCTCTTGATTCACTAATTCCAAGTTATTTATCCTAAAGAAAAAAATTCAAACAGAAAATGGTAACTATGCACAGTTTATCTATCCTTCACACAACTATGGTTCTTAAAAATGTCTCTTTGTGAGAAGGAATATTATGTAGTCACTACAGACAATAAATATAATTTAGCCAACATAAAGCATTAAAGCAATTATTACAAATGGAATTTAAAATGCTCCCTGTAACAAAGACAATGTTTTCTGTTTTCTCATTATCAGAAGTTTTTCCCCACACCATTTCTAGGATATAGGGCAGGACAAACACCTTCTCAGTAAGGAACAGGGAGTGACCCAGAGGACAGGGGAAGGAAAGCCAGCCCTGCCCCTCCGGCCGTGTGAGAGCAGAGAGCTGGAGGCAGAGATGCAGTTAAGGGAAGACAGTGACGAGATCGTCCTCTCACTGCCCCACCTCTGCTCAGGTAGAAATCTTGGGTGGCGGCGGTGGTGGTTTAGTCCCTAAGTGGTGTCCCGACTCTTGCGAGCCCGTGGACTGTGGCCTTCCAGGGGCCTCTGTCCACAGGATGCTCCAGGCAAGAAAGCTGGAGTGGGTTGCCATGCCCTCCTCCAGGGGATCTTCCCAACTGAGGGATCAAACCTGCATCTCTCGTGTCTCCTGCACTGGCGGGTGGGTTCTTTACCACCAGCTCCACTTGGGAAGCCTGTAAATTTGTGGTAATTTGTTGCAGTAGCAATAGGAAATTAATATGGGGCCCAAGGAATAAGCCAGGTCAGCTTTCCTTCAGCGGAGACCAACAGTGATCCATAAGGCACCACGTGGATGTCAAGTCTGCAGTCTTCCATAGACTCACGAGCCCATTGGTGCCTCTGCAACCCAACTGCCGTATTGGGGAACAGCAGTCGTAGTAGGGGTGTGTGTGAGAGGAATCTAAAAGTCAGAGTATTTACCTAAAAGATGCTGACTTACTAGGCATGAACTTCTCATAAGTTTTGAATTTATATTTTTCTTCCTGCTCCTCATTTGCAGTAGGCTCCCAGGAAAATAGACCAGTCATAGAACTGAACTGAGTAAGAGTAGGTAGGTATACTGCTGCGAATTTCTGCCATGATCACAAGGAATAATTCTGTAACACTGACTGAATTTACTTGGCATGCCAGGGACCCTCCCGATCACTTTACATGCATTATCTAATTGAATGTTCCCAATAAATACTAAAAGGTACTCTTATTACTTTCACAGATGTGGAAACTGAGGAATCAAGGAATTAATAATTTACCCAAAGCCTTGTGGTTTTTAAGCTGTTGGGTCAAAAACCTGAACACAAACAAGCCTGCAAGGTAATACAGGAAAATGAAGACAGTTCGATTTATTCTGTTGCCAGGATTGTGGATGTGTTCTTTTTGTTTTAATTTTTGTTGATGGCAAAATAAACCCACAGTCACACTTCTTTTTTTTTTAATGTTGACAACTTCCAATCAGTGAACAAATTACATCTTGAGATCATTGGTCAGGGGAGTTTGAAAAGCTTGTGGTTTGTAGACAGACAATGCTGTATTCGAATCTTTCCTCCAGGACTTATTAGAGATGGTAAATTGGAGTTAATCAGGACATTATTATTACCATTGAGTATTCTAGGCGTGTTACGCCCCAAAGCTTCTCTGTGTGAAATGTTGTTTTAAAAAGAAGAAGAAGAAATTGTCAAGTGAATAAATGAAGGCATTCAGCCATAAGACCACTGATGAAACTGAGCAAAATTTAAAGACATTGAGAAAGGGAAGACACACACTGATGTGACCTGAAAGGAGAGTGTGGGTTGAAGGAGTGTCGATCAGTCTTGCTGTCTCAAGCTGCCCTTCAGCAATGAATTTCGATATTTCTGCCCAAAGGTCACTGATATGAATTCATAAAAGTAAGAAGTAAACAGCATTTCTGTTGCATTAGAAACAAACAGAAGCAAACAGAAAATAAAGACCAGCACACAAGAGTGCTTTTGCTCCTCCGCCACCCACTGGTCCTTGAAGATCTGTTACTGCTCGAAGTCTTAGGTTGACATCATCAAAGTAGCTTTTCTTTTCCTTTTCTTCCCCCCACCCCTACTAGAGAACCCAGTCCCTGTTTTTGGTATTGTTGCCTTTATCACTGTGATTATATTCCTGCAACTGAACAGTTTATCTGTGTGAAACCATAAGGCATGGAATGAAGAATGTCCTGCTTTCCACGGCTCTCATCTTTAGCCGAAACATGACGGAAGCCATGAAGAGAAGACGAACCCGAAGCAACGCTAGGCAGTTGGCTTTAGTCATTTGAGAGATCAATGCTCGCTGCCTTTTTTTTTTTTTTTTTTTTTGCTCAAAGCATCATTTCAGATGACTGCTTTGGTAAAGCCTGGCCAGCTGGCATTTGGGTTGATCACCTAATAATGTAGGGGGCACGGCTATGGAATTATAGCATTAGAATTTAGCAGGCTTAACTCACACAAGCAATCATCAGCAGGAGTCCATGAGTTGTGGGTGAAACTTCTGTGCATATATCCAGGTCCTAAAAGTCGGAGGAGAAGGAGCAATTCCATATCGAGAAGATTAGTGCCTGGAGATTATATGAGAAATTTCAGTGAGTCCTGGATTAACACTAAGCCTCTGAGTTAACAGCTTGATATAATGCAGCAATTTTCCACCTGTATCACACAGGCCATCCCAAACTACGTGGCTGCCAAGTAAGCCCGAGGAATCTGTGGACCACGACTAGATCCTCTCAAGCATCTTTATCCTCACAGACTTGCTTTGTCTGGGGATATACAAGAGGACAAACACAGAAAAAGTGAGGCTGGAAATCTAGATGGGGAAAGTCCAAAGAATAAAGCTTATTTATTCCTCTTTTATCGCTCTCCATCAAACTACTATTTTTATACTGTAAATATTTTGGAAATGATAGAATAATTTAGGGGGAAATTACTTTCAGAACATTGCATGTGTGCTTTAGTTAACCAAGAAATAATGATTAACGGGAAGAAAGTACTTCAGAACTACGACTTTGAATTTCCTTTTCTCAAAGAGTTATGTCCCTGAGCTCCTGAAAACAGGGATTTGGGGTGGGCATGCCGAGTTTGAAAGCATCTGGTAGGAATTCAGCAATCCTCTGGTTGCCCTGTCTGCATAGCATCAAATATCTGGATATTTGGGCATGTTGGTTATTGTTTTAGTTCTTTTCTTTCCCCAGATATTTTTGGTGTCTGAATATAGTCATAGAGTCAAATTCATAGACAGTATAGGATGAAATAGGTAAATACTGATAAAGCCTCCAGTACTTTCAAACTTAAGGGAAAGAGATTAATGATACTAAATTTAGGGTCTGAGGTAAACATACTATGAAGACATCTCATACTATTTTTCCTTAGCTGCTGGGATCCTTAGGAGCTAGCTCATGGAACTCTCTTTTACTAACTGAAAGGTCATGTTTGTTTCGTGGACTAATTAGACATGAAAGGACTGAAAATAGCCGCACAGCTGTCTAAAACAGCTCCTGATTTAACAAAGCCACATAGGCATTGAAATGGAATATTTTTCTTGGTGAAAACTTTTCACTGTCCTTGCCTTTCAGCTTGGGTTCCTTTATGATGGGAATAAAATGAGGAGACAAGTGACAACAATGACCCATCAGAGACACGCCTGACTCAGGAAATGAAGATCAAGAGGTAACAGCAGCAAAGCTTTTGCATTTGAGAATCTTTGCAAAATGAGGAGGACTTCCAGATTGTTCCTGGATGCCTTGCTAAGCGCTTTGTGCCCGGCTCTGCACTCGACCGTGTAGACTCCGCCCAGAATCTCCAGAGCACCAGCCGGGCTGACGGAGCTGGCACAGCAGCTGCCTAGAGGAGCCTGCCGTGTGCACTTGATGTTAGGAGGCGCCTCGAGGCCGGGCGAAGGGCACTGGGCACTGTGCCATCATTTCTAAAGAGGAAGTGGAGTTGTGTTTGGCGCATACGACAGAGTGAGAGGCTTCCCAGATGGTGCAGGAGGTAGAGCCCACCTGCCAGGGCAGGAGACGAAGAGACGCAAGGTTGGTCCCTACGACCGGAAGGTGCCCTGGAGGAGGAAATGGCAACCCACTCCAGGATTCTCGCCTGGAAAATTCCAGGGACAAAGGAGCCTGGTGGTCTACAGTTCATGGGGTCACAAAGAGTCGGATACAACTCAGTGCACACACGCACACACACACACACACACACACACACGGCAGAGTGAAGGGATCGAGTCTAGGGAACTCCGGTAAAACTCCAGCTGCATTTCTTACTCTTCTGGTATTATTTTTTTCTCCTTGAATGCATCGTTGCCCCAAAGGACTGAATGTTTTTTTCTTTAATATAATGATTATATTAAAAGGTAAGCAATGAATGATATGGACCCTGAAAACACCACAGAAAAAAACTTCTCAAAAGCTCCCCTGTGACCAAGAAAGGAACTCACATCAAACCAGAGTGCTTCATTAGGAAAACAAGTTAGAAGGAAGTGTGAGAGTTCCCTATATTCCTTCTTATAGTTTGAGGAGCATTTCTTCATGGGCTTGACTGCAGGCCTAATGTTGAGGAAAGCAAGTGGCAATATGAGGAGAATGTAGGTCTGGAAGGCATGAGAGTGGGATTGGCACACGTGAGTAGCACTGTTAGAAATGCGCAGGGAGGAGAGAACTTATTTGTACTGGACATATTTTAGCATCTGTTATTTGAAGATGCATTTAGGAATTCAGATTTAAAGCGCTCAAAAAAAGCACCTCCAGAAGATCCATATGGGCAGATTAAATTCCAAAGTTTTGCAGCAGAATCCTCTGATTGCTAATGTTATCAATGGAGGACAAATTTAATTCCTTAAGCTGAAAGAGGAGCACAAGCTGCTGCTTCAGATTCCCCAGCAGGACAGAATGTGCAGTGCGTTGAGCACAGCCGGTTGTCGCTGTGTCATTACATCAGTACTCCAGGCAGTTAGTCTCATGGACCATCACCAAACCATTGGGTTGGCCAAAATGTTTGTTCGGGTTTTTCTGCAAAATCTTACGGAAAAATCTGAAGAAACTTTTTGGCCAACTAAAGCATATTTTCTTCTCCCTGCACCTCTAGAGATATCTTAAATGCTTCAGGACAGATTTCTTTTTTTTTTTGTAGATTCACATTAATAAATGTGATTAATGGACGAATGCATTTATTTGGGTCTTAGGAAAACATCATCTCCTTCCTTTGTGAATTCACTTTTGATCTTGAGGTGCTCAAACCTAGCCGATAAGCTAAATTGATTGGCACTTCTTGTGACGTGGGAAGATGCTACAGTGAAGTCATTTCTGCCTCAGATTTTTTACTGTGGTGCCAATGCAATACTGACGGGCTTTCCTGGTGGCTCAGTGGTAAAGAATCTGCCTGCTGATGCAGGAGACGCAGGTTCAATCCATGGGAGAGGAAGATCCCCCGGAGGAGGAAATGGCTACCCACTTCAGTATTCTTGCCTGGGAAATCCCAGGGACAGAGGAGCCTGGAGGGCTACAGTCCATGGAGTCGCAAAAGGGTGGGACATGACTTAGCGACTAAAGAACATTTTAAATACAATACTGAAGTGGCATCAGAGACACCTTCAATATGGAGGATTTACAAATGAAATTATAGAGGATGCTTTCCATGGTTCTTGGATCCCTCAACCAGGTTCAGAATATAAAAAGTGGCCAGAGTGGAAAGAAGGAAGGATTTCTTTGCCCAGAGTCAGGGCTCTGACTCACTCGTCATCTGAGGAGATATGCCCGAGGGACCTGTGTGTTTCCTGTGGTTTGGAGACATTCGGGGTTGGACCGTTCGTCTATGCTGCAGGAAAGAGGATGCTGCCTGGGTTCCCCTGCTCTCCTGGTGTCAAGGCAAGAGTGGAGAGGTGTTGGTCATGGACTAGATGTGAGTGAAGAGAAAATGGGTGGCTTTGCCTTGGGTTCTGTAAAATAGTACCAGCTAAAGGAACAGAGACCCACCAACAACCAGCAAATGGCTCTCCATGCTGGACCTGCGACGCGGAGGAAGGAGTCACAGCTTGGCTCTCAGCGTTGGCCAGGTGAAGGGAACTGAGGCCGGGTGAAGGGGCCACAGAGTCTGCGCTGTGGTCGCAGTGTCTCCATGCAACCTACTCAGTGAGGTTGCCCCGAGCTTGTGTTCAGTGCTATCGATAGGTCTCTCCAGCTTTTCCCTACTCCTTCCTCCACCTGCTCTTAGTTATAAGACACAGACTAGCAAACCGGGAAGAGGTGAGGGAGGAGGTGATTACAGAGCTACGAGGCAGAGGGATCACCCAGAAGGGACTCCTTTACCGCTCAGACTCTTAACCTGAAGGAGGGGTAAATTCCCAAGGAGGGCTTGCTGCCCTCATATTTGTGTGTTTATTTGCTTATTTATAAATTAGTTTGTTCTCATGAGGCTTGTCATCCTAATTTTTGAATAAGGTTGGGTTTGCAGTGGATTTCAGGGCTGTTGAATGCCTGAAACTGAGCAGAAAGGTCAGGATCTATGTGTGTATGTGTGTGCGTGTGTGTGCGTGTGTGTGTTTAGTCGCTCGGTCATGTCTGACTCTTTGCGACCACATGGACTGTAGCCCATGAGGTTCCTCTGTCTATGGAATTCTCCAGGCAAGAACCTGGGTCTCCTTCATTGCAGGCAGATTCTTTACTGTCTGAGCTGCCAGGGAATGGGACTTATATCCTCCAGCAGCTGAATATTACCCACATTGAATAAAATTTGTAAGGACAGTGGGAGATAAACAAAGTTTTATTTTGATCGCATCAGGAATTGTGTTGCCTACAATGATGTTAAAGCTGAAACTCCACCTCATGTGAAGAGTTGAGTCATTGGGAAAGACTCTGATGCTGGGAGGGATTGGGGGCAGGAGGAGAAGGGGACGACAGAGGATGAGATGGCTGGATGGCATCACTGACTCGATGGACTCCAGGAGTTGGTGATGGACAGGGAGGCCTGACGTGCTGCGATTCATGGGGTCGCAAAGAGTCAGACACAACTGAGCGACTGAACTGAACTGAACAATACCTAAAGACTTGTGTCAAAATCACGCTGGTTGTCTTACTCCTCATCCTGTAAGAACTCTGCTTCAGAAGACGTTGAGTAGCTTAGTCACACGCGGACCAAGCTGGGCCAGTGCCATGTGGCACCATGTTGGAGGTTGAGGCGAAAAAAAAAAAAAAAAATCGGTAGTACTGATCTTGTTTTTGTTAAAATTCTAGTATGTTGTCGATCCTGGGTTTATTTGTATCAATATTGACTTTTTAAAATACATGAAATATTATTGATCTTGACTCAGGATTTTGGTCTCCCTTTGCATCCTGTGCCTGAATATTTCAGTCTCCGCCTGGTCTTGGCCCTGTTTGGAGCAGTTGAATTTTCCAAAGGAAGAAAACTTGGTTTCTACTATTTGTAGTGAGCATCTTTCCTCTCCCTTCCTTTCACGTTATCATTTTGTTGCCAGATATTTTGTCTTTCCCAGACTCCTCTGGACACCTTCAGTTTCCAGTCCATCCACGCACCTCTCTGGGCATCTGACCCAGTAAGTGACTTGGGTGTTACTGCTTGCTGTAATGTTGCTGTAAATGTGCCTAACAGGGAATAAAACTTCTTCTCTAATAACAGAAGTGTTTTAATCTAAAGTTGCAAACCAGAGCTTGGCAAACCTTGTCTATTAAGAGGCCAGAGAGGGAATATCTTACGCTTTTATAGGCCACACATTTCTGCAGCAACTACTCAGCTTTGCCATCATAGCGTCCAAGCAGCACAGACACTACAAGAATGAACCGGTGTGACCATTTCAATAACCCGTTGTTCAGAAAAACAAGTACAGGGAAGACTTGGCCCATACGTCATAATCTGCAAACCCCTCTTCTGAGCTGTGCTGCTTAGGCACGTCACTGTGTGTTTTGCCTTTTAAGGCAGTTTAGAAAGGAATAAGAATGTTTAGGATAATTGCTTCTTGAGATCTTTATGTGTGCACTTGGGTGCTTCCGTCGTGTCCAACTCTTTGCGACCTCATGGACTGTAGCCCACCAGGCTCCTCTGCCCATGGGATTTTCCCAGCAAGAATACTGGAGCGGGTTGCAATTCCCTTCTCCGGGGATCTTCCTGCTCCAGGGATGAATCCGTCTCTCTTGTAACTCCTGCATCGGCAGAAAGGTTCTTTATCACTAGCGCCACCTGGGAAGCCCACTAGAAATCTTTATACATGAAGATACAGTTTTTGTTTGTTTGTTTTTATAATTTATTTATTTTAATTAGAGGCTAAATTACTCTACAATATTGTATTGGTTTTGCCATACATCAACATGAATCTGCCATGGGTGTACACGTGTTCCCAATCCTGAACCCCCTCTCCCTCCTCCCTCCGCATACCATCCCTCTGAGTCATCCCAGTGCACCAGCCCCAAGCATCCTGTATCCTGCATCAAACCTGAACTGGTGATTCGTTTCTTATATGATATTATACATGTTTCAATGCCATTCTCCCAAATCTTCCCCCCCGCTCCCCCGCCCACAGAGTCCAAAAGACTGTTCTATACATCTGTCTCTTTTGCTGTCTCGCATACAGGGTTATCGTTACCATCTTTCTAAATTCCATATATATGCGTTAGTATACTGTATTGGTGTTTTTCTTTCTGGCTTACTTCACTCCGTATAATTGGCTCCAGTTTCAACCACATCATTACTTATTGGAACTTATGGGAACATTGACTTAGCCTGGTTTTTAAAATTAGTCTACCTCTGCATAAACTCCCATCAGTAATAAACGGGTGGCCTATTTATATAATAATAGCTACCATTTGCGTGTCACCAGGAAAGACCATATGCATAGATTGAAAAATCAATCCTCGAAACAACTGTGCAATTATCATTTACTGTTTAGTTGCTAAGTCTTACCCAGCACTGTTGCGACCCCATGGGCTATAGCCCACCAGGCTCCTCTGTCCATGGGATTCTCCAGGCAAGAGTGGAGTGGGTTCCCATTATTATTATTTCCATTTTAAAAATGAGTCAGAAGTCAAGCAAACTTGCCTAAGGCCACAGAGCCTGTGTTGGGCAGACCTGGATACAAGACAAAGCTCTCCCGTGCCTGGACCTCCTCCCTGCAGTCCTCCTGCTGTGGAAGCATGCAGGGCGGCTTCATTAGAGCCAGCTTTAGACCAACCTGGGAGAAGAAAACAAGGAAGTCATGGTCTTGAATGCTGAAAAAAGACCCAGCAAGTGCCATGAGCTGGCAGGGGGCAATTATTTTGATGACCTCGCATTGAAGGTTGACCTAGGATGGGTTTCAAGTTTATGTGGCTTAGGGAGCTCAAATTGGGATGCAGACATTTCTTTCTTGTGGAAGTCCGTAACTCATTTCATACTTAATTGTGAAGGTGAGTGATCCTGACCATCTACGGTAGCGTTCCCTGAGGTGACTCCATCTCTTCTTTTCTGATTATCTTAACTACTCTTTTGGAGGAGAAGGGCCTGAGTAGACTTCTCATGCTCAAGTCTGCACTGACCCCCTTAAGCATTTGTTAGACTGGTAAGAACTAAGGAAAGCTAAAGAATTTTTCTCTGTATTTGGAAAAAGCAACACACAGGTGTGTGTGTGTGTGTGTGTGTGTGTGTGTGTGTTTGTATGAGAGAAAGAGATAGAGAAAGAACAGTTATTTGCTTTTTGGTAAATATTCTGCTTTTCTTGAATATATAGACCTGCATTTTAAAAATAATTATAAGCCATTCATTTTTCAAAATAGTAGATATTTTTACCTCCAAAATCTTTTTGGTTTTAAAATGGCTTAATGATTTAGTGAACTACTGATTATTAAGATGATACGAAAAGATAAATTAAAGTTTCAATTGAAATAAAATAACATGACCAACTTTGTTCTAGCAATGAGGAATACAGCAGAGAGCAAGCCGTGTGCTCCGGAGACCTTGGGGCCTACGCCTGAATGCAGGCGCTGCTCCTAGTTTTCTTAGAGCAAAACTGCTTGTTTTGCGTCATTTAGAAAAAGGTGGAAACGTTTTCACTTTTTAACCGATTGCTATGAAAGTGCTATATGTCTATTTGTAGGAACCCTGAGGGTTCAGGGAAATTAATTTCTGAGAGTCACTGGGGTAAAATTTCTGAAGAATAAAAATTTTGGTCAAATATATGTTTCTAAATAAAATAAAAGCCAGAGCAGTGAATACTAAAAAGAGCTGGAAAGGCAAGAGGATGACCTTGCTAGCTAGTGGCTCCGCGATGTGCCATCTAAATTTTTAAAGCTCTCCAGTGGCAGGAAGGCCCCATGAAAATGGGTCACTGATTGTATTAAAATGAATACCTTAAAATGTTCATTTTTATGTTTTCACACTACAGGGGCACTTCGTTAGACACAATGCAAACCACCGTTTCGTAATTAGTTTGGCAGTGGCCAGGACATCCCGTGGGCACGCTTGGCCCAGCCTATGGCCAGGACATCCCGTGGGCACGCTTGGCCCAGCCTATGGCCAGGACATCCTGTGGGCACGCTTGGCCCAGCCCGCGTGAACCTTTCAAAGCCTTCCGTGCTTTCACTTTTCTCTTTTATTTAAACACTTTGTTTTGAGGATACCTTTTCATCGCTGATGCCTGTCTTAATTCTGTATACATTTTCCCTTAAACATCTTTCAATAAAAGGCAAAATGGTTTCCAAAGGAGCCTGAGAAAATGAAAGATGCTGAAGAAATGTCTCAATATTTTGCAGATTTATATTCAGTGTTTACTCGTTTCAGATCCTTGCCTTTTCTTTCCTCTCACTGGAGACTGATACAAACAGGAAACGTGAGGGAGTTGATAAAGCCCCACTACAGTGATCCTGTCTTTATTTCCTCTCAGGAAAAACGTTTTGCAGATTAGTAGGAACTGGTGAAGTTTTATCTTAGATTTCTTAAATTCATGGCAAAAGGCATGTGTTGCTCTATGTGTTTTCCATATTTACTTGTTGGTCAGTCGTTCAGTTGTATCTGACTCTTTGGAACTCCATGGACTGTAGCCCACCAGGCTCCTCATGGGATTCCCAGGCAAGAATACTGGAGTGGGTTGCCGTTTCCTTCTTACTTACTTGTATCTCGAGAGTCACAGATTCCATCAGCCTGGGCCTTCGTCACATGCCAAGGCTTCCTGCTCTGAGCATCTTCTTACCTCTAGCACTGATGGCAGTTCCGACAGTGGGACTCTCCCAAGACTCACTGTGACCGGTAACCTCATTTACATCAAATGTGTCCTCTGGAAGAACCCGTTACTTGGCTTGATAGCAGTCATTATCAAATCTAAATCGATTCATTTATCAATGGCATGAGGTATGTTGAGACCCTGAACATGAGTGGGAAATAGAAAAGGCAAATTATAGTGGAGCAGATGTTTCCAGACAAGGTGAGCATTAGAGAAGGCCGGTGCAGGACAAGCCAGCTGGAGGAGCATTCAGTTGCAGCCAAGGAACTGATGGGGTGAAAAGTGTTGGGTGAGTGTGCATGTGTGCGCATGTGTGTGAGTTCACATCAGAAAGGTGCTGTCGGAAGCATCTCCCGTCCATCTGCACACAGCCTTAAAGTGTCTGCATGTCACCAGGGGATGGATAAGTCTGCAGGTTAGAAACTGACTGGAGGCTACTGAGACTCTCTGCTTGGCTGGCGTCACCCACAGTCCTGACGGCTTTTTTCTGAGGTGACAGCACTGGGGATATGGCATTTCTCCTTTTAGTCTTGATTACTTGCTAACTGTTGTGTTAAGAACTGTGAACCCAAGGAAGACTGCAAGGTCAAGACCTTCCCTCTGGGGCTATAGGTCCAAACCCGGGAACGAATCTAGCAAGGACCAGGCAGGAGGGGACAGGAGGGGGAGGGTGGGAAGACCAGCAAAGAGGACTGAAATGAGGCAAGAGAATGGTGCTCCTCTTTCCCCTTGATCCATAAAGAGGGACCCATATCGTGGGGTTATGGGTGTATTCTGGGGCCCAGGCTCCGTGTAAACTTGCTGGAACCCAGTGCGGTGGTTAGAGAGGGAATGAGAACTGCCTCCAGCCCTCCCCCTTCTCCCAAGCCTCAGGCTCTCCTCCACTGCTAAGCTGCTTCTTGCTCTAGAATTCCTCTTTGTCCTTCTCTCTCTCACCCAAATACTTTACTCCTTCACCTACAGAAGAACTAGAGTTACCAGATCTAGGGTGTGGCGGGTAGTGTTCTTGGTACTGGAGGCGGAGTAGATGACTAGCCTTAAAGACGTCCAGTGACACATTTTTTTGTCCTCAAGACCTAGCGATACGTCTTCAACTCTGATCCCTCTGTTACTGCTACTCTCCATATTTGTCTTGAACATTAAATTCGTTGAAGGAGAAGGGCATGCCTGGTGTTTGTACTTGTTCCACTGCTGTGGGCTTCTCAACCCACTTTATCAATCCCAGTGTAACTGTCATTACTAAAGCCACCCAGGACCAACGAGATGCCAGACCCACTGGTCAGGCTGACGCCCACTTGGCTTCCCCACTGCACTTGGCACTGTTGGGTACTCTTTCCTTCCTGAAATTGCTTGTCCGCATTCTCTCTGCCTGAAATTGCTTCTCTCTTCCGCGTTCTCTCTTCCCGCCGCGTCTTCTTATTTTTATTGTTTGCTCTCTTATTGTTCATGTACAATACTTCAAGGTTATGTCACTGTCCTTCGTTAACTAATGAATCTTTCCTGGACGATCTCACTCCCTTCTGAGTCCTTGGAAGCATAACGCTTGGGGAGTATATCAATAATGACCATGGATTGAGTTCAGGATCAGTCCTAGGTGATTTACATACTAATTACAATATGTAGTGATACATATATTCATGTATATTAAGTTGCTTCTTTCCAAATCATTGGACATGCAGCATTATACTCTCCACTTCGTAGCTGAGGACACTGAGTCTCAGAGAGGCTGAGTACCTTGTTCCAAGTCACATAGCCAGTGAGTGGCAGAGCTGCAGTTTGCGAGCACCTCCTGCTGGCCAAGCCTCGCCTCTTTCCCTTGTGACACGATGCGTCTCGGTGTGTGCTCTACATAAACTTGTGCTCCCGTGTTGTTCATTGCCCGCTGATATCCATGCCTTCTGTTAAATAAACATCAATGGAATGCCCTCGTATGCCAGGCATGGGACTGGACACACAGAGGAGACTCAGCTCCCCTCTGCATCTTTCATTTCCAGAATCACCCATACTGCATTCTGTTCAAAAGGAAAGCTGTCTTTCTTCTCCATGCCCAGTCTCAGGTTTCCTGTGTCCCTGTCTCAATGCTTTTCCCGTCCTGGCTCCAAGTCAGCCCCACCTGTGAGAGCTGTGAAAAATGCAGACGCCTGGCTTCATTCCAATCCTGCTCTTTCGTAATATCTCAGGCTGTGTTTTTATAAAAAGCCGTGGGTAATTCTGACGTATATAGGTTAGAATTTATGGCTCACATCATGGGATCATCTTATCCTTTGGAGTTACTCTAATAATTTCTTTTCAGCCCCATCCCCATATTCAATTAGTCTCAACATTCTGAAGAGTCCATTTCTCAAGTGACTCTTAAAGACATCACCTCTATTTATTCCTGTTTTGACACTGCTATTTTTCAGACCCTTCACATTTCCCCTAGATACTGAAATAGCTTTCTAAGAAAACTTTATGCCTCCCTTCTTGAATAGATCTATACTCCCACCAGGGTGATATTTTGAGAACTCAAATTTAATGATGGCATTACCCAGCTCAAAACTTTCAGTGGTACCTGTTACCTGTAGGATAAATTCTAAACCCTGTGGCCCGGCATATAAAACCTTCAACAATGTGTTCATTCCTACTACCTTTTGGCAACCCTGGTTCCATTTCTGGCTTTATCTTCTACCCTGGTCCTTACTCTATTTCATTATAAGTATTTGTTTAATGAGTAAACGAAAGAATGGGTTTGAGATATAGCCCCACAGATTATTCTGTCTTCTGCAGATGTGGTGTGACAAGACAGTGTGAAACTGTCAACACAAGTAACAAGTGTTTTCTGCGTTTGAAAGCATTTTGGAAGCACCTGGCTTGCTAGGTGAAATGCTTTCCTGTTCAGCCAGAAGATCATACTAGTCTCAAGTCATAATTCATTGATGTTCAGTGCGATGAACTCAGGTTTCAAGCCAGGCAGGCTGATAAGAACAGGGACGCCATTGTCACAGAGAAGACGTGGCTCTCACTCAGCCTGGATTGTCAATCTTTTCTCTGAGATTCAAAGAAACGCTGTGTTTGGGGCATCTGAGAATCAGCATCCTTCTGTCTTCTGCTGTTTGCTCCCCGAGGACAGGGCTTATCCCGCCTCATTCACTGCAGCTCTTCCATCCATAGACAATGCCCAGCACATAGGCACCATCTGACCCTTTATATAAACTTCTCAACAGCAGCAGCTATTGTCTCCTATGTCTTCATAGTAACGCTGATGCACATAAAGGAAATTGTTCTATGAGGTTTTGCCTTAGTGCCTTGGACGAAACCTCCAGCTATGACCCCATTTCTCTGTTCACAATGAGAAGAAGACTCTCACTGACTGTAGACAATTTAATAAACGTCTGTTTTGCATCACTTAAGAATCAGTCCTAGGTTTGTGGACTACTATAACATACGCTAAACATTTGAAGATTGATTCAGTGGGCCTAAAATCTTCTCTTCAAGAATGACTTGAAATCTTGTGACTTAGAGGACGATGCATAGAAACATGACCCACTCATTTAACTGCATGGTGTCTAATATACGAAAAGGGCTTCCCTCGTAGCTCAGTCGGTAAAGAATCTGCCTGCAATGCGGGAGACCCGGGTACATTCTCGGGTCGGGAAGATCCCTTGGAAAAGGAAATGGCTACCCACTCCAGTATTCGAGCAAAAGAAGTGTACATGTATGCTAAGTTGCTTCAGTCGTGTCTGACTCTTTGCGACCCTGTGGACTGTAGCCCACCAGGCTCCTCCGTCCATGGGATTCTCCAGGCAAGAACACTGGAGTGGGGTGCCATGTCTTTCTCCAGGAGATCTTCCTGACCCAGGGATTGGACCTGCATCTCTTGTGTCTCCTGCATTGGCAGGCAGACTCTTTACCACTAATGCCACCTGGGAAGCCCCAGGAGGGAAGCAGTTCCTTCTAAATCCAAAACTGAAGCAACTGGTTTGTATCCTGATACACGTGACCAGATTGCCATTCTCATTATCTTTGCTTGCCAAGCTCAGGAAGTTATTAATGGACATAAAATGACCCTCCAGTCCTTTTAAAAATCCAGCCACCGTGTTCGCCTCCTGACCTCTTGCTGCAGAGAACTCCATATACGGAACTAATGATGTATTCCCTATTATTAGATCTAAATTTACTGCCTGCTAATTTTATTGAGTATCTCTCTGCTCTTATATCAGAGGAGAGTGTAAGAGGGGGAAACTCATTCATTTTCACGGTGCCCTTCATTGGAATCCCTCATGGAGTTTCTTTCCTTTCCTTATGTTCATGCTTAAAAATTTGTTGGTTTGCATTTTGAGGGGGCTGATTATTAGCGTGGTTTTAAAAAAGTAGAGATGTAGTAACAAAAGCCATTTCCATATTTACTGCTGTAAAAAGCTAACCCCAAACCCAGCAATTGTGTGTTAGTTCCGATTTAATTCTGGGAGGCTTGAACAGTTATTGTGGTGGGTCAGCATGCCTGTTTGGGGTTTTAATTCTGCCTCGGACGATGTCTCGTCTGTCTTCTGGCAAGTTGTCAAGCACCATTAGGGGTCTTCAGTGATGTTTCATTGTTCAATCCATGTCTTTTATTTCCATGGCAAAATTCTGGCAGCCTGTAAACAATACAATGCTCTTTTTCTGTTTGTTTATAAACAAGTAGAAAGGTTTTTTGCTTTGTACAGAGAAAAAAAGGGCAAAAGAAGACTTACTGAAACGCAACTGAATCTCAACCATAGCATATGGGGCCTCCAGGACAGTAGAACAGAGGACTGCAGATTTTGTTACTTGCCCAGGACAGGGGGAAGAGAAGATTGTATGAGGTCACTTGGTGGCACACTATCGTGGCATTAAAAATAATTTTTTATAAGACTCTTACGTATTAAGTGAAGTGAAGTGAAAGTCGTTCAGTCGTGTCCGACTCTTTGCGACCCATGGACTTTCCAGTCCATGGAATTCTCCAGGCTGGAATACTGGAGTGGGCAGCCTTTTCCTTCTCCAGGGGATCTTCCCGACCCAGGGATCAAACCCAGGTTATGTATTACTCTGGCTCAATTCTCTGTAAAAGGCACAGAGGGCTGAGGCTGAGCCTGGATCACTAGTTCTCTCTCTATTCTGTTAATAAGCCCTCCATCCCGCAACAGTCACAATGTTGGCCTTTCTAGAGATTCTGTGGCTACTGTCGCAGTAATTTTGAATTTGAAGAGAACAGTTCATTTTGCTGAAGTGACAATGTTTTGTTTTAGTGACAACTTTTTGTTTTAGTATCATCAGTAAAGGCACATCTCTTCTCTACCCACTTCTGAAATGATAACCTGTGGAATATTGACCATCAGTGATATCCCCGACTACTGCTGCCTGAAAGTCATTCCACTGATCTGCTCCAATGGGTGTCCCTTCTCGGGACCAGGGGAAGCCCCCAGTTCAGAGGGGCTACTGACCTTGCAGTTAATGCAGTCAAGAGAGCTGGTTAGCAGAGCTGTAGCAGTAAGTAGTCCTTTCCAAACTAACAAGAGATGACGAAAATCCATCTGTAATCATCTATGTGGACATCAGTGTCAGGGATGGGTATCTTGCCATAGAGCAGGCAGCATACAATCAGGGCAAGATGGGTCCTGGGGTTAGGCTCTAGTTGAAACCTCTCAAGATGATATTCATCATTGTTAGCATCTTCTCAGGCTCCTTAAAGATTTTCTGAAGGTGAGCCCATGATCTTCACTTCCCCTGTTTTCCAGTCTGGTAACAAAACTCTCTCCACCTGAAATTCCTACAATGGTTTCTGTGAACTTGGCCAAATCCTGACTGATACAAAGTATTTGATACTGGAAATGAGGTATTATTGTAACAATGACCTGAAATACTTAGTAATTGCTTAGCAGTTGGACAATAAGCAGTAAAAGAACTGATACCAGAGACTGAAAAGATAGTGGCACATGTTATGCAAAATGTTTAAATGACACTTTGTCATCTACTATATGTTGAAAAGTAGACTTTGCACCTTCTAGAGCTTATAGCTCTACTCTAGAACTGTAGTCCTGTGTATTTGCAACAATGTACAAGTTGTACAGCTGTGTCTTAGCTGAACTGGGAGTATATTCAGGAAATAATTATATTGTCTGCAAGCCGACACAAAAAGAGTCCAAAGATCCACGGTGCTCAATTCTGGAAAAAACGTACTATTTCTAGATACTAAAAAAAAAAAAAAGATTTAGAGTGACAGATGTCCCGCAAAGCTTCTCACCTGAATCGAGCGATCGAGGAAGACGATCTGATTTACGAAGTGCATCCTTGTCGCTCGTGTTTCCTACAGCGTAGGGTCGGTCACACTCCACGAAGAAGGAGTTTTGGTTGAGGCCGCCAGCACAGTCAGCTGAAGGCAAAAGGGTCAGATGCCTCCTGAGTCACTGAGAGAATTATGTTGACGCGGAATCCATGAACTTTTACCGATAAGACCTCTGTTCAGCAGGTAAAACAAGCTAGACCTCCAGCCTTCTGCGAACAGGAGACAGGCTTCAAAGGCTGAGAACAGCCCTCAAATAGAGCCTGTCCCCTCCCACCCCATCTCCCCTTCTTCAGCTGTTGCCAAGGAGGGTAATGAGTAAGGATGAGCCTCCCAGAGTCTGAGCTGAAAGTCACAAAGAACAGTGGCCCAGGACGTTCTTCTGAGAAAGCAGAATCAGGGCCTGTGTTAGAAACCTACTCTGTTCCCTGGTTAGGGAGCACAGGCTTCACAAATTCTGCCAACGCAATCTGAAAATTGCAAGGACTTCTCGTCTCCTCATTCTCCCGCTTTGGATGAATCCTGTCCTTTTCCCCAGTGCTTTATGCATAGAATATGTAGGGAGGTTAAGTCTCCCATTTTTAACGGAACTGTTACCAGGTCCAGAAAGAGCCTCATCTAGACCTTACAGAAGTTCATATACATGTTCTAAGATCCTGGATTCCTAAGCTGGACTCAGTGACTAGAGGGTTCCCCCCTAGGGGAAGGGGTGAGTGAATTCTCTACGCCGGAAATCAAATGAAAACGTCCGGGGATTTTCTGTATTGGCAGGCTGTGGGAGAAACCGTGTGAGACGTCCTCACGCACATTCCTCTTTGTTGGCAGTGACAAGAACTAGATTCCCAAATGTTCTTGCACATAGTTTGGGGTCGGAGGACTGAGTCCTTGATAACGGAATGAGCTTCAAAAGGAGGTGAGCCAAGACACCCTTCAGCTGGAAGGAGCTGAGTCAGACAGAGCCAGGACACGAGGGTAGCCTTTAGCGTGTTATGCCCCTGAGCTTGTCCTGCTGGGCTCGTACACCGTCCCGTGAAGCTGAACAGTCGCTCTTAGTGCATACGTAATTCCATCATTCTGTCCTGAATAAAACACGCAATTTAATCTGAGGGTTTATCACGTCAGGTACATGCAACTTCCTTGTTGTTCTCATCGTGTTGCAACCATGACACATGCACATCTTTAGATGATTATCACCATTTTCATTTTCCCATTATTTTTAACAAACGATTGAAATAAAAGTTGGTAGGATATTTAAATTATTGTTCAAACCACTGTCAAGAGAGAGACAATAACCTAAATTGTTGACAAATAGGAAGGCTAAATGAATACTCATTAGACAGCAGTCATATAAAACAATTCAATCCATGAAAGGCAATTAAAAGTTATCATTGTATAAGGTATCAACTGTGGTTTTTCTCAAAAATGAAAACTACCTCTAAGATAAGTCATATATTAATCATATTGCAGAGAGCAGAAACAGTAACTTTCTTCAAAGTGTTTTATAACTTTCTGGAAGTCTTGGTTAAAAACCTCTCTAGGCATTGCTATACATAGAAACTCAAATTGTGCAGACCAGCACTGTCCAGTAGAACTTTCTGCAGTGATGGAAACTTTCTATATCTGTGCTGTGCAGTATGCAGGCCACTAACCACATGTGGCCACTGAATAATTAAAATGTAACTAGGGCAACTGCAGAACTCAATTTTTTATTTGATTTTATTTTTATTAGTTTAAATCAGAAAAAGCCTTCCCTGGTAGCTCAAACGGTAAAGAATCTGCCTGCAATTCAGGAGACTCAGGTTTGACCCTAGGTCAGGAAGATCCCCTGGAGAAGGAATGGCTACCCATTCCAGTATTCTTGCCTGAGAGCTCCATGGACAGAGGGGCTTGGCAGGCTACACAGTCCACGGGGCTGAGAAGAGTCAGACACGACTGAGAGACTAGCGCTTTCTTTCTCTTTCAGTCTCACTTGACTAGTGGCTGCTGAATTGAATAGCGTATGTATAGAGCTTACCTGACCCTTCCAGTCAATATTTTGCTGCTCAAAATGGGGAAAAAAGGCAAAACATATATATATAACATCTTAATTGAGGTTCATTTCTTTCTCGGTATGTGTACATTATACAGGGTCAACTTGAATAGCCATTTGACAAAGTGTGTTAAGAAGTAAGGCAAGAAAACACAGATGAGGATTTTTTTTTTTTAAATAAAGTAAAAAGTAGATTAGATTAGTAGATGAGTAGATTAACCTATGCACACATCCCACATGTGGTTTTACAGGTTAACAAATCTTATCTTTATTTTTTATAAAAAATGAGTAAAGAATAATCATGTGGAATCCTAAGAATAACTTGTAATTGGGGAAGGGATATAACATAACCAGGATGAACACAGACAGATCATCCAATTATTGACTAATCCATCCATTTTTGTGGAGAGTATTACAGCTTTTTATTTAACAAAACTCTGAATAGCCACTCTCCATGAGGATGGAGCCGTTAAGTATCATAGAACTCTGACTCTAAGTCGCTGTTCATGTTGATTTACACCCTCCTCCCTTCTTTTCCCCCTTAAGGGACCATTTGAAATATATTATCTTAGACCCAACCAGCAAGAAGAGAACAGTGAATGGTCACCGCTGCCACTCAGCTGTTTTATAGGCACCTGAGACTTGGCCTCGTGAGGGGCAAACTTGCAGCCCGGTTCTAAGTTCCCTGGAGCTTTTTTCTTTAAGCCATAAAAAGAGGCAAGAATACGTATATTCTTAAAGAGTATAGGAAAATTACATGGAGAGAAAGGTCAAGAGCAGAGTCAATGCTACTTCTATTTAGAGCCCAGCATTCTCCTCCCAATAATGATTTTTTCTTCCTCGTGAACAGGAGTCCGGCAGATGGAAAACCAAGGAAAACAATTTCCTTTCCCTCCAATTCTCTAACAGATTTTTCAGCTAATGGGGAAAGCAAATCTGCCTTCTGCTGCGAATGGGCCTTTCTGTATTCAACTTGGCTCTCATGTTCTTTCCACTCATTCTGATTATTCAGGAGTGTCTGCCTCTTTTCTTCCCCTCCAGGGCTCTGCATAAAGGTGACCTCTTCCTGAACTATGGAAGACCCACTGAAATAGCATCCTTCTGCTAAAATATACTTTCTGTAGCCCTTTGATATTCGACTGAGACACACGTGCCTTTACTTGGGAAAAATGAAACAACTGGTGGATTGGCCCTCATGTCTAAATTTTAATTTAGGGTTTTTAAGAGAACATCTCACAAGGGGTTAAAATAAAACGAAAAATTAGAGAGGAGCTCTGAACCATAAAATTAGAACATTGGGTTCATTTATTTCTAGCCTCTGCTTCTATAGACAGGTGAAACTGAGATAGAGAGCAGGTAAGGACCTAAACCTCAGTACAGAAAAGGGATGCAGCGTCAGGAAACAGGTACCATATTCCTTATTTTCAGTCTTTCTTGTGTAAACTGAGGACTCGTCTTGCGGGACCTTTAAGGTCACATCTCCACAAAGACTCAGCATGGATATGGATGATGCCATATCGGTGTTTTGGGATGGTCGATGCTCAAGGAATCATACCACTGTGGACCGCATGGAAGATTTTTACAGAATTTTACAGAAAGAGAATTTTACGCATTCGTCGTGGGAGGCTTGTGGGACATCTCATATTCTACCAAATTTCTCCCTCCAGATTGATGAAT
The DNA here is from genome assembly GCF_032452875.1 of Bos javanicus. Taxonomy (NCBI): domain Eukaryota; kingdom Metazoa; phylum Chordata; class Mammalia; order Artiodactyla; family Bovidae; genus Bos; species Bos javanicus. The sequence continues at coordinate 59,660,281 of NC_083891.1, read as the reverse complement.
ATGCATTTGTTAATAATACCTCAGGTCTATCTGGTTGATTTTTGTTTCTACATTAAGCACTAAGGATACAATTCAAAGCAAACTAAAAAACCAAGCAAATTATTGCCATTAAGCCTTATATTCATGTTTTCACCTGATAGATCAAGGTCCCAGCTGGCCATTCGATTATTTGTGTTCAAAACAATAGGCTCTGATAGCCAAGTATTTTCCGAATCTCTCCAGCTTCAGGAATCTGCAGAATCGGCCACCTCTAAGTGGATTGTTATATATTGCTGAACCTCTAGGGTTTTGTTTTCATATGGTAGAACCCTCAGAAAATTTAAAGCGAGGAATGGAAATAGTGAAAATATTATATTAACAGGTAAAAAAAAAAAAAAAAAGCAACTGCATGGTCGTGTCTAAGAAGACGAGTTTACAGAATCCATTTAAATACTGAGTTGGAAGCTAGATGGCCACGTTGTGTTCCGAGCTGCAAAACTGTCATGTATATTTTTCTTGCAGCATTATAGGAATGGGTCTGGCAGACAAGCTGAGGACTTCAACCAGTGCCAAGAGCCCAAATACCCACAGAGCTCCACCTCAGAGTGCCAAGAGAAAAATCCATTCATCCAGCAATAGCTGTATCTGTTTGCAAATTAATTTACTTGAATAAATTCCCATTCCCCAGAAAACAAATTCAGAGAAGGCACATACCCTGCTGATAATCCAAGTAAAGTGTGCTTTACAGATGGGAGATTAATACGGCCAAATGTTTGATGGCACTTTCTTTTTTAAAAATAAAAATGTTTTTCTCACTAATAAAAAGCAGCTGTTAAAAAGAAAAATGAACAGTGGATGGTTGTTTTGGTACAGGAAACAGTATTTTAGAAGGAAACATGGTATACTGATTCGGGGTGTGTGTTGGCACCTCGTGACTCCTGTTGGCACGGCACGGTGTGGGCTGATGGACGTGTTGTGGTGGGTCATGACAATGGGAATGGTTCTGTTAAGAGATGAAGGCCATTAGTAGGTAACCCTTCCTTGGGGCCTCCTCAGTTAAAGGCACATATTTTTATCCAGTAAAAATGCATTTGAGCTAACAAGCAATCTTTGTCTCTTTTCATAAAAGTATCCATTTTTAAAATCAGTCATTGCTTAGGTGTAGTTACATGGCTTTAACGTGAATAATTTCCCCTAACACCTATCTGAGATGATTCTATGGGGGAGCAAGAGAGTTTGGGAGACTGCACAGGCAGAAGGAAGGGACCTGCAGGGACGGACAGCAAAGGGTGGGCGGGGTATGTACATAGGACGCTAGGGGGCCAGGAAGTGAGTGAGAGGGAGCAGCGGAAATGATGAGATGTGAAGAAGCCAAAGGAAACCACATCCTTTTGGCCAACGAAACACTTTCTTTTCCTGAATACACTTGTGCCTCACTTTAGTAAACTGCTCACACTCTATCAAGTGGATGATTGTAACCACGCTATAAATTTATCAAATGTGAGAGATAGGGGAAAGGATTATGTAATACATGGAATATTCTTTTTGAGAAAGCGGTATATCTAAACTGCTACTGCTGCTGCTAAGTCGCTTCAGTCGTGTCCGACTCTGCGCGACCCCATAGACAGCAGCCCGCCAGGCTCTGCCGTCCCTGGGATTCTCCAGGCAAGAACACTGGAGTGGTTGCCATTTCCTTCCCCATATCTAGTTAGTCTCAACTCATGATAATTCACATAGTACAGGGAAGTTTGATTTTTAGGACAGTTTTATGGTGTTTTATGACTTTCAAGTGCTGACAGTGACTGAACTGGGTCTGTGATTAGCACATCAAATGCCCGTTAGGAGTCAGGCAGGCTGCATAACCTGTCCTGCTCTCCACAGGATCCCTCTGCCCTCCCGTGTTTCCTGGGACTTCTATCCTCCACAGGCAGAGGGAAGAGCTGGGGTCAGAGGGACTGATCTCATCACGGCCGGTTCACCTTCGTGGAAGCCCAGGCGCCTGGGGTCATCTCTCACCCTGCTCTCTAGGCTCCCCGCGGTTCTGAGCTCCAGCTCCCTGGGCCGCTCACCCCAACTTTCTTTACCATCTGAAGCCCTTTCACAATGGCCATGTCACTCTTTCCTTTTGTGCCAAACTCCTTGAATGGGATTTCTGCACTGGCTGATTCCAGTTTCTCTCTACCCCTTCTTTCTTGAAAATATTCCACCCAGGCCATCATTCTACCACCTCCCTGAAATCCCTCGTCAGAAGTGGACCCTTGCCGATCATTGGCGGATGGTCTCCACATTGCTAGATCCCGTGATGGAATCTCAGTCTCCATGACCTGACCACAGCAGCGGGTAGCACCGTGCTTTTTCCTTTCACTTGACTTCTCCAAAATTACACTGTCCTAATTTTCCCCATTTTCTTCAGCTGTTCTTTCTCTATTTTTTTTTCTATTTTCTTGCTATCCTGCTCTCTAATGATGGAGTGCCTCCAGATTCAGTCCTTAGGCATCTGTTTCGTCTATTTTTAGGTATCATATCCATTTGGACATCTAACAGACATCTGAATCTGTCAACGCTGGGCTTTTCATATTTCACTTGTTTTCTGACCTTAACCTGCTCCTTCCACAGTCTCAGTTAATCATTACCTTATTTTTTCACGTAGGCCCCAAACCTTGGAGTTATCTTTGCCTTCTTTTTTTCCTCTCATACTCACTATTGAATCATCAGTGAATTATACTGGCTCTATCTTCAAAGTATATCCAGTGACCACTTGTCCTTGTTCGTGACAACATTCTCACTCACGTTGGCAATGGCAGCAGCCTTCTAAGTGGTTTCCCTGACCCTCTGCACAGCAGGCTTGCAGATATGTACAGCAGAGCATCTCTCTCCTTTGATGGAATTCCTCCAAGGGCTCTTTTCTTAGGGAAGGTAAGACCTGAAGACCATGGCTTCAGGCTACTGCGTGCCCTGGCCCTGCCATCGCTCTCTGATTGTGTCTCCCCTCTCCTATCCACCTCCAGCCTGTGGGCATCCTTGTGTTTTTCTGTTAGCCAAGAAACTTAAAAGTGGCACGTAGTAAGCACCAAATAAATAAATATCAGTTGAATCAGTCAGATAGAGCTTGAGACATATCATTGGCTTATCCAAACATGTACAGTGAAACAATTACTAGAGTTATCCAAATGTGCAGCGAAGCGATTACTGGAGTTTGGAACTCACTGCCCCCAAACTCACGCTCTTTCCTATGAATCATACTGTGGCTGCTGCTACTCTTTTGGAGGAGGACTTGGAGTTGGTCACCTTAAAATGACTGCCCCAAACAGGTTTTCAGTTTTTAGGATTCTTAGAAAATACTCTTTAGTTTAAACCATAAAAAGGCAGAATCACCAGACTTTCCTTTCCTGGAAAAATTTTTGTCAAATATTTTTCCTCTTTAAGACACGATTGGCTTTGTTGTGTGGACTCACCACACGGCAGCCTTGAGCTGTATCTTATCCCCTGTAATCACAGCCCACAGTTACCCTGTTTACCACCACTTTCTTCCTTAGAAAAGACTATAGGTTTCCTAACCATTATTGAACTTCTTACAGACGTTGGTTTAAAGAAAAACCTTTTGAACTTCTAATAGGTTTTGAATTCATGAATCCTGAAATGAATTTATGATTCTTGAATCACTTGTCCTAGAGCTAGAGAAGGGAAGAGTGGAAAAGAGTGATCCTAGCCCAGATAAACCATTAACCACCATTCCAAGGAGTAAGCGCTGACTCTTCCAACCTCTGCCAGCTCAGAAAAGATTAGCCAGGGGACTGCTTTTTGGTGTTTGTATTCATAAATTCTCCCTGGAATGAGAGGACCCAGGGCCTTTTTATAGCTAAGCGGGTTACCTCCAAGCAAAGGGACCCGTGTCACACAGATGAGTGTGTTGCTCCGAGAGAGGGTACATTTTTTTCCTTCAGATCTAATTTTCTTTTCTTCTCTGTGGTTTCCTCCCACTTCTGCAATGGCTTTCCAACACAAGCTGCCTCCTCGGAGAGACGGCTTCGGATTCCCAGCTGTGTTGTGACTCAGGGCTCCGCGGGAACCACTTTCTCTCCCAGCTGATAATTTTGTCGGGGGACCTGGTGTGACATGCCTTCTCCAGTGCCAAGCTCCCCGCTGCTGAGGGACCCCGCCTCCGAGATGAACGCCCGAGTTATTTTGTTCTCCTGGAAGGCTTGTGGGGTCACATGGTGTCTTTCTTTGGAGAAGAGGCTCTCCGTTGTTGTTTTAAACAATACGGGAGCTCACTCAGAGGCCAATGAGGAAGTCTGCTTGTGGGGAAACAGTTTATTATTTTAAATAGTATTTTTAAGAGGGATATAATTGGCCTTTTCCTGATCTTTCTTGAGGATGCTGCATTTCCATTTCTCCCACAGACTAATTCAGGACAAGTGACTGTGCAAGTTGAATGCAGCTCATGCCCTATGGAGGCTTCCTGGCTTTGATGATGCCTATTCCATGAGAACTTTCACAGACTTTGGAGCTCTAGGGGGCCTGACCAGTAACAATGATGGCGGTGTGGTGGCCAGGGTGTGAGATGCAAATGCAGATTCTGAATCCCCACGGTGGCTTCTGGGACACGTCTTAGACCTGATTGCAGAGATGGCTCTGCAGAGTGGGACTACCCAGCACTGAATTCTGTGTCAGGCTGATTCTGGCGTTACCCTGCAGGCAGAGGCAATCAAGGGTGGTGTATAACTTCACTTTTCACTTTCATGTTTAATTGAATTAGATGATCGACTTAACTGCTTGATTTGAGATCCTGTAAACACAGCCTGTTTACCCAAAATGTATTTTAACTGCTTGACTGGCATTGACCTTTGTAGCCTAAAGAAAAGGACAAGAAAAAGAGACATCTAGAAAGATATGATGCACGTTAAAGGGAAACACATTTTTTTTTTTTTTAATTAGAGTAGAAAGCTCACTGTAAAGGAAGCCCTTTGGAGGAAAGTTATTACTGTACTATATAGCTAAATTCTTAGTATTACCTGAGCCATTATCTCCTCTGGTGGCTTCAAAGTTAGGGGTCACTGGGATCAACTGGGGACGGAAGGCTTGTTAGGACCCTGGCAGTGGGGTCTCACTCTTACATTTCTGGGGGCAGTAGAGCTGGGATGGAGCTGAAAAAAGTGCATTTCTAGCAAGTTCCAGGAGTTACTGATGCTAATCTTGTGACCCCACTTTGAGAACCACTGATTTAATCCATTGTGTAGTAAACGTTCTCCTTTCTGGGATGTTTATCACAAATGACTCGTAGGGTGATATGCTTATGCCCTTGCGACGCACAGTAGTGCTTCTCAATGATTTATATGATTTATTTTAAGCACAACTCATACCTGATATAAAACTGATCAACTTCAAAGGATATTTTAGAGGTGTGAAGTAGGAGACAGCATGGAAAAAGGCAGCATTTCCCAGACTTAAGAAAGGTATGGATCCATTTAAGTTGATTTAAGTTGTTTGGGAAGATCTGGAGGAGGAAATGGCAACCCACTCCAGTATTCTTGCTTGGAAAATTTCATGGACAGAAGAGCTGCCAGGCTACAGTCCATGGGGTCGCAAAGAGTCGGACACGTCTGAGTGATTGAGCATGGCACAGAATGATGCTAGTTTATGTTGAAAGAAGCTGAGTGGAAGTTCATTATGGTCATAAGTGTATAATTTATATTTATGTATAACATTAAAAATAAATATGCAATTGCATACTTAATTCTATAAATAAGCATAAATGTACCTAATAATATGAAAACATATTTTGATATAATCTGAGTTCAAGTTGAACTCAAACAGAAGTATACAAGAAAGTTCAAATTAGCATCCTTAATATGGCTGATAATGCTATTTTGAGGAAATTAAAGCAATCTTTACATTGTGACTCTGGCAGGATCCTTCTTCAGCATGTCTAATACCACTGTGCATCTGTGTGAACACCCACATTTTCCACCTTTTTAACTCCAGAGACACATTCATTCAGCCAATGTAACATGTTATGATTTGACCTTTTCTTCATTATTATTTCACTTACATGTTAGGTCTGCCTGTTTTTTTTTTTTTTTCTTTCCACAATCTCTCAACCATCAGAATAGTATTATCCAGTGCCAAAGTAAGCATCCACTTATTCAAAAGTATTTGTATTTGCTTTGTGAGTGCCTGTTCTCTCTTTTTCTGTTTTTAAAGCACTGTTAAAAACATGAGAGAAAAAATTCCAGATGAGGAACCAGACCTCCAGGAATAGTGGCCCAGGCAGGGAGGTGGGAGAGGTAAAAGGCTGGACTGAAGAAGTAGACCACGTGTTCTCATAAAGTAAGGTAAAGAGTTTGGATTTTCTCTGAATGACAGTGGCTCAGACATTAAAAATAAATCTGCCTGCAATGCAGGAGATCCACATTTGATCCCTGGGTCAGGAAAATCCCCTGGAGAAGGGCAAGGCAACCCACTCCAGTATTCTTGTCTGGAAATCCCATGGACAGAGGGGCCTGGTGGGCTGCTGTCCACGGGGTCGCAAAGAGTCAAACACGACCGACACAACTCGGAAGGCACAGGAAACCAGCAGAAGGTTTTGTTTGGGGAACTGACATTACTTGGCAGAGCATGTGACCACTCCATGGAGAGCGAGCGGTAAAGGGGGAAGACTGGGATACAAACGTGGACCTTAAAGCTATGACAATGCTTCATTTTAGCTTTTTCATCCAAGTGATATGCAACGTGCCGATGTGCTCAGATTAACTTTAAAGACAGTCATCAAAATTACAGTATGCATACATTTATCAGATGTGTATGGAGAATGCAAATTTTCTACAGTGTCTTTATAATAAAACATTTTGAAGTATCATAGAGAAGCCTCTCCATATGGCCTCAGGTTTGTGTAGCAGATTCTGTTTTAGGAAAACCTGTGTAGGCTTTGAAGGCAGACCTGGTTTCAATACCGGTCTAGCCTCTTAAGCCGTTGTTTAACCTTGCAGGACCTCTTTTCCCCAAAGCGGTGCTAATAATGTTTCTGACTGTTTGTGTGTGTGTGTGGGGTGGGGTGGGGGTCAGGTCCATAAAGTCATTGCCCTGAGCTTTGGGATAGTCACTTTACATATATTTACATACATTTAAATAAAGATGTCAAGAGAAAAATGCAACCCAAAATAAAAGCAGGTTAAAGACTTCGGAATCAAGAGGACCAGGGCAGTTCTAATTATCATACGGGAGAAAAGAGACCCAGGAAATTGAGACGGGGTCAGGACCAAGGCGCCTTTCTCTCAGTCTCGGCTTCCTCCCACTGATGCTTCTCAAGCATGCTATTAGGAGGAAATCAGCGGTGAGAGGAACAAAGAGGGCTCCCAGCTCTCTGAAAGAAATCAGCTTATTTCTCTATAGTATCGCTTTGTAGATAGGGATACTTTTCATTCAAGGGGCTGATCCACTGTTCCAATTTCCATGTTGAACTCCAGGTCAACCCCACAGTGGGTCATCAGCGGACCACCGATCTCTGCTCCTTGGTAGAATTATGGTGGTGGTAGTTTCATAACCATTAATATCTGTGCTACTGATCTCAATTGTTTTTAAATTATGCCACAGTCCTAATGATTGTGATGTCATTCTCCTAAGGATGCTTAAACAAGACATCTCCAGATAGCCCTGTGAGATGGGGGCATCATGATCTATTCTCAGAGATGAGAGATGCAAAATGGGGTAAGAGAGGAGGTGAAGCTGAATGTATATCCTAAACTCTTTTCACCCTCTACAACTTTGATAAAAATTGTTAATAGAAAGCTTTATTTTAAATACCATTTCAGAATACATATTTACAAAACAGAGAAGCCAGGAATTCTTATTCTGTCCGAGTGACACCAGGTCCATTCGGTTGCTCCACTGTCTTGCAGTTACTTTTGTGACAACGATGACTAAACTTAACTCTTCCACCAAATATGCTTAAGGATAATTTCACACCCCAGTGCAATGCAGCTGCTTCTGCCGTGGCCAGTGTTCAACAGCTCAGAGCAGGATCACGTGGGAGCATCACAAAGAAGCAGAGCAGACTATTTCAATCTGAAACCATGGCATCAGGAATATTGTGTATTAGCTCCACATTCAGACTTTTTCTCCCCCACTGAACAATTCCAAAGGGATAAATCCTAGTTATGGTGTGTTTAGAAAAATGTCTCTAATAACTTTTTAAATAAGTTGGGCTTATCAAGATCATGGTACATTTTGCCTAGAGTCTTTTCCTCTTTTAATTTTTAAATTCAGGTATGTTTTGAGTGTGTTTCCATTTCGTCTTCACTTAGCCTACCAGGCTGTAGTATTCCAAGAGTTATTTGATGTTGGAGAAGTTCTATACATTTTTTATAAGCCATGTTAAGCTCTTCTCTTTGAACCATAAAGTTGTATTTTTGCCATCTCTAAGTGGAAACCAGTCTGTACAAATAACATAGATTTCCTAAGTGCAAAAATCACTAAACGGGGGGAAAAAGCGTTTTGCAAAATCTTTTGTTATCCTGGAAGATGATCCCCATCTACAAAGAACCAAGTAAGTAAGTCATGCCTGACAATTTGTGACTCGATGGACTGTAGCCCACCAGGCTCCTCTATCCATGAGATTTTCCAGGCAAGGGTGCTGGAGTGGGTTGCCATTTCCTTCTCCACGGGATCTTCCTAACCCAGGGATCAAACCCGGGTCTCCTGAACTGCAGGCAGATTCTTTATTGACTGAGCTACAAGGGAAGCCCACAAAGAACCAAAGGACACTCAATTCTTTTTTTTTAATTTTATTTTATTTTTAAACTTTACATAATTGTATTAGTTTTGCCAAATATCAAAATGAATCTGCCACAGGTATACTTTAATAATCATTATAGAACTGAAGCAAACAACCAGTCACCTGATGGTTTGATCAGATCAATGTCAAGTTAAAAAAAAAAATGGAGGGTGAAATTGCTAACCATTATCATGCATATATTTCTCTTCCCCAACCAACTTTATTGATGAAATCTTTCACTTTTGAGATAGCATATATATTTTATTGGAGGAGGAAATGACAAACTACTTCACTATTCTTGCCCAGGAAATCCCATGGACAGAGGACAGAGGATCTTGGTGGGCTACAGTCCATGGGGTTACAAGAGTCTGACACGTCTTAGCTACTAAACCACCAACCACCAGCGTGTATTTTACATGGAAATTCAGCAGCTAATTCAGTTTTTTAGTCTTTTATTCAAGAAACTGGCCATGGTTTCTTACTGATGCATTTAAAAATTTTAAAGCCAAGGGTAACCCAGACAAGGGCTTATTTTCGAGGAACAAGGTTCTACCATTAGTGTAGACACCCACAGTTTTGAATGATAGGGCTTGCGTTTTTTCACTGATGAACATGCAGGTTTTACAATGGAGAAAGTGAACCTGTCTGCTCTGATCTAGGACAGGCCTTGACAAAGGAAAATCCAGAGAGCTTCACTTACCGTGGGAATTGGGGACAAGATAGAAAAGCAGGCTTCCCTGGTGGCTCAGACAGTAAAGAACCTGCATGCAATATGAGCGGCCCAGGTTCGATCCCTGGGTGGGGAAGATCCCCTGGAGAAGGGCATGGCAACCCACTCCAGTGTCCTTGCCTGGAGGATCCCATGGACAGAGGAGCCTGGCGGGCTACAGTCCTCAGGGTTGCAAAAAGTAAGACAGGACTGAGTGACTAACACTTTCGCTTTAGGAAAGCAGGAAGGCAGAGCAAGGCCCCTCACAGTCCGAGAGGCCCTTTCAGTGGTGCTCAGATCCGGTTTTTGTTTTGGGAACTGTAGTCCATTCTTCAGAAATGTTCTTTAGACAGAGCAGATGCAGGAGCCATGTTTCTGATTGAAGAAGGGGGCTGCAGGAAGGACAGAGGTCCTCCCCGTGCGATTCTGTCATTCGCCCTTTGATGACCCCTCCTAGCCAACCCCAGCATTCCTGAGGGTTAGTTTGACATCCCCTGTGATGGATGCCAACTCTCTTATCTTGCAGGTGAGAAAATCTAAAGCAACAGAAAAGCAGGGGGTTTTATCCCTGTGACACTAATCAATATTTTTTTGGCAGGAACTAAGTTACTTCATTGTCCTTTGCCAGAGGCTGCCCAACTTCTTCTGCAAAGGGCCAGATAGGAGACAAATTTTGTGGGGCATCTGGTCTGGGGGGCTCTTCATGTCTGCTGTTGTAGGAGAAAGCAGACATGGCAATACATCACCAAATGGTTGGTTGTGCTCCAATAAAATGCTATTTATGGAAACAAATTTGCATTTTATATAATTTTCCTATGTTCCCAAATGCATTCTTAGAGTTTAAAAAAAAAAATCAAAGAAGTAAAGATCATTTTCGACTCCTGGGGCTGTACCAAAATAGATGCCATGCTATATTTGGCTAACAGGCCATAATTTGCCATCCCCTGCACTATACCATCTCTTTATCCAACTTAACTGGTACTTCTCAGGCACTACCTTAAAACAGTTTAGACATTTTTCGGGTTCGTAAAGCACCATTATTTCCCACTGATGACTTCCATCCAACTGCTCTGCGGCCCTGATCTGGTCATCCTTTGCATTCCCTCCTCCACCCACATCTTACAGTCTCACCTGCGAGCTGAGAGTTTACTGAAATATTAGGATGCTCGTGACTATTTTCCCACTGAACATGTGAATGCCTACTCAATCAAAATCAAAGCCAAACTGACATCCTGTCCGTATTCAGGCCTCGCAATTTCCGTGATGCTGCGTGAGGAGACCTGGCTCCCACCCTCTCAGGCCACTGGGGCTGTTGAAAGACGCACTTTGCTTCCTCCTCTCAGCCGTTGTTCTCCTGAGCTAGATTCTTCTAAACTGAAGAAGGTCAATAACATCAGAAGCAGCAACATTTAAAAGACTAATAATTATTTATATAATTATTAATACTTATAAATTTTAATTTATAACTATTATTATATAATTATTATATATAATATATAATTATATATAATTATTATATAATTATTATAAAAATATAAATTATAAAAAATTATAAATTATAAAAAATTATAAAATAAAAGTATAATAATATAATACTAATAGTAACTTTTTCCAGTAATCATTATGAGATACAAAATAATGATAGTTAAGGGTGTACAATCTATCGTCAACCCTAGGAGAATCCCAGCTCTGCCACTGTGATCTGTGTGATGTTGGTCAACTTACGTAAGTTGCCTTGACTTGTTTCATCATATATAAAATGGTAATGACAATAGCAGTATGTTCCTTATAAAGTTTTAGAACCAAAAGGTTTAATATATGTGAAATTCTTCAAACAATGCCTCGTAAATGTGAGGTGTTATAAATATAGCACTGTTCAGTGTGTTAAAATCTAGACATTGTCCATGTATATGATGAAAATATTAGTAGAGAATTATTGAATGCTTACCAGAGAAATCAGGCAATACTCTAAAGTCTTTCTACACGCTGAATAATTTAATTTTTTTGATAATCTTCTGAGATAGATACTATTAAAATGTATTTAAAGATGAAGGAATTAAGACACAGAGAAATTACTGTAGCTAGCCCAAGGTCACATACCTGGTAAATGGTAGAGTCATTCTTAAAAGCAAAATAATTGAGAGTCAATGCTGAACAGATGTAGGTTGAAAGTTCATATGATCCTATAACTGAAGTCCAAGTGTCAGGTGATTTCAGGCTTTGACAGTTCCTGGAATATTAAATATAAGAGACGACTCCTGAAACCTAGAAGAGGGAGTTATAAAAATGACAAGAAAGCACTGCTTCACACAGTGGGCAGCAAATCCAGGGAAGTTATCACCTTAGGAAGCTCCAGAGGCGTCTAGACACCTGACCTAGCCAGGTAAGATTGTTCTTTGGGGAGGAGGGAAAGAATATATCTCCCCTGCTGCACCTATTACTTGATAGGTTAGAGAATGATGGCTTAAACAAAATATTAGACGGGTTTAGAATAGTAATCTTATACCATTCTTGCCTTAGTAAGTTTTATTTTCCATTTTTTAAAACTTTCTCCCCCGTGCATGTGAGTCTGTGCGTGTGTTAAGTCGGTTCAGTCGTGTCCAACTCTTTGTGACCCCATAGACTGTAGCCGCCAGGCTCCTCTGTCCATGCGATTCTCTAGGCAAGAATTTTGGAGTAGCTGCCATGCCTTCTCCAGGGGGTCTTCCCAACTCAGGGATCCAACCCACGTCGCTTGTGTCTCCTGCATTGACAGATGGGTTCTTTACAACTAGCAACACCTGGGAAGCCTAGCTTACAGTCTAATCAAATGGGTGGCTCCAAGGGCATCAGGAGGTGGGCAGACACCTGCAGATGCGCTGGGTCCCAGCTCAGCAGCCTCTGTTGAATTGATCCTAGGCGGGAGCCTCTGCTCCCATGTCCCCAGAGCTTTTGATCAAGAGCCAGCCTCAGAAGATTGACAATTAACTCAGGGTCTGAAGGGATTGTTTTGAGAGCACCTACAGAAATTTGAACGCCCCAGTGGGACAACTACAAGCAGTTTACACAATCATGAGTCTGAAATCTAGGGGCACATCATTATGCTATTTGGTTCAAAATGTTTCCCACTACGTTTTCTTGCAGACTATAAAGACTGAAACTTCAAAAGACATTAATTAATTGCTGACAGTTTTACCAGCATGCAGTGGGAGAAAATGAACAAACAAAAGATGAAACAATTTTGGCTAAATAATTGTGCTGTTGAAAAACACTTTTTTTCACCTTTAGGTAGAAAGCGTTTCATTATAGCATTTTCAAATATTCCCAAGGGTTTACACATATTTCAGGCTACAAAAGCTCAATTTTCTTCTTTTTGCCCAATTATCTTCTCCTTTACCATTAAAGTTGGGTAAAAATAATATCTTGATATAATAATTGGTTGTGAATTAGTCATTTCAGTGAGCTATCTTGCTCCACAAACCTGTTTTACTTTTGTGGTTCCTACTTTAATAAATAATGTCACTGAAGCTAGAAACCTTAGAATCCACCCAGAATTACCCATAGTCTCCCAAACCCACACTGGCAAGTTGATCCTACCTTGGGGATATGTATCTAATACCACCACAGCCACTGAACTTACCAATGTCTTGCAACAGATACCAATACCTATTGTTTTCTTTTTATTTTAAAATTTTATTTCTTTATTTTTTGGCTGTGCCACACATCATGTGGGACCTTAGTTCTGCAACTAGGGATCAAAACCACACCCCCTACATTGAAAGGGTGAAGTCAGAACCACCGCACCACCAGGGAAGTCTCTACCATAATTTTTAAAGACTGTCTCACTTTCCAAAAGCCTTCTTTAAGCCATTAAAGTAGAATTACTTACTCCTTCATTTGTACTTTTATTTTCATATAATAGCATATTAAAATATTAAAACAAAGATGTGAACAGTCATTAGAAACAGGAGTTTGAATCTTAGCTCTGCCACCTAACCATAAGCAGGTGATATAACTTCTCTGAGCCTCAAAAGATATCTGTAAAATATGGACCCAGGAGGTTTTTGTAAAGATGGAATGAGCCAGCATAGTGGTAAGCATATTATCAGTGATCAATAAATATTCGTTGTCTTCCCAATATTTACTGCTGCTGCTGCTGCTAAGTCACTTCAGTCGTGTCCGACTCTGTGCGACCCCATAGACGGCAGCCCACCAGGCTCCCCTGTCCCTGGGATTCTCCAGGCAAGAACACCGGAGTGGGTTGCCATTTCCTTCTCCAATATTTACTGCAACCTCCGTCAAGTGCCATATAACTGGTCACGACTGTGTGTGACTGTGTGTATATGTGTGTATTTGAGTGAGCTCCTTGAAGACAGGGACCTTCCAGCACACGATAAGCCTCAGTAAACATTCGTTACACTGAATTAAGTCCCAAGTCTACCTCTTTCCTTCAGTTATATTATTAAGACTGTAGTCAATAAAATTAATTTTTATTTAAATAGATAAGTTGAATGACTTTATTAATCTTTGTATTTTACCTTGTTTTTTTCTCCAAAAATTTGGTGGGTAAATCAATACGTGATTATCTGAGTTATAGCCATTAAAATAATAAAAATGAAAACAACGAATAAAAACACTGAAAACAATATCAGTATTAGGTTTCTTTTTCTAAGTCAGGTATTTGACAGCATAGAAGCTATATATATATGTATATATTAATATATATGTGTGTGTGTAACTATAAAACTACATTTTCTTAAGGACAGGTATTTCATATTTAAAAATATGGGCCTTAATGTTAAAATTATAGCTGAAAGGGCTAAGAGCCCAGATCCATTAATATTAGAAACGAGTGGTAGAATCTAATATCGGGAACTAATGGCTCCATAATATAAGGAATATATTTTAATTAAAAGTAAAATCCACAGCCTATTTGAGATTAGTCCTTTAAGGGTTGCCACCCAGGAACAGGAGGAGGAGCAGGTGAAGAGAGCCCATTCAGCATAGCTGAACTCCTCCAGTCTAAGCCAGTGGACTTTAACAGGACAAGCAACTTTACTGGAAAGAAATCCCACTTCCCAGAATGTGGACCTCCTTCCTGTGAGTGAATCTCCCTTTCTCTAGTAGGTCCCCAACAAAAATACAGTTTCTTGAGGGTTAATATCATCTTCCACCGTGCGGCTTACTGCGTCTCGGCCCGGCTGCATATTTTCTGAGCTCCAGTAGCTACTTTGAAAAATCATGGTTTCCGTGATTTTCGTTACTTCTGTGTCTTTTCGTTACTTCATCGTCACTCCATGAACGGGCCTGTGTCTCCTGGCGTCTAGACTTGACTAAAGCAGTATGTCTCCCTCTAATTGTCCACAGGACACCACACGGATGGCTGCACTCCTATCGGATTTCTGATTTCTGAGGAAAAGAAACCAGCTTGTGTCTCTTGGAAGCAAGAGCATCTTGTGATAATTTATTCCCATTATATACTTTGGCAGCTTTGTATTTTGGTCCCATTTTTCACTTGCACAAAAGTTGTGAGATTAGTAAGAAGAATTCCCGTATACCTCCTCCCCAGATTCAGCAGCAGTTTTCCCTTTGTTCTGTTTGCTGGGTCTGTGTTTACACATCTGTGTCGTCAGACATGCATCTGTATCTGTGTGTGTGTATCATATATCAGTCCATGGTGGGTTCTTGTTATTTGCAGTAGTTATATTTTATAACTCTGGGAGGAGCACTGAATTAGTGAATACGGAATATTTGATCTTAGAAAAATACAGGATTATATTCCTCTGAGTCTCTGGTCACAACTGTTTTTAATCAAGTGAGCAACACATAACTTTGTATTATGTGTGTACTGTTTAAAGACAGCTTATTTGATATATAAATATTTTTATTTAAAACATTTATTGATTTATTAACAGTATAATCAATATAATCAACAATGTCGATTCATTAACATTGAACTTCTGACCAAGGGCGCTATAACTCACGCCGGAAAGAAGCTCACTTAGGCACGCACTTTCTCTACAAGGCACATTGCAGCCTTCTTGAATTTGGAACACTAAACGCCACTTCTGCACTGTGATTGGAGGTCATTTTAAACATCAAAATCACCAACAAAAAGTAAAAAAATGCCCCCCAAAAAGTGGCAGTCGATAGACTCGGCAAAGGACATGTGTTTACAACATGAGGGCTGAAGCAAGGCCACGCGTATCCTTGTTCTGCCTCCTCTGCGAAGAGGCAAGGCAGGAGACTCAGATTTTTTGCCCCTTTGCCTATGCTTATGAATGATGGCTGAAGTACGGCGATCACTGATTTCTTGTTACAAATAAACAGAGTGAGAGGCACATTCACGGAATTGGATTCCGTGAATAACGGGGATTAGCTGCGTATACGTTTGACCCTTGTATTTATATGTTCATGTCTTTTTCTTAACCATATGAGAGTCAGTTGGAGACATAGCTATCTACCTATAAATGAGGCATTCTCTTACAAAACCAGTACAATGATCAAAGTCAGAAACTTTAATAGTGATAAAATACAGTCTACTTTCCATATTCAAATTCCATCAGCTGCCTCCATTACGTCCTTTGCAGTTATTTTCTGTTTCGCCCAGTCTGGAATTCAGTACAGGCAGCATGACGTGTCTCCTTGCGTTTCCATGGCTCTCTCCTCCTGTAGAACACTTTCTTTGTATTTGTGCCTTTTGATGTTCATATTTTTAAACAATTGTTTTGTAGAATGTTCCTCTATAGGGCTTGTTTGGTGTTTCCATAATGAAATTGGCACGATGCGTTTTAGTAGAGCTATCGCAGAAGTACACTCTACCCTTCTCAGGGCGCCGTTATCAGAGGTGTGTGCCACCGTGGTTTAGCTCTGGGTTAAGGTGCTGTCTGCCAAGTTTTTCTACCATTTTCCCTTTGGAATTAATAAGCAATTGATGGAGAGGAAGATACTTTGAAGCTGTATGAACATCCTGGTTCTCATTAAACTTTTACACGCTAGTTTAAGCATCCTGTGTGTGTGTGTGTGTGTGTGTGTGTCTGTTCTACTGTAAGGAAGGACTTCTAGATCTACTTATATAGTCTATTTTTATCTAAATGAATGTATGGATCTTTATTTTATTCAATGGGATATACGCCATTTCAATCAATATTTAACATTCAAATGTCCGAAATTTGTCCAGTGGAATCTCTTTCAAACTGGCCTGTACACGCCTCCAGCATTCCTTCAGCTCTTCCTTACTTTATGGTGCAGTAAGAGGTTCCAGGCTTTTCTGAAAAAAGTATCTCTGCTTTATTTCAGCAGAGAATGGTCCTTAGAGACCAAGATTTCGGGGCTCGGTAAATTCAGTGCTGCTGATGGATCACGGCTTCTAGGCCTTTCATCAGAGAGCCTAGGAAACAGGTATGTACAGGAGCATGTTTGCACACACACTCACATATGTCAGACATATCAGACACATAGACATCCACATCTATATACACACGCATGTACATGTGTGCAAACATATTACATGTATAAAGATTTGTATTTCTCTCTGTGTGTGTATACATATTTATTGGTTTATCCTGGTATCTCTAGTTCCAATCCAGCACTACAGGGTGCATTCTGCTCACCCATCTTTCCATGTTTGTAACTCCTTCTCCAACAAGGAGAAACCTAGCTTTCACTATGCTCAACATAGTTACACTTTCGTTCAAGCTAGAGTATACGGGATACAGGTTTTAAATTTCTAACTCATACCGCTGTGAAAAAAACAGGCAAGCCCACAAACTGTAATTCAGTGTCTGTTTAGTGTTTTAGTTTAATGCACACAGAATGAAACGCATACGTCTCCATGTATAATTCAGTTAGCCGTGATGGCTGTACCAACACCCCTTGCTCCTTTTCGTACGTAAAGCTGTCATGCATCCCGTGGCCCCCAACCTTTCTTCCTGACTGCTTGCAGTGTGTAAGCTTGAGCGTGGTTTTCTTTGTATTCATCATGTTTATGCTGTGCTGATCTTCATCAAACTGTAAGTTTACCTTTCAACAAATTTGAGAAATTTTCTGCCACTATTTCCTCAAGTATTTTTCTGTCCCCTTTTCTCTCCTTCCGTGACTCTAATGACTCATATGTTAGACTGCTTGATATTGTTCCTCTCGTCATTGAGGATAAATCCTTCTTCTCTCCTCTTCAGATTAGATGATTTCTACTGATCTGTTTCCAGGTTCGCTGATCCTGTGTCTTCCATATCAAACATTCTGCTAATCTCATCCACTGATTGCATTATGATTGAGGTGAAACTGATACATAACATAGTATTAGTTTCCAGAATGCAGCATGAGCATTCAATACTTGTGTACACTGCGAAAGAAACCGCCACAGTAGGTCTGTCTGGTCACCATCTGTCACTCTACCAAAGCTACTTTTTTTTCTTTCGGCTTGTGATGAGAACTTTTAAGGTTTACTCTCTTAGCAACTTTTAAATACGCAATACTACAATAGCGTTGACTGTAATGTCCATGCTTACATATATCTTTGTGGCTTATTTATATTATAACTAGAACATTGTATCTCTTGGCCTCCTTTGCTCATTCCTTACACCCCTTACCCCCTTCCTTTCTGGGAATCACTGGTCTGCGTTCTGTACCTTTGAAATTTGTTTTGTTTGTTCATTTGGTTTTTAGATGGCATACACAGAGGAACCAGAGATCAAACTGCCAACATCTGCTGGATCATTGAAAAAGCAAGCGAGTTCCAGAAAAACATCTATTTCTGCTTTATTGACTATGCCAAAGCCTTTGACTGTGTGGATCACAATAAACTGGGGAAAATTCTTCAAGAGATGGGAATACCAGACCACCTGACCTTCCTCTTGAGAAACCTGTATACAGGTCAGGAAGCAACAGTTAGAACTGGATATGGAACAACAGACTGGTTCCAAATAGGAAAAGGAGTATGTCAAGGCTGTATATTGTCACCCTGCTTATTTAACTTATATACAGAGTACATCATGAGAAACGCTGGGCTGGAAGAAGCACAAGCTAGAATCAAGATTGCCAGGAGAAACATCAATAACCTCAGATATGCAGATGACACTACCCTTATGGCAGAAAGTGAAGAGGAACTAAAAAGCCTCTTGATGAAAGTGAAAGTGGAGAGTGAAAAAGTTGGCTTAAAGCTCAACATTCAGAAAACGAAGATCATGGCATCTGGTCCTGTCACTTCATGGGAAATTGATGGGAAACAGTGGAAACAGTGTCAGACTTTATTTTGGGGGGCTCCAAAGTCACTGCAGATGGTAACTGCAGCCATGAAATAAAAAGATGCTTACTCCTTGGAAGAAAAGTTATGACCAACCCAGACAGTATATTAAAAAGCAAAAACATTACTTTGCCAACAAAGGTCCATCTAGTCAAGGCGATGGTTTTTCCAGTGGTCATGTATGGATGTGAGAGTTGGATTATAAAGATAGTTGAGTGCCAAAGAATGATGATTTTGAAATGAGAGTCCCTTGGACTGCAAGGAGATCCAACCAGTCGATCCTAGAATGTTCAGTGGAAGTACTGATGCTGAAGCTGAAACTCCAATACTTTGGCCATCTGATGCGAAGAGCTGACTCATTTGATAAAACACTGGTGCTGGAAAAGATTGGGCAGGAGGAGAAGGGAACAATAGAGGATGAGATGACTGGATGGCATCACTGACTCAATGGACATGAGCTTGAGTAAACTCTGGTGCTGCCGTTTGTGGGGTCGCACAGAGTCGGACACCACTGAAGCAACTTCGCAGCAGCAGCAGCAGCAGCATGGCAGTTATATTCTCTAGTTTTTTGAGCTACTTCCATTCTGGTTTTCACAGTGCCTGCACCAATTTACATTCCCACCGGTAGTGCACAAGTGTTCCCTTCCCACTACATCCTTGCCAACAACTGTTATTTACTGCCATCCTAACAAGTGTGAGATGATAGTTCACGGTGATTTGGATTTGCATGTCCCTGATAATTAGTGACACTGAACATCTTTTCATGTTCCTCTTGGCCATCTGTATGTTTTCTTTGGAAAGATATCTATTTAGATACACTGCCCATGCTTTAATCGGATTGTTTGTTTGTTTTTGCTATTGAGTTGCATGAATTCTTTTTATATTTTAGATATTAATCTCATCATAAATATGGTTTGCAAATAATTTTCTCCCATTCAGTGAGCTGCCTTTCCAGTTTGTCGACGGTTTCTTTTGTAGTCTAACGTGTTCAGTTTTGTTTTCACTGCCTTTGCTTTTGGCATCAAATTAAAAAAAAATGATAGCCAAGACCTTAAGTCAATGAGCTATCAATATTTTCTTTTAGGAGATTTTTGGTTTCAGGTCTTACATTCAAGTATTTAATCCATTTTGAGTTAATGTTTATGTGTGGTGTAAGACAGTGGTCTAGTTTCATTCTTCTGAATGTGGCTGTCTTCATCCTCTGATTTTTAAAATTTCTCATATTGTACTATTGGGTCTCCATTGTTTGCAGTTTTTATTTCTCTGGTGAAATTCTCTGTTTTTTCGCTCTATATTTTCCTGAGTCCTCAAACAAATTTATAATATCTGCTTTATATTCTGACCTCCCTGTATATTTCAGTTGGCATCTGATAGCCAATGTCTATTGTGAATCATATTTTTCTATGTTTTTCTTATCTAGGAATTTTTGTTTTATAAACAGAAAATTGTGTATAAAATATTCTGGAGAGTAATTATGTTATCTTCTCCCGGAGAATGTTTGTAATTGTTGTATCAGGAGTGAATGTGTCTGGACTCAAACTCTAAGAGCTAGTTCCCTTACAGTTGGCAGCAGCTAAGATCTCTAAGTTTGTCAGGTAAGACACGTAGGCGTCTGAGCTGTTCATAGAGCAGAGGTTAACCAAGGGTTGGGTGATTTTACATGCAGAATCCTGGACTTCCTCATACGGTGACTCTTTTCCAGGGCTCCCTTTAATAGAGCCTAGGTGTGACAGTCTGGAAACCCAGCCAGTAAGACCCATGCTTTCTGCCTAAGGCCCAAGCATCACACACTGTGCAGTGAGGACTTCCGCACACAAAACATTTGGTAAAGCTGAAGCTGCCGCGCGAACGCGTCTGTTCTAAAGGTTGACTCTCTTTCAGTTTCTTCTTGCTTCTGACCATTTCTTTTCTCTCATTTTATCCAGTGTTTATCATCTTATCTGCAGGAGTTTTCACCCAATACTAGCTACTCTGTCATCGCCATAAGTAAAATTCTATTAACTTTTAATGAGATAATATTTGTTGTTTTTATTTCTTTTTGTTGTTGTTGTTAACAAAAATTTTGTGGTTTTATTGTATCATGGGGCTTACCAGATGGTACGGTGGTAAAGAATCTGCCTGCCAATGTAGGAGATTCTGGAGACAGAGGTTCGATCCCTGGGTAAGGAAAATCCCCTGGAGAAGGAGACAGCAACCCACCCCAGAATTCTTGCCTGGAGAATCCCATGGACAGAGAAGCCTGGAGGGTTACAGTCCTCTGTGTTGGGAAGAGTTGGACATGACTGAGAAGGCACGTTGTATCATGAGGCACTGAAACATCTGATCAAATCAATATCTGGGTGGTGAGGCAGATGCTTTACCCTTCACTTCTTTTGGTTCTAGAGCAACTTATCAGTAGGTTTTAAAAAAGCCCATCTTTTGGACTACTTAAGTCTTTCCAAGGTATGTGGTTCAGTTCAGTTCAGTTCAGTTCAGTCACTCAGTCGTATCTGACTCTTTGCGATCCCATGAATCGCAGCACGCCAGGCCTCCCTGTCCATCACCAACTCTTGGAGTTCACTCAGACTCATGTCCATCGAGTCAGTGATGCCATTCAGCCATCTCATCCTCTGTTGTCCCCTTCTCCTCCTGCCCCCAATCCCTCCCAGCATCAGAGTCTTTTGCAATGAGTCAACTCTTCACATGAGGTGGCCAAAGTACTGGAGTTTCAGCTTTAGCATCATTCCTTCCAAAGAAATCCCAGGGCTGATCTCCTTTAGAATGGACTGGTTGGATCTCCTTGCAGTCCAAGGGACTCTCAAGAGTCTTCTCCAACACCACAGTTCAAAAGCATCAATTCTTCAGCACTCAGCTTTCTTCACAGTCCAACTCTCACATCCATACATGACCACAGGAAAAACCATAGCCTTGACTAGATGAACCTTCGTTGGCAAAATAATGTCTCTGCTTTTGAACATGCTATCTAGGTTGGTCATAACCTTTCTTCCAAGGAGTAAGTGTCTTTTAATTTCATGGCTGCAATCACCATCTGCAGTGATTTTGGAGGCCCAAAAAATAAAGTCAGCCACTGTTTCCACTGTTTCCCCATCTATTTGCCATGAAGTGATGGGACCAGATGCCATGATCTTCATTTTCTGAATGTTGAGCTTTAAGCCAACTTTTTCACTCTCCACTTTCACTTTCATCAAGAGGCTTTTTAGTTCCTCTTTACTTTATGCCATAAGGGTGGTGTCATCTGCATATCTGAGGTTATTGATGTTTCTTCCAGCAATCTTGATTCCAGCTTGTGCTTCTTCCAGCCTAGCGTTTCTCATGATGTACTCTGTATATAAGTTAAATAAGCAGGGTGACAATATACAGCCTTGATGTACTCCTTTTCCTATTTGGAACCAGTCTGTTGTTCCATGTCCAGTTCTAACTGTTGCTTCCTGACCTGTATACAGATTTCTCAAGAGGCAGGTCAGGTGGTCTGGTATTCCCATCTCTTTCAGAATTTTCCCCAGTTTATTGTGATCCACACAGTCAAAGGCTTTGGCATAGTCAATAAAGCAGAAATAGATGTTTTTCTGGAACTCTTTTGCTTTTTCCATGATCCAGTGGATGTTGGCAATTTGATCTCTGGTTCCTCTGCCTTTTCTAAAACCAGCTTGAACATCTGGAAGTTCATGGTTCACGTATTGCTGAAGCCTGGCTTGGAAAATTTTGAGCATTACTTTACTAGTGTGTGAGACGAATGCAATTGTGCGGTATTTTGAGCATTCTTTGGCATTGCCTTTCTTTGGGATTGGAATGAAAACTGACCTTTTCCAGTCCTGTGGCCACTGCTGAGTTTTCCAAATTTGCTGGCATATTGAGTGCAGCACTCTCACAGCATCATCTTTAAAGATTTGGAATAGCTTAACTGGAATTCCATCACCTCCACTAGCTTTCTTCATAGTGATGCTTTCTAAGGCCCACTTGACTTCACATTCCAGGATGTCTGGATCTAGGTCAGTGATCACACCATCATGATTATCTGGGTCATGAAGACCTTTTTTGTACAGTTCTTCTGTGTATTCTTGCCACCTCTTCTTAATATCTTTTGCTTCTCTTAGGTCCATACCATTTCTGTCCTTTATCGAGCCCATCTTTGCATGAAATGTTCCCTTGGTATCTCTAATTTTCTTGAAGAGATCTCTAGTCTTTCCCATTCTGTTGTTTTCCTCTATTTCTTTGCATTGATCGCTGAGGAAGGCTTTCTTATCTCTCCTTGCTATTCTTTGGTACTCTGCATTCAGATGTTTGTATCCTTCCTTTTCTCCTTTGCTTTTCGCTTCTCTTCTTTTCACAGCTAGTACAACCTAAACGTCTGCCAGATGCAACTAGTCTAGCATCCAAACCTCAGGCACACTCCCTCGATTTCAGGGGCATTTCCTGGGGGACTAATCCTTGCTGTTTGTCCTCTGCTTTTGACTTTATGGAATGGGAGTACAAAAGCGTCCTGACTACTCTAATTGCCTTATATGTCTTTCATTAATTACTTCACTGTAAATATAACTGTGTTCATGCTCAATTATCCTGTGTCATAGGGGCGCTTAGAATCTGGCTATGTATTTTACTATAATTGCTTTGAATCCTCTGAGCTCCATGGTTAATTTATGACTAGGTTCTGTTCACTTTATTATTTATTTACTTATTTACTTTGGTTCATTTTATATTAATCCTCCCTCAGCCTTCTAAGTAGTTAGATACCTTTTACTTTCCCTCACTTAGTTGTCTTTTTTTTTTTTTTTACCTCTTAGGGGAAGTGTACTCTCTTTTCCCCCAAAAGCCTAGCATCAATTTTCTTCTCCTTTTTATTTTTATCTTAGATTAAAAAAAAAAATTCTGGCAGACTGCCTCTGCTTAGAAGTTACGTTAATGACCCAATTTCAGCAATCCTTCCAATTTACTTTGGGCTTCATGGAAGGTTTAATTAAAGAAAATTATGATGAAAATATAACACAGAGGACATCAGAAGGAACAAGCAAATGGGGTTTTGACTAGTCTACAGATCATTCATCAACAAGTGATCCTTGAAGATACAGACACTCAGAATATCTTGAATTAGAAATTAAAACCTGTCTACTCAATAATAATAGCAAGAAAGGGAAAGTGCCGACCTGATTTTTGCTAGTTCGGCTCCTCTTTACTTCCTGTGCGCACATCATGGCATTTTTGAAGCGTAACATCTGAATCTCCCCGTTAGCTGTTTTTTTTCTCCTCCTGTCTTTCTCTGCTTCTTTCGTCACAGTCCTTTGGTCACTGGATGTTCCAGTGCTAATTCTTTTTATCACCTTTCTTTATTTTAGTCCAGTCCTGAAATTTCCCCCAACAGATGCTTCTCTCCTCCAGCAAAATTATCCCACGTGAACTCTTGATAGCTGTTCCACTGTCTCCCTGTCTTAGGCATCTTCCTGTCCTACAGCTGAGACTGTCTGCCCACGCAGGGGTCAGAAACTCCATGACTAAGCAGGAGTGTGAAGATCCACACTGAAGGCACAATATCTGTTTGTTCTCAACAGTTAGTTCTCAATCTCAGCAGATGGGACAAAATGAACATCAACAGCAGGATTCTGAACAGGATCACATACTTAGCCCACGCAAAAAAATGAGATTTGGTGTAGACGATGCTGAGCCCAAAAGTGGATGTAGGACAGAGGACAGGGTGTGAGGTTTAATGGGCAGCAGAAAAGGACAGAGGTGCAGCCATAGCACAGCAAGTGGTGATGAGAATTTCAGGCTGTGTTGCTGCTAGGTCGTTGGTGGCTGCCTCAGCGAGAACCATTTGTTAACATGGTTTGTCCTGGTGTCAGACAACCAAAGGGCTCCTCTCAGCTGTCAATTTCTCTAATAAAGAACAGAAGAACCTACACTAGACTTCGGTATTGACTTTTCAGGAACTACTGCAAGCCTCCAGGTGCCAACCTATAAATATTTTTGAAAACAAGAGGTGAGAGTCTCTTTCATATTGGTTCTTTTAATCTATTCACACCAATATCATCGAAATAAATAGAGCAGAACTTCAGTGATAAAGCATGCTCTTGACCGTAACAGTCTAAAATTTAACTTTATTTTGCATCTTTATATGGTTTTGCGTGGAAAGTTCTAGAGAGTGGCCATGACTGATCAAAATCTTGTCTCTCTGAAATGTTTGATTTATACAGATTCTTTTCCATAACAATTATACGATTTTTAAAAATTAAACTGCCCTTCTTTGCCAAGATGATAGCAATCTTTTTTAGTCCATCTTATAATTTGTCTCAAAAATGCCTGTCTTCATAATATGCTGATCATTAGAGTAATGCATATTTGATGAAAATGGGTAATAAATAACATTTCAAAGTCTATTTCTAGGCACTGATTGATGTACATATTGTTTTGTCCGCTGTGTTTAATGGCCGTGTCTTACTTTTTCTAGGTTTTAGCAGCACCCGCTGAGGAGTGAATGAGAACTGACCTGTTTTGAAATCCTCTTCCAGAAATAAAATTCTCCTCCTGTTACTTTTGTGGCTGGGGAGGGAATTTGGCACACGTATTGCCATTCATTTGCAAATGCAAAGTCACCACTTGACAGCCTATACACTCCGAGGAGGACACAGTCTATCAAACAAGATCAAGGGCACTTTTTATAGACTCACAAACATCTCTCTTTATGTACATACATAAAAAGAGGTGGTAAGAATAGAATCTCCCTCACTGGGAAAAGTCCCCTAAGTAAAAATACCCAGTTCTATGAAATGTATTGATCATAAAGGGGAAGTGCTCTAGCAAAAGAGCCACTAAGCGACTTGGGTGAATTGATACGCACCACGCAGGGGGCTCGGAACTATTGACAAACTCTCTTGTGAGCTCTTTTGGGATGAACCAGTTCAGGAGAATCTTTAATGAGCACTTTGCTGCTGCTAAGTCGCTTCAGTCGTGTCCGACTCTGTGCGATCCCAGAGACGGCAGCCCACCAGGCTCCCCGGTCCCTGGGATTCTCCAGGCAAGAGCACTGGAGTGGGTTGCCATTTCCTCCTCCAATGCACGAAAGTGAAGTCGCTCAGTCGTGCCCGACTCTTAGCGACCCCATGGACTGCAGCCCACCAGGCTCCTCCATCCATGGGATTTTCCAGGCTAGAGCACTGGAGTGGGTGCCACTGCCTTCTCCGAGTGAGCACTTTACCCATTCTTATATATCACTTTCAGACAGCCACTGGCTGTTTGCGAAGGGATGCTACAGTCCCAGGAAAGGAGACGCTCTGCTCCGGCCTCAGTGTGCCCGCGCTGTCGTGGCGCATGGGCCCACGTGACGCCGGGGGCGGGACCTGCGCACGCTCGACCCCACCGGGCCGCAGCTGCAAGTCAGCGCGACGACCAGTAAGTTGTATGTCAGCAAACTGGAAGAGATACAGTCCTATCAATGGTCTGACCCAGTTTTCAATGTTTTCTTTTTAGCACCAACTATTCACATTTTCCTTGTAGGAACAGCCTGTGAGTTCCAGCGTTGTAAGTGGCTGGGGTCACCTGTTTCTGCTTTTCTTGCTGACTTCCTGTTTTTTGAAACTTAATGTATGTCAAATAAAGCACCATTGAGACTGATGGTCAGGAAAGAAGAATAAAATGGGTAGAAGAGGGAGAGAGTCAAAGCTCGTGGAAATAGATAACGAGAACAATATATAAATTAAATCTGACAAGTGGGCATCTACATACTGGATTTAACTGGATCATCTCAGCATGGCTTCCAATTCTAAAATATCTGAAAGTTGCCTAGAATGTTCTCCTTTAGTTGGCTGCCAACCATGAGATAGGCAGGCAAACTTTTTTCATTTTTCTTTTGGGGAAGATGTCCACTTTCTTAAATCTTATTTAATCCCTGTATTAGATAAAGAATGTACTTTGGTGAATAAGATGTTGGATATTATTATTCTGGGATGCTTCCACAAAATTGTTTCCAAACATGAGCAATAATGTCCTTTGGTCTCTCTTTCAGATCAGATCAGATCAGATCAGTTGCTCAGTCGTGTCCGACTCTTAGCAACCCCATGAATCGCAGCACGCCAGGCCTCCCTGTCCATCATCAACTCCCGGAGTTCACTCAGACTCATGTCCATCGAGTCAGTGATGCCATCCAGCCATCTCATCCTCTGTCGTCCCCTTCTACTCCTGCCCCCAATCCCTCCCAGCATCAGAGTCTTTTCCAATGAGTCAACTCTTCGCTTGAGGTGGCCAAAGTACTGGAGTTTCAGCTTTAGCATCATTCCTTCCAAAGAAACCCCAGGGCTGATCTCCTTTAGGATGGACTGGTTGGATCTCCTTGCAGAGAGATCTCTCAAGAGTCTTCTCCAACAGCACAGTTCAAAAGCATCAATTCTTCGGCACTCAGCCTTCTTCATAGTCCAACTCTCACATCCATACATGACCACAGAAAAAACCATAGCCTTGACTAGACGAACCTTTGTTGGCAAAGTAATGTCTCTGCTTTTAAATATGCTATCTAGGTTAGTCATAACTTTCCTTCCAAGGAGTAAGCGTCTTTTAATTTCATGGCCGCAGTCACCATCTGCAGTGATTTTGGAGCCCCCCAAAATAAAGTCTGACACTGTTTCCACTGTTTCCCCATCTATTTCCCATGAAGTGGTGGGACCGGATGCCATGATCTTTGTTTTCTGAATGTTGAGCTTTAAGCCAACTTTTTCACTCTCCACTTTCACTTTCATCAAGAGGCTTTTTAGTTCCTCTTCACTTTCTGCCATAAGGGTGGTGTCATCTGCATATCTGAGGTTATTGAGATTTCTCCTGGCAATCTTGATTCCAGCTTGTGTTTCTTCCAGTCCAGCATTTCTCATGATGTACTCTGCATAGAAGTTAAATAAGCAGGGTGATAATATACAGCCTTGATGTACTCCTTTTCCTATTTGGAACCAGTCTGTTGTTCCGTGTCCAGTTCTAACTGTTGCTTCCTGACCTGCATACAGATTTCTTAAGAGGCAGGTCAGGTGGTCTGGTAGTCCCATCTCTTTGAGAATTTTCCACAGTTTATTGTGATCCACACAGTCAAAAGCTTTGGCATAGTCAATAAAGCAGAAATAGATGTTTTTCTGGAATTCTCTTGCTTTTTCCATGATCCAGTGGATGTTGGCAATTTGATCTCTGGTTCCTCTGCCTTTTCTAAAACCAGCTTGAACATCTGGAAGTTCACTGTTCACGTATTGCTGAAGCCTGGCTTGGAGAATTTTGAGCATTATTTTACTAGCGTGTGAGATGAGTGCAATTGTGCGGTAGTTTGAGCATTCTTTGGCATTGCCTTTCTTAGGGATTGGAATGAAAACTGACCTTTTCCAGTCCTGTGGCCACTGCTGAGTTTTCCAAATTTGCTGGCATATTGAGTGCAGCACTCTCACAGCATCATCTTTAAGGATTTGGAATAGTTCAACTGGAATTCCATCACCTCCACTAGCTTTCTTCATAGTGATGCTTTCTAAGGCCCACTTGACTTCACATTCCAGGATGTGTGGCTCTAGGTCAGTGATCACACCATCATGATTATCTGGGTCATGAAGACCTTTTTTGTACAGTTCTGTGTATTCTTGCCATCTCTTCTTAATATCTTCTGCTTCTCTTAGGTCCATACCATTTCTGTCCTTTATTGAGCCCATCTTTGCATGAAATATTCCTTTGGTATCTCTAATTTTCTTGAAGAGATCTCTAGTCTTTCCCATTCTGTTGTTTTGCTCTATTTCTTTGCATTGATCACTGAAGAAGGCTTTCTTATCTCTCCTTGCTATTCTTTGGAACTCTGCATTCAGATGTTTATATCTTTCCTTTTCTCCTTTGCTTTTTGCTTCTCTTCTTTTCACATCTATTTGTAAGGCCTCCCCAGACAGCCATTTTGCTTTCTTGCATTTCTTTTCCATGGGGATGGTCTTCATCCCTGTCTCCTGTACAATGTCATCTGATAGATAGAGTGCCTGATGAACTATGGTCTCTCTTTAGCCATTAGCTATTCTCTTTTTGCTTCTTTGGTCTACAAACCACTAGAGATATCATAGATTCCAAGGACATTTTTCCTTTCAGCCATCCTAATATAATGTTTGAAACAGTCAAATTCACACTTCATTTGTTAGTATTCATTTATTTGCCAGCTTTTCTCAACCACAGTCAATTTCCATTATTCAACTAATCCCTCAATCAATCAGATTAAAAATTATATCTTTACTACTAATACATGTCCAATACTAGGAGCTGTAATGAAATTCAGAAAAATCTAACACTGTTCTGGTTTTTAATGGGCATAGTACCACAGTTGACTCTAACCGAGCCACAGAGTTGGTTCTCTGTAAATCCTGAGTGTTATACTAGAAATTCACAACAATCAGACCCTATGCACATCCCTAAAGTGTACACTATGAGGATTAAGAAATGAGTGAAAAACTAAGCATTTGGGCTCAGTGGCTGAAATATACCCTTTAGTATTTAATTTACACTCATTGGTCATCAATGGTGGCTCAGGGGTAAAGAGTCCACTTCAGTGCAGGAGACCAGGTTCTACCCTCTTGTCAGGAAGATCCTTTGGAGAAGGGAATGGCAACCCACTCCAGTGTTCTTGCCTGAAGAATCCCGTGGACAGAGGAGCCGTGGGATACAGTGCATGCGGTTGCCAGTAGTTGGACGCGACTGAACAACTAACACTTTCACTTTAAATGCGTACCTATACACGGCAGTGAAGATACAGACTGGGCGTTTACTAAAATGGACATTTAGCTTAAATAATGAAGAAACCGTTAATTCAGTTACTGCAGAAGAGAAGATAGGGATTTTGGAAAAGTTGGACATCGTCTTTTCTTTTAAATTATAAATTGAAAAAAAAAATTATACCTTAAAGCCTGAATCACTGAAATTTAAGGCTGAAAGTAGTTAGTTATCTCTAGGGCATAGGACATACCATTTTGACTGAGGAGATTTTGGTTGAAACAACCTAATTCAATTCCTAAATAATTCTTTCCATTGTATGAGATGCCATTATAATTTACTATTGCTTTGTTACTATTAAGTTGGAAATATCACCTAAAAATAGCAATTATACTTGCTTACATATATAGCATAAATTCATACAATATACCAATAGCTCTATATATATCCATGTACATAGCATATATATATATAATTTTATCTAATAAATCTCATGGGATGCATAAAAGTTGCCCTATAGAATAATGCAATAATATTAAAACACAAAAGAAATCATTGTCATGCTGTCATTCTTGATCACTGATTTGAGCTGATGCTTCCTTTCTAGCCTAAGAAAGCTTATTTTTTATTGTTGTTACACTTTAAGCATTATTGTTACTTCCGCTGAGATCTTGAGAAAAGTATTTCTTTTCATTACCTTTTGTCTTTAGATCTCAGGATCTGACTTACCTTGAGTGAACTATGAAATTTGAATATGAAACATGAACATATGGTATATTCACGTGTATAAAAATTGCCATCTTTGGTCAGAAAGTACATGTCTCAGGACTGTGATACTACAAACAATGATTAAACAAGCTAGGATAAGGCATGGAGGGGAAGAACAGAATACCATCCAACTTGTAATCATCGTCTAAGATAGTAGCTGTCTTAAGTGGTAAAAAATTACTGGCAATGCTTTCTAGAGCCATTAGGCGCTTGCTGCACCCTGGAGTGCTGTGAGCCATAAAAGCAGAGTGGGGATAAACACACCCTGGGGTGTCATATGCTATGAAGCACAGATGTGTTCACCCATATTATGATAACCATTGCTTAGAGAAATCCTGTTTTCAGTAAGAGAAGACAAAGAAGGAAAAATGCATTTTCCTATTCAATAAAGATCTAGTAATATAATCTCTCAGTTTTAGAGTATGTGGAGCAACTGGACTGGGGAATTTTTTACATAGATATTTCATTCCCCTTAGAAGTTCCTTTCAAAATTGCAAAAGTTATTCTTAAAGTGAAGTTTTAAGACCTGCCTGTATATTAGGTACAGTGACTGAATAAAGGGAACCAAACTTCAGTGTTTGGGGCTCTAAATAATGATCCCAGTGATAACTATTGCCAGACCTCAGTTACTTTCCACTATGAAGGAAGTAACAGAGTCGCAATGTATTTTTCTCAATATGGACTGGATGCAGGCTAAGATTTTAAAAACAAAACTGAAACACAGAGATCCAGAGGGCATTAGACTTTCATTGAAGTATGTTATTCAGATCAAAATATTAATCTGTTTGATTCTTATTATTTTAAACAGGAAAACCTGCTACTATTACAAGCAAAAACTAAGGTGGGTGAAAATAGGGAGACTCAGGTGATAGTGGAAGGACTGATGCTGAAGCCGAAGCTCCAGTGCTCTGGCCACCTCATGTGAAGAGCCGACTCATTGGAGAAGACTCTGATGCTGGGAGGGATTGGGGGCTGGAGGAGAAGGGGACGACAGAGGATGAGATGGCTGGATGGCATCACTGACTCGATGGACGTGAGTCTGGGTGGACTCCGGGAGTTGGTGATGGACAGGGAGGCCTGGCGTGCTGCGATTCATGGGGTCGCAAAGAGTCGGACACGACTGAGCGACTGAACTGAACTGAACAGGTGATAGTGGTTCTTAATTCTGACCAGTTCTTGAATGTTCTGGTGTTGGAGCAGGTTTCTTCAGATAGCATGTGCTGGAATTTTTTCTCCTTACTTTCTCTCCTTTTCCCTTTGGGTTTTACTTCCTGAGCAATGTGATATTTGTACAGATAACAGTAACTTTTGCAAATGTGACCACAGATTTTTGTTAAGGGAAATGCGATGGGTTTCAACTTTAAAAGGTGCGTAGAGGACATGGGAGGACAAAAGAAGGGGTAGCAATGGAATAACTGCAACATAAGAGGGGAGAAGGCTTCCCAGTAACTACAAAGTTCGGATTTGTCTCCCTAATGTACTTAGACAGAAGTGTGTCATCTGAGACTAATGTAGCAATGGCTGATGGCCAAAAAATTCTAGAGCAGGATGTTTAAACTATGCCCCGTGAATCCCCCTGGAACTATATTACATTTTGTTGTTTTTGCTCTTGAGTTGTTGTTTCCTCATTGTTCTAGAATTAGTCCTATAGTCTAAAGAGTCTGTGACCCAAAAGTGATTAAAAACCAGAAGAACTCTAAGACACAAAGTTTCTGTTTTCTAGGAGAGCACTGTGGAAACTGAAGATAATTCAAGGTAGATTGGAGAAGAGAATTTGGTTGATACTTGAATGACTCATTCTGTGGATCCAGGGTATACTGCAGTCTCATTTGGTCAAATTCAGAGTAGCCAAAGTACCACCAGACCTGATCAAATTGAGGGTTTATACACTCAAGCTTGCTAAAGTATTAATTTTAAAGGAAGTTTCAGCATCTGTTGGAGACAGTTTAGATCTCCAGCATAGATGTTAATCTCAAAAAGATTCTTACTGGTAGGTGTCAGCTGTGTTTCATCTCAGCAGGATGGGATTGAATATGCACAGACACCGATCCTCAGATCAAAGGGTGTGATTACGATGTGGAAGAGCATTTTCAGGTCTTTCGGATATCTCAAATGAAAACAAAAGTGATGTTCATATAACTCTCCCTAAAACACTTCTGAAAGTTGTTGGCACTGGCAGTGTGGTGCTGCTTTAATCAGAGACAAAGTGAGCGAATTTCGTGAGGTAGTCATGGTGAAAATATCAAATTTTATGGTTTGTCACAGATTAATAAGCAAATAATATTAAGGCTGTGCAAACTCTTTTTCAATAACTTGAGCGATTATCAAAGATTACACAGGACATGTTTAGCAAAAGAACAAAAACTAATAAATATGAACATCAATCTGTGAGCTGTGCCTCATTAATTCTTTACACACCAGAAAAATTGAAGTAAAGCAAGAAATATTCACTGTATAATAACCAGAGATGTGAGTAGAGAAGCTTTTTAAAGTACAATTTTTCATTAATAATTTAAGAGAATAAATGAAATTGCTACTTCAGTAAAGTCCGTTGGCATTGTCTGGACTTGGCACTTAAAATATTGCCGTGTTATATAGGATTCGCCGTACCCAAAGAGAGTTCTGGCCTTTGCCCTAGGCTGCTCACTGCAGGTGGCCTCTGGTTTCCAGGAATTGCCTGCATGTAAGAGTACCGTTTTTGGCCTAAGGCTTTGGTCACAGGACAGACAGTGGTTCATGATGAGGGGTTTGGGCCACATCATATCCTTCTCTTTGGAAATTAGGTATTTAGTCAGGAGATGAAGGGCTTCCTGATAGCTGAGTTGATAAAGAATCCGCCTGCAAAGCAGGAGACCCCGGTTCCATTTCTGGGTCTGGAAGATCCCCTGGAGAAGGGATAGGCTACCCACCTCAGTATTCTTGGGCTTCCCTTGTGGCTCAGTTGTAAAGTATCCACCTGCAATGCGGGAGACCTGGGTTCGATCCCTGTGTTGGGAAGATCCCCTGGAGAAATGGAAAGGCTACCCACTCCAGTATTCTGGCCTGGAGAATTCCATGGACTATCCATGGGGTTGCAAAGAGTCGGACATGACTCAGCAACTTTCACTTTCACTTTCTAGGGGTTTCCCATGTAGCTCGATGGTAAAGAATCCACCTGCCAATGCAGGAGTCATGGGTTTGATCCTTGGGTCAGGAAGGTCCCCTGGAGAAGGAAATGGGAACTAACCTGTTCCAGTATTCTTGCCTGGAAAATCCCATGCACAGAGGAGCCTGGCAGGCTATAGTCCATGGCGTCATAAAAAGTCACAACTTAGCTACTAAACAGCAGCAACAGAAGATTAAAGGTGTTAGCCTGAACTCTGGGAAGACTGGAGGCTGATGCTCAGCCACTCACTGTGTGTACTCAAGACCTCTGGACACTGAAGACAGTCCTTGGGGTCACAAAGAGCCAGACGCGACTTAGTGACTAAGCCCAGCACTGCAAGCTTGCAATTACTGTCAGACTGAAGGCAGGCTTGTTGGGCGTGTTTCCTTTGACCTTCTGGTTTGGGTTAACTCTGGATAACTAACTCCCTAAAGCCAAATATGTAACACTCAAACAACTAGAAAAATAAGAAAATTAAATACATAACACACGTTCACACACATATACACATAAGATAAAAATAATAAAATGTGTGTACTAATGTGTAGTGCACGTTAACATACAGATATTTTGTACAAATGTCATTTTTTGTTTGCCCGAAATCATTTCCCCATTTTTCTGATAACAAAATGCCTTTCCCTAATGGTTATCCATTCTGTCCCTATCAATCTCCCATTCCCTTGACCCAATCTTGGTTAATCTAAACCTTCCTTGGGGTCCTCCCTTCCATAATAAAATTATTGTTTTGCATGAACAAGCTAGACCAATCAAATTCTTCTCTGAGATTTGTCTGGTATAGCTATTAACGGGGGAAAAAAATCTTTCTTTATCTAGAGGTGTTTTTTTTTTTCCCCACTCTGTTTCTGACCCAGCCCAATTCCACAACCCTGTGATGGGGAGCTCGCTCTCTCACCCAAGCCCCTCCATCAGGGAACATTCTCCAGGGAATGTTCCCCCGTCTTGAACACACACACTGGGGGACACCTGTGGTGCTGCTTCTGGTAGGTGGAATGTGAGGTTTCCCAGGAAGGGAGTCAGGGTGCAGGTGGAGCCTGCAGAGTGGGCTATGGGGGTGTGTGGGAAAAATAAGTGTTGGTCCTGATAGAAGGCAGGGGAAGGATAGGATGGGATTTGCTGAGCATTAGGGTTAGAGGTCAGAGAAGGCAATGGCACCCCACTCCAGTACTCTTGCCTGGAAAATCCCATGGATGGAGGAGCCTGGCAGGCTGCAGTCCATGGGGTTGCAAAGAGTCAGACACAACTGAGCGACTTCACTTTTCACTTTCATGCATTGGAGGAGGCAATGGCAACCCACTCCAGTGTTCTTGCCTGGAGAATCCCAGGGACGGGGGAGCCTGGTGGGCTGCCGTCTATGGAGTCGCACAGAGTTGGACACGACTGAAGCAACTTAGCAGCAGCAGCAGGGTTAAAGGTGCCTAGAGAATGGAAGAATCAGGCTCAAAGCTCTGTTGCAATGACCAGTTTTGTAAGATCTCAGGAATTCTAGCAGGCCTAGCAGGGGAGGACGGGTATGAGAAAGACCTGCAAACCTCAGGTGCAGAGGCCCCTCATCCCAGCCTTGTCAGCAAGGAGTCTTCTTCCTGCCACCTATCAAGCAAAACCAGATCATTATAGGCACCTTGCCTCACCCCCTCAACCCAAAGTCAGAATGTGGTCCCAGAGGCCTAGCCAAGTGTGTGAGTGTGGGCTCTGACCCAAAGGATGTGCCAGGTTAGGACTTCCCAAGGCCAGAATAGAAAGTGAACTGCAAACGCAGTATGTAGAGAATAGGATATTATGTATCCAGAATTGCTGATAGCCATGTAGGCATCCCTGCTACAATGTAAACTGGTGCTTCTTTTAAGAATAAAGTCCTCACAGAGGCAAGAAATGTCGAGAAATAAGGACAGATACAGTGACATGCTTTGATTTCTTGGGTCCTGTACTCATTTTGTTTCCTAAAATGTGAGCCTATATATTTCTGTTTTTTGCCAGAGTAGGTTGAGCTTTTCTTTTCTATCACGGACTCCTACTGGACACTTTATATATATATACACACAAGCTTTACAGTAAGTCTTGAACTTGGGTAGTGTCTATCCACCAACTTTGTTCTTTTCTTTCAATATTGTGTTGGTTGTTTTGCATCTTTTGCTTCTCCATATAAAATTTAGAATCAGTTTGATGATATACATAAAATAATTTGCTGAATTTGTATTTGGATTGTACTGAACCAGTCAGTCAAGTTGGGAAGAATTAACTACTGAATAATACTGAGTGCTCCTATCCATGAACATGGAATATCTCTCCATTTATTTTATTCTTTGATTTTGCTCATCAGAGTTTTGTTGTTTTATTCATACAGCTATTTTGCACATTTTGTAAATTTGTAACTAAGTGTTTTATTTGGGGAGATTTTAACATAAATTGTATTGTGTTTTTTGTTTCAAATTCTCTTGTTCATTGTTGGTATATAGGTGAACAAATGTAAACTAACCTTGTATACTGCAACCTTGCTGCCCTCACTTGGCTTCAGGAGTGCTTTTGTCAAATCTTTCAGATTTCCTACTTGGATGATCATGTCATCTTTGGCAGGGTCGGGGGGTGGGGACAGTTTGTGAATCAGTTTACATTTTTTTCTCCCCTTGCCTTATTGTATTAGCAAGTATGATGTTGAAAGGAGTCATGACAGGGAATTTTCTTTCCTTGTAACTAAACTTAGTAGAAAGCTTCGAGTTTTCCAATATTAAATATGATGTTAGTTGTAGATTCTTTTCAGATAGGCTTTATCAAGTTCAAAAAGTTCCTGTTTCTAGTTTAATGAGAGTGGTTATCATGAATGAGTTCAATTTTGTCAAATGTTTTTTCTGCAATTCTTGATATGATCATGTGTGTGTATTCAAAGAATACTTCATTGAGAGACTGAAAAGAAAGTCAAGCAAAACCTTTTTCCCTTGTTCTTGTAGAGGCAGCGATGTCACAAGTAGGAATTTCGGGTGACTTTGGTCTTTTCCCCCTTTAGTATCTTCCTACCAAGTTTCCCCAAATAAATGAAATGTTTGTGCTCTTGTAAACTGAGCTTGAAGAGTATTCCTAAAATACTAATCATTATTCATTGCTTTGCTAAAACTCCATTACCAAGAATTTCTGAAGCTAATTGTGATTAATATGAATGAGAAATTTTTCACCAACATTTCTAAAATTTGGTTTTCCCCTATATTATAGTTGTAAATATAAGGGTTTGTGAAAGTTATGGGAGATGCTGATATTTTCTTCCTAGAGACATTGGGAGATTTGATGGGATTGGCAAACTTCTAGCTGAGTCTTCAAGAACTGGTATGAGTTTGGAGACAGGGGGATTTGATCAGGGAGAATTGCATATGGAGATAGAAAATGCCAGCCATATTTGGGGCAGCCAGTTATTAAGAACTTGGAATGTTAACAGGAAAATGGTAGAAAGATGAACTGAACAACTGAGTTACGGCCAAGTTACGGTGAACACTAAATGTCAAACCGAGAAATCAAATTTAGTCTGCAGGGGATGTGGATACATTGAAATATTTTCAGTACAGTGATGACATGATCAGGACTGTGCTTTTAGAAGATTAATTTTGCAGTACTTTGTAGAATGAAAGATAGAGACAAAATACAGGAGGTAGAGACATCTTTGTCACATCTGGTAATATATCTTTGAAATTCCTTTTTCCTTTAAATGTCACACAGCAACTCTGAGAACTACACTTTGAGACTGTGATTCCGCTGTCAGCAGTGACATTCACTTCTCATTTTCTCTTCTGATGAATGAGGGAGCCAGCTTCAGCTGACAATGAGAAGAATTACTAAATACAGTCAACATGGACTTCAATTAATGAAGAAGGCAATAGCTTCTGTTCTGTATATGATCATAATATCTTCTGGCTATAGGTTACCTGTAATAAGAAATAGTAGAAAGAGAAGGGTGGGAGAAAGAAAGTGAGGAGAGGAGGAGAGAAAAGCAGAGAGGGCACGACAGGGGAAGATAAGTTTCTGTCAGATGAGTCTCATGCTTCAGTCTCTGAGAGTTTACTTAGATTAAAAAAAACTCTATATTTTCTATTTATCAAAGTAGTAATTTGGAAGCTCTTATATATCAGTGTGAAAGATATGAGACAGTCGTCCGTTCTCAGTTTGCTGAGAACAAGGTAGGATTACACTTCCTGGCCCCGTGGGTTAGGTGGGGCCATGTGGCTGGTCCAGAACAA
The DNA here is from genome assembly GCF_032452875.1 of Bos javanicus. Classification (NCBI taxonomy): domain Eukaryota; kingdom Metazoa; phylum Chordata; class Mammalia; order Artiodactyla; family Bovidae; genus Bos; species Bos javanicus. The sequence continues at coordinate 59,622,754 of NC_083891.1, read as the reverse complement.
GGATGCTGAGTGGAACTTAGGTGCCGCTTCCGGGCTGGGGCATTTGATTGCTGATGTGTGATCCTCTAGGGCTCTCTCTGTCTTTCTGGAACAGATGGTGGCTCTTCCTTGCTTCTCTGAGACAACTTGCTTTTTCCCAAGCCACATTTACATCAACAACATAAGAGAATATTGGCCTAATTGCACCCTCCACGATATTGACTAATTTAATATTTTTCTGGTTTGGTAATTTCTAGTCTCTGTGAAGAGTAGAGTACCTCTGCTGACCTGTGATGAAAAATTAGCAGTGAGTAAGAATTAAACTTGAATTTAACATCCTTTAGATTTAATTTGTTTTCATTTTAATGTAATGCTTCCCTTCTGATATTTTATATCAATGTATAACTTATATATATATATTTATAAGTAATTTATTAACATATATATTTGATTTCTTCTTTTTTTTTTGTAAAGAACAATTTTTAGAGCAGTTTTGGGTTTTTTCAGCAAAATTTAGAGAAAGGTACAGAGATTTCCCATAGCCCCCTGTCCTTACATGCATCCTCACCAGAGTGGTACATGTGTTATAAGTGATGAACCTACGTTGATATATCATTATTGCCCAAAGTCCATGGTTTACATTAGGATTCATTCTAAGTGTTGTACCTTCTGTAGGTTTGGACGAATGTATAATATTCACATTTATAATATCATGCAGAGTATTTTCACTGCCTAAAAAAATTCTTGATGCTCTACCTGTTTATTTCTCCTCCATATTCCCTGCAACCACCGATCTTGCTGTTTCCATAGTTCTGCCTTTTCAACTACATGATGTAGTTGAACTCATACAGTACGTAGTCTTTTCAAATTTCAAATGCAAATAGAAATATGCATTTAAAGTTCTTCTGTGTATTTTCATGGCTTGATATCTCACATTTTTGGTGCTAAGTGATATTCTATTTTTCTGGAAATACCATAGTTTGTTTTTCCATTTACCTACTAAAGGACATTTGTGTATCTTAACATTTTGGAAGTTATGAATAAAACTGCCTAAATATCCATGCAGGTTTTTGTGTGGACAAGCATTTTCAATTCTGTGGAATATGATTTCTGGATTGTATGGCCAGATATGTTTAACTTCACGAGAGACCACTAAATTGACTTCCAAAGTTGCTGCGCCGTTTTGCATTCCCACCAACAGTATATGAGAACCCCTGCTGTTCTGCATCCTTGCCAGCATTTACTATCGGCAGTTGTCTTTGTCTCTTTGGGGGGTGGGCAGGGAATGCCATTCTAATAGGTGTGTAGTGGGATTTCTGATGTGTTTATGTCACTTCCCTGATGGCATATGATTTGGAGCATCTTTTCATAGGCTTATTTGCCGTCTGTATATCTGCTTTGGTGACATGTCTATTAAGTTCTTGGTTCTGTTTGTTCACTGGGTGGTTCATTTTCTTAGTGTTGTTTTTCAGAATTCTTCATATATTTTGGAAATAGTCTTTTCTAAGATGTGTCGTTTGCAAATGTTTTCCCCTAGTGGCTTATCTTTTCGTTTTCTTCACATTTTTTGCAGAGCAGATGTTTTTAATTTTAATGAAGTCCAGTTTGTCAGTTCTCAGGATGAGACGGTTGGATGGAATCACGACTCAATGAACATGAGTCTGAGCAAGGAGATGGCAAAGGAAAGGAGATGGTGAAGTACAGGAAAGCCTGGCATGCTGCAGTCCATGGGGTCGCAAACAGTCAGACTGAGCTGCTGAACAACAATGTTATCTTCTAGGGACTTTATAGTTTTGTGTTTTACATCGAGGTCTATTATTCATTTTGAGTTATTTTGTAAGGAGTGTAAGTTAGTCTTTTTGCATGCAGATGTCCGGTAGTTCCAATATCATTTGTTGTAAAGACTGTCTTTTCTACAGTTTACTGACTTTGCTCCTTTATCAAAGATCAGTCGGCTCTAATTACATGGGTCTGTTTCTGGTTCTCTGCTCTGTCCCATGATCCATTTGTCCAGCATTTCGCCAATGCCACACTGTCTTGGTTATTAGCTTTATGGTAATCCTTGACATTGGGTCGTGTCGGTTCTCCAGCTTTGATTTTCTTCAGTATTGTGTTGTCCACTCTGGGTGTCTTGCCTCTTCGTGTAAACTTTAGAGTTAGTGTCTTTCTTTCTTTCTTTTTATACAGCATTGTACAAGCATTGTTTTTTTCTCTGGCAACCTTTGTTTTATTTTTAAATGAACTATAATGTAATTAACCAAACTTCTGAAGATGAATAGTTTTGAAATCTTTTCAGTATTTTAATATATACATTTAACTTTTCTTATTCTTCCCCATATCTTTCCCACTTCTTGTATGAACAAACTTGGACAAGGACCAAAGAAGTCATGTGTCCCCCAAGAAATTCTGGGTGTTTTCAGTGGTTGCCCACGTTTGGTGCTATCTTATCTGTTACACCCTTCCATGACGACATGTCTGTGGAGCCTTCTCAGTGCACTTGCTCATGAAGCATTAAACACCCCACTGAACCTGATCCAGGTGAGGCCTAAGAAAAAGTCAGGAAAACATTTTACTGTATCCTTTGGTGTATTCTTAGTTGAACTAGTTATGAGACAGTTATTATTGTTGACACAGTTGACACAGTTATGAGAGCTGTTTTTGTTGACACAGTTGTTTTGTGTCCATTACCTTGAAACTGTGTTTTTTTCTTTTCTTTTTTTTTTTTTATTCAGAGGGATCAGATGTGCAATTTTGAGAAGTATTCTCTAAGAGATTTCTCATATTTGATGAATGGTTCTGGCAGCCTATGCCATCAACCAATGAACTGAAGCTTGGGTTTGCTCTCTTTTCTGTATATGTTCATCTGCTTGGTGAAACTTATCCAGCATCCTGGTTTTAAATACCATCCCAAACTAACAACTCTGAAGTTTATATCTCTAACCAACATTTCGATATAGCCAACAGCCTAAGGCACATCAGCATATTCAACTGGTCTGGGGCATCTGAACACGCCCCAGTCATGTTTCTAAGCTTCTGCCTTTATACTGGCTCTGTTCATTTCAGAAATAATTCAAGCGCTTCTCACTATCTCATGGCTACCATCTTGGATCAAGTCGCCGTCATCTTTGACCTGGACTGTAGGCGTGGTCTCCTGGCTGGCTTTATTGCCTCTTCTCTTGCCTCTCTTTAAGCTTTTCTCAACAGACCAGCCAGAGGGATCCTGTTCAAATGAAACTCCTATCATGTTGCTCCCTGCTCAGTCCCTTCCAAAGGTTTCTCACCTCACGCAGAGTAAGATCATGCACGAGCCGCCAGCTCAGTCATTCAGTCATGCCTGACTCTTTTCGACCCCTTGGACTGCAGCACGCCATCAGATCAGATCAGATCAGATGAGTCGCTCAGTCGTGTCTGACTCTTTGCTACCCCGTGAATCGCAGCACGCCAGGCCTCCCTGTCCATCACCAACTCCCAGAGTTCACTCAGACTCACGTCCATCGAGTCAGTGATGCCATCCAGCCATCTCATCCTCTGTCGTCCCCTTCTCCTCCTGCCCCCAATCCCTCCCAGCATCAGAGTCTTTTCCAATGAGTCAACTCTTTGCATGAGGTGGCCAAAGTATTGGAGTTCCAGCTTTAGCATCATTCCTTCCAAAGAAATCCCAGGGCTGATCTCCTTCAGAATGGTTGGATCTCCTTGTAGTCCAAGGGACTCTCAAGGGTCTGCTCCAACACTACAGTTCAAAAGCATCAATTCTTCGGTGCTCAGCCTTCTTCACAGTCCAACTCTCACATCCATACATGACCACAGGAAAAACCATAGCCTTAACTAGATGAACCTTCGTTGGCAAAGTACTGTCTCTGCATTTGAATATGCTGTCTAGGTTGGTCATAACTTTCCTTCCAAGGAGTCAGCGTCTTTTAATTTCATGGCTGCAGTCACCATCTGCGGTGATTTTGGAGCCCCCCAAAATAAAGTCTGACACTGTTTCCACTGTTTCCCCATCTATTTCCCATGAAGTGATGGGACCGGATGTCATGATCTTCGTTTTCTGAATGTTGAGCTTTAAGCCAACTTTTTCACTCTCCACTTTCACTTTCATCAAGAGGCTTTTTAATTCCTCTACACTTTCTGCCATAGGGTGGTATCATCTGCATATCTGAGGTTATTGATATTTCTCCCCGCAATCTTGATTTCAGCTTGTGTTTCTTCCAGTCCAGCATTTCTCATGATGTACTCTGCATATAATTTAAATAAACAGGGTGACAATATACAGCCTTGACGAACTCCTTTTCCTATTTGGAACCAGTCTGTTGTTCCATGTCCAGTTCTAACTGTTGCTTCCTGACCTGTATACAGATTTCTCAAGAGGCAGGTCAAGTGGTCTGGTATTCCCATCTCTTTCAGAATTTTCCACAGTTTTTTGTGATCCACACAGTCAAAGGCTTTGGCATAGTCAATAAAGCAGAAATAGATGTTTTTCTGGAACTCTCTTGCTTATTCCATGATCCAGCGGATGTTGGCAATTTGATCTCTGGTTCCTGTGCCTTTTCTAAAACCAGCTTGAAAATCAGGAAGTTCATGGTTCACATATTGCTGAAGCCTGGCTTGGAGAATTTTGAGCATTACTTTACTAGCATGTGAGATGAGTGCAATTGTGTGGTAGTTTGAGCATTCTTTGGCATTGCCTTTCTTTGGGATTGGAATGAAAATGGCCATAGGCTGTGATATAATATGACAGGCATGAGCCACAGGGCCTCTTATCATCTGGACCCAACCAGCTTCTGCTCTTCAGGCTGTCCTTCTGCTCCCCTACCCTGGCTTCCTGGCAAGCCCACAAGTATCCAGGCTTATACTCCAGCCTGGAATCATTTGAACTGATGCTTCTTTTGCAGAATTATATCTTCCTGTGTATCCTCATGGAGAAGGCAATGGCACCCCACTACAATACTCTTGCCTGGCAAATCCCATGGATGGAGGAGTCTGGTAGGCTGCAGTCCATGGGGTCACTAACAGTCGGACGCGACTTCCCTTTCATTTTCACTTTCATGCATCGGAGAAGGAAATAGCAACCCACTCCAGTGTTCTTGTCTGGAGAATCCTGGGGACGGGGGAGCCTGGTGGGCTGCCATCTATGGGGTCGCACAGAGTCGGACATGACTGAAGTGACTTAGCAGTGTATCCTCAAGGTTAACTCCCTCACCTCCTATTCTTACTCTTGACTTTTCAATGATATTTATGCAAACAGCATATTTACGATTGCCATCATCCTCTCTTTCCATTACTCTTTCATCTTGTTTCACATTATATTTTGTCTTCCACAGTACTGATGACCATTTAATATATAGTATAGTTTGTATATTTATTGTGTCTCTTCTTGGTCTTCTGTGTGTCCTTGTCAGAATGTACATTCCGAGAGGCCAGTATCCTTGCCCATTTTGTCCACTGGTTCGTCTCACACATCATAGTTGTGTCTAATTCATTAATGGTCATATCTGACAAGCAAACAAGTGAGTCGCCTGACATCTATTTATTCCTAAGTCTGCCACAACTTATGTGACATTCATTAAATATAGCTTCCTTCTGTGCTTGAGCATCTTTAAAAAGTTAACATAAAATATGTGAGCTGAGACTATTTGTTGTTCAGTCACTAAGTCATGTCCAACTCTTTGTGACCCCATGGACTGCAGCACGCCAGGCTTCCCTGTCCTTCACTATCTCCCAGAGTTTGCTCAAACTCATGTCCATTGAGTCGATGAGGCCATCCAACCATCTCATCCTCTGCTGTCCCCTTCTCCTCCCGCCTTCAATCTTTCCCAGCATCAGGGTCTTTTCCAGTGAGTTGTCTCTTCACATCAGGTGGCCAAAGTATTGAAGCTTCAGCTTCAGAATCAGTGTTTCCAATGAATATTTAGGATTGATTTTCTTTAGGATTGACTGGTTTTATCTCCATGCTGTCCAAGGGACGCTCAAGAGTCTTTTCCAGCATCACAGTTTGAAAGCATCAGTTCTTCAGTGCTCAGCCTTTTTTATGGTCCAACTCTCATTTCTTTACATGACTACTGGAAAAACCACAGCTTGACTACTCAGACCTTTGTTGGCCAAGTGATGTCTCTGCTTTTTAATATGCTGTCTAGGTTTGTCATAGCTATTCTTCCAAGGAGCAAGCATCCTTTAATTTCATGGCTGCAGTCACCATCCACAGTCATTTTGGAGCCCAAGAAAATAAAATCTATTTTATCATTCCTCTTTCTTAAGACCAAGCTTTGTAAAATTTTCTGTTTCCTGGAATTATGAAAATTAGAGAAATAATACATTTCTGAATGTTATATTTGGCATAGACATCTATACCTTAGTGAACTGAAAAAAGTGAGGTATATTATTTTTGGTGTATAATGGAGAAATGAAATCTGCTTCCTTAACTCCTGAAAAATAAGCTTTAAGTAAAGGTTTTGGGCTACTTTGCAGAAAAAAGCATACTTCATGACATGCAATTTTGAAATAATTTAAAATACATTTTAGGTATTAGAGAGCAAATTTTCCACTATCTTCTATCGAAACAATAATTACCTGAGATAAATTTATTACAAATATCAAATTTAGGTTTATAGGTTTTTTCTTCGCCAAAGGCGAAGAAAAATATTTTCATGAACTTTGAGGTGCCTATGTCTGTTTCTATATTCTTTCTAGAAATTTTCATCTAGTTATGAATTCTACAAAAAGTTTCTTTTTTTAAAATTTCAGTTGTTTCAATGAAAAAGCTTAAACATGGTAAACAGAGAGTCATTGCAAAATTCAGTTGACATATTATCCAATCTGGCAATTAATAAGTTTAGGACTACTGAGATTACATATTCATATTAAATTATTATAGTAGAAAGGCTATAGTTTTGCACTGTGTTCTTTTTTGAAATATGGCTAAAGCCATGTTCAAAAATTGTTGAATTTAAGTAAAAAACAATTCTTGGTCAAATTCTTAAGGGTAAAATAAATACATTAATATCAAGAATAATGTTTCTAAAAATTAACTTTTATGTAATTTAATCATTTTCATTGGTTAAATTAGTTTATCAACCTTGACTGGTTCATCTACAGTCATTTTGTGGGTTAAACCTAGCTTTTTTATTTTACTTTAGTGTGTACCATTCGGTGGTACTAGTGGTAAAGAACCCACCTGCCAGTGCAGGAGATGTGAAAGACACGGGTTCAGTCCCTGGGTCGGGAAGATCCCCTGGAGGAGGAAAGGGCAACCCACTCCAGTATCCTTGCCTGGAGAGTCCCACAGACAGAGGAGCCTGGCGGGCTATCGTCCATAGAGTTGCACAGAGTCAGACACGACTCAAGTGACTGAGCACACACACATATCACCATAGGCAAGTTAACCACGCATATGTTAAAGAAAATGCTCGTTCTACAGAACTGACTCTGTTAAGCATGATTTTGCAATAACAAATGTGTACATTCATGTACTAGGAACATAATATGTAATGATACAGCTTTAAAAATGTGTTGTTAGTCTTAGTATCAACTTTAGAGACAAAGAAAAATAGAGATTACATATTTAAACAGCTGAAAATCCACCATGATAGGCTGAAAATAATTATAAAGTTAAAGTAAAATTTTTAAAAAATTAATGAATTTAAATTAAATTGCATGGAGAATATGAGACAAGAAAATTAATATTTTAGTTATTATTGCCACTCTAGAAGAGGCTTTGGATAATATAAAATTTATTTAAAGGTATTGATCAGATTCTCCTGGTTTATAAAGTATCTTTTTATTTAAAAAAACCAAACTGAAACAAAACAAAATTGAAAGGTATGTTAACTGTTTCAGTACTTTAGAGTGTTAGTCACTCGGTCGTGGCTGACTCTTTGTGACTGCATAGACTGTAGCCCACCAGGCTCCTCTGTCCCTGTGATTCTCCAGGCAAGGATACTGGAGTGGGTAGCCATGCCCTCTTCCAGGGGATTTTCCTGACCCAGGAATAGAACCCGGGTCTCCCCTGTCTCCTTCATTGCAGGTGGATTCTTTACCCATTGAGCTACCTGAGAAGCCCACATTAGAGTACCCTCTTGCAATATTAAGGCTGTAGTGTACTAAATGCCATCCCAGTGAATATCTTGCATAGTGGGAGAATATGGCTCCAAATGCTTTTGATATCTGCTGAGCCTCTTTTAAGGATGGACCTAGATAAGCTTGATATATTTCTCATTTGAATATTCCACGTATCATGCATTTATAGTTCCCTCATGTACCACCTTACTGTTAGAGCAGGATTTATGAATTCCCCAGAACATGTTAGACCTCAGCTCTTTCACTGTAATGCTTAAACCTGATATACTGTGGTGGTGGAGTCACAATTCTAATAGCTCTTCATCTTAACTGTGCGTAGGATAATGCTAAAGAAGAGAAATACCCGAATGCCTCTAGGGTCTATGAATGCTTTCCTAATAGCTTTTGAAACTCAATATGCTATGTTTTATTGGTAACTGATTTTAATGGAACTATGTGAGGTGCTGAACTAAATAATCTACAATGCATATATGCTTGTTGTTATAAATTAAATTTGAAAATAGTTAATAATGGGCTTCATGCATTTAGTATTGCATTAAGACACTTCTAAAATGGGCTTTTAAGATGTACAGGTATTTAAGACAACATAATGCAGGCTAATAGGGCACAAAACCGTGCATAATTGATACATTTGTGTGGCATACTCAGGGTCATTCTCTGGAAAAATATAGTTCATTTTTGAAAATATTGTTATCCTTGCTTAAATGTGAGAGTAGATATTCTATGAATAAGCCTTTTATTGTTTATGTCCTCTAGACATCTCTAAGAATAAATTAATTTATTGCTTAAAAAAGGGTATACATACGTTAACATAAAATATACTTGCCATTCTTTAATAGTAAAAAAAAAATATCCTACTAATTAAAATTACTTGAAAAATTGAACTAAAGCTGATTTTCTCAATGGGATACTGATTTTTCTCAGGTTCTGTTGAATCTAAGTGTTGGGAAATTTTTAATTCACCTCCAGGAAGCTGTACTGTCAGCTATTTCCACTTTAATTACATCACATTTTAGAGGTCTGTGTGCAGAAGCAGAGTACAGAGTTGTTGCTTTTTCCTTGCTGCCTCTTCCCGTTGTTCTGACGTTGGCCCCATCTCCTTACATTTGTGAAGATCTACAGTTGTCCCAGTCCCGTGCCAGTGTGCCTTTTCTCACTCTCATGGCTGCCTTGCAACCATGTAACTAGAAGACAGTGAGTGTTCAGAGGTTCATTTCTGTTTTGTTTATTTGCATAAAATGTACTATCCAAATAGTATCCTGCTTTGATAGCGAAAAAAAATCAATTATCTTTAGCACATGGCAGATTATCCTAAAGGAAAGGCTGAATTTAGGTCCTTTCCAACTGCTTATTTTTTCTTGTAGGGGAAAAAGAGGATTCTGTAATAATTGGCCATTCTGCCCCCTGATTGGAGAAGGCAACGGCACCCCACTCCAGTACTCTTGCTTGGAAAATCCCATGGACAGAGGAGCCTGGTGGGCTGCAGTCCATGGGGTCGCTGAGAGTTGGACACGACTGCACGACTTCACTTTCGCTTTTCACTTTCCTGCATTGGAGAAGGAAATGGCAACCCACTCCAGTGTTCTTGCCTGGAGAATCCCAGGGACGGGGGAGCCTGGTGGGCTGCCGTCTCTGGGGTCGCACAGAGTCGGACACAACTGAAGCGACTTAGCAGCAGTAGCAGCAGCAGCCCCCTGATACCTTTCCATCTTGGCCATGGAATATTGGTTTAAGGCACAGACACAAACCCAAATTGTGGACAAATCTTATTTTTAATTTAGTGACTATAGAAAGTGAAAGTGTTAGTTGCTCAATCGTGGCTGACTCTTAGCCTGCCAGGCTCTTCTGTCCATGGGATTTCCCAGCAAGAATACTGCAGTGGGTAGCCATCCCCTCCTCCATGAGATTGTCCCAACTCAGGGATCAAACCTGGGTCTCCTACACTGCAGGTGGATTCTTTACCATCTGAGCTACCAGGGAAGCCCTATGTGACTATAAAACAACATGTCAATTACATGAAATGCACCAGGCTTTTTAGAAACCAGTGCCCAGGAAACCAGTAAATTCAATGATAAATTAAAGGTCAATGCTTATGGGTTCTCATTGTATCTTGTTTCTGATTTTTTTTTTCATGCCTATCAATCAGCCTATTATGTGTTATTTATTCACCACTCATCCATTTGTCACATATTTGTATGCCATTATTATTGCCTTCAGTTTAGTGCTAGATGAAGATTGTCATAAACAAGAAAAGATAAGAACATTAAATAATTCACTAAAGAGGTTATACATGTTTATAGGGGGCATGTGCTACATAAGCACACAGCAAGGTCCTAGTACTAGTCTGGAATTACCAGGAATAATCCAGGAGACAGGAACTTAGAGAGCCCTGCAAGAAAATGGCCATTTCTTTTCTATTGATTATGAAAAACCACTTAGTTCCTAGTCTTCAAGATCTTTTAAGACCCATAGCTTTCTACTCTTGAAAAAGTGAAAGTGAAAGTCACTCAGTCGTGTCTGAGTCTTTGCAACCCCATGGACTATCCAGTCTACGGAATTCTCCAGGCCAGAATACTGGAGTGAGTAGCCTTTCCCTTCTCCAGTGGATCTTCCCAACCCAGGGATCGAACCCAGGTCTCCCACACTGCAGGTGTATTCTTTACCAGCTGAGCTATCAGGGAAGCCTTCTTAGTTAAAATTCTCAAGAAAGAATATGATTGGCTACTGACAAGTGAGTAGATTAAATTTCATTGATTCAGTGTGATGTGACTGTAGAAGTACAAAGGATTCATGTGAAATATAAACAGCTATGAAGTTTACCTCTTCAACATTGATGTGTGTGTAGGCCAGGTCCTATAGAACTGAATTAGAGCTGGGTGGCCCCATTATGTTCAACTCCCAGAACCTCTCTGAGAACTTGTCTGACCTTTCTCTCACCCATTGATTAAACTCTTGTGTTGAAACCTGGAAGCCTTCATGAATAGGTTATCAACATATTTTAGTTCAGTATTTGGTATTTAATGACAATTATTTTAATACATTTCAGATGAAATTATTTCAAAGACTAGAAATGACATAAAAGTCCATCCCAAATATGCCCCAGGCATTCAACCAGACACATTGAAATCTTTTCTAGCAATCTAGACCCCAGATAGAGACAAATAGAAATTATGGAGCCTCCATCCTCAAAAATTTAAAAGGCTGATTTCTTCTTAGGAGTGAGAGAGTAAGGGAAAAGCTGAAGAATGGCACTTGAGAAATAGAATAAGAGATTGCTTGCAATGACTAATATTATGTACCAACTTGACTAGATGAGACAAATCTGTTTAATTAGCTGAGTAAAGCAAATTCTCCTCCTTAACATGGGTGGCCTCATCCACTCAACTGAAGGCCTAAATAGAACAAAAAGTTGACCCTTCCGTGAGTACCTCCTGCCACATTGCCATCAAGCTGGGACAGTGTTTTTTCCTTGTCATCAAACTTGGAATTGAAATGCCAGCTCTTCTTGATTCTTGATCTGATTCTTGATCTTGATCTTGCTAGTCGAAACTACACCTTCGACCCTACTGGGTATCCAACTTGCTGACTATAGATATTGTCTTAACGTCCATAATCATATGAGCCAATTCCTTACAATAAATCCCTCTCTCTTTCTCTCAATCTCTTTCTGCACACACACACTCACATTCTTTTCCTCCATGGAAACCTAAAACACTGCCTTTTGAACTTCAAGATTTTGAATTCAGGTATTGAACACCTTAAAGATGCATTTCTGACTTGAATAAAGTTTTTTTAGAGTGGTATGAAAAATTCCAAAGATGTTTCAATGCAATACTGACCAATAATTTTCAATGCAATATTGACCAATAACTTTAAATAATTGTAATAAGGTTGCAAGCATTTTGCCAAGGCCACCTACAATTGTACTATTTCCTTAGGTAGATATATTTTCCCCAGTTTCCTCATAATCAGCCTTATTGATTAATCAAACTGAAATTAACTTATGTATGTATTATTCTAGTTCATTAAAAAAAAAAAAAAACCTGAATACCAAAGTGAAGTGACTCAGTCGTGTCCGACTCTTTGTGGCCCTATAGACTGTAGCCTCCTAGTCTCCTCTGTCCATGGGATTTTCCAGGCAAGAATACTGGAATGGGTTGCCATTTCCTTCTCCAGGGGATCTTCCCGACCCAGGGATCGAACCCGGGTCTACTACATTGCAGGCAGATGCTTTACCTTCTAAGGCACCAGGGAAGTGATGTAGGTTGCATTCTAACTCTGATGTGATCCGATAGTACTTTGCCTCTTAGATTTGTGGCATCTCTGAATGGAATCCACACCCAAATTAAGGAAAGAAGCAAGGCTTACTAAAACCAGACATGGCTTTTGTTTCCTGTCTCCATCCCTGGAATTTTGGATAGCGGTTGAAGTTTGGTAATGACAGATATTTGTTCAGGACATTTTTTGCATTATGCTCTGTATGAATAATGAATGTAGGGTCATAAAAAGGGACTTGATTTCTGCCTATAAAGAGAAGAAGAACAAGAGAAACTATGGTATCTGGACTATTTACTGTTTTTCTACAGCTTTACTAAGTGCTTGAAAACATTTCGTTTAATTCAGACAACAGTTTTGTGAACTTTGACACTGAAAAAGAATAATTGTTTTCTATTTCTCTCATTTGTGATTTCAAGAGGGAAGGTGATAAAATCTATATTAGTTTATACCAAACTACATTTTACTGTTATAGTTTCAATAAGATATAGTTGCTGTATTTGAAAATCTTTCAGAGTTTTACAAAGATAAGAGAATATTAGAAAAGACCACTAGAATCATTCAGTGATACTATGTAATTATAAAGATAAGGACACTGAAATAAAAACCAACTGAACAGGGTGTTACATACATAATATATTACAAAGAGAATATGTCAACTTAATGGTTATCTGTTCTTGGAAAAAAGATATTTTTGATAAGCTTAAACTTTCTCTTTTTTCCCCAACAATTTCTAGGCTTACTTGTTTACTTTGTAAAATTAATGAGACATGTAGATGGCATAGAATTGCTTTTTTTAAAGGAGGAGAGTAATTTATTTCAGTAAATTATATTACTGTAAAATATTTTTCTTTTATTGCAAAATACCTTTTGGCAAAGAGAATCTAAGCACTGATAACATTCTAGTTTTGTTTTTTTAATGTACAATGACAATGAGGTTGAAATTCAAATCATTTCACTGAGAAAATTTATTTGAAGTTTTTCTCTTTGATATGCATATAGCAATAATTTTCCTTTTAGAGAGCAGTTAATTTCCATAGTGGCATCTGATGTTTATAAATGCAAGAGATTTTGGTTAATCACATTTAAAGTTATTAATTACATCCTCTCAGGTATTTAAAATGTTGCCTTATTCTAGCAAATCCTGCTGATGTTTGTTTAGAAAATGGAGACACTCTTCGTTTTGTGAATATATAGTTGTTGTTGTTTTTTTTTTTTTTCATTTTAAATTTATCCTACACCTTTGGGGTTTAACTGATAAAATATAAAACCATCGTTTTAAATGAAGACTTTGTAGATCACATCATTGCAGCAGCAGAGGTGGGATCCACAGTTCTGTTGACACAATGAATAGGTCCATCAGATTTCTTAGAATATATCATGAAGCTTGTGAATATCTTAAAAACATTCCATTGAAACTATCAGACATCTGTTTGATAGGGTTTTCTTATGTGTTAAGACACACAAACTCTATTTTCCTCCGTATTCAGTACTGAGTACAATGTAGTGTTGACTGGTCTTTATTTAGATAAGCTGGGGGACCATTCGTTTTCCTTAGGAAGCCATGCACATGCAAAATTAATTGAGGAAACCAATGGATTTCTTTTGTCCCAGCCACAGTTCAGTTGATTCAGGTGTAAAGCAATGCAGTTGAGAAAAGTCAAGCCACACAAAGCCCTACCTTAAAAAGTGGCTATCACAGAATAAAGTGTTGATAATTGCAGCATTGTCAAGAAAATTAACAATTTTCAAATGGGGGGAAAAAATCCTGTTATTGTAGACAGTTGTTCAGCTAACATATCTGGAGTGGAAGCAACCCGTTTCAAAATTCTGCATCATTTTGTTCTCAGTGTGAATCTATTTTCAGGAAAGTTGTTTTCTCAATAATAACAATAGTCATTCTAACAAGCTGAATGGCCATTTTTAACCACAAGAATTTTCCAAATAATACTTTCTTTGCTTTAAGTGATAGCAATAAATGTCTAAGAAACATGATATTTTGGATGAATTAGATAATTTTTTTTCTTTCATGAATAGTTCATGCTCCACTAATTTATCAAAAATGATGTTTTGTCCAAAATCATTGAATTCACTGAATCCTTTATTATATTCAAAATGATATTCTCTTTTGTAAAGTTATTCACATTGTTCATTGAGCCTCAAAATTGTTTTTCATCGTCTGAAACGTGGAAGGTCTGTCTGTAATAATTGGATCTCTGCATTTAACTAAGTTCCAAATGATAAGATCTATGCTTATCTCCTTTAACCTTGTTGTGTGTGCTTTATTCTAACAGTACCTACTTGAGGAATCTACTGCCTGAATTAGAAGTCAAACTTGTTCTTTGCTTTATTGAGTTTGCTCTTCAATTCTGTTTATTACCATATCACACTTCTGCAATTTTTCATTCAGAATACTATTTACATCATACTGAGTTAGGTTATGCTTCTTGATGGCTAATCATTCATGCATTTAAAATGGGCATATTCAGTCCATTGTTATTTAGATCAGCATCTTTGTAATGTCCTAACAATTCAGGGAAAACAAACAAACAAACCTTTGTCTGACCTAAAGTTTGGCTAACTTGACCAATTCAGTCTTTTTTATGATGTTCCGTAATACATGATTCTATAGCAGAGTTAAAGACCAGTTGCTACATCCTCAGAAATGACTCCAGAGAAGGCAATGGCACCCTGCTCCAGTCCTCTTGCCTGGAAAATCCCATGGATGGAGGAGCCTGGTGGGCTGCAGTCCATGGGGTCGCTGAGGGTCGGGCACGACTGAGCGACTTCACTTTCACTTCTCACTTTCATGCATTGGAGAAGGAAATGGCAACCCACTCCAGTGTTCTTGCCTGGAGAATCCCAGGGACTGGGGAGCATGGTGGGCTGCTGTCTCTGGGGTCGCACAGAGTTGGACACGACTGAAGCGACTTAGCAGCAGCAGCAGCAGAAATGAGTCACCAACACATTTCAAGGACAGTGTGGGGACCACTGGGGGCCTGATGATCCTGAGGTAAGGAGATTAAGACCAAATTGGAATCTGGGTTTGTTTAAATTTTGGAAAGAATAGTCAAAGGAATCCTCTGCCAGAAAACCAGTTGTTTCTCTGTAAAATAACTTGATTTCTGGTCAGAAAATGAATAGAAAAATTGTGTTGCTTTGAGAGTTGGTTAAAAGGTGAACTCGGAACGACTGGGTATTCCAAGGGAGTGCTTTTAGTGTGGCTCCTTCAAGTCAACTAATGGATCGAGAAAGGGCTGGGAAAGGAGGGCACCGGAGGAGACCTGGTGATGAGCAGCTGCTGCTGAACCAGTGCCAAGCTCGAATAATTTATGACGCGAGGAGCACGTGAAGCCACACTGGAGGCATCGAGAGCGGTGGAAGCAGCAGCAGAAGGGCCTCTTTCTTCCTCCTAGAGAAAGGGAAAAAAAGGAAAATGTACGTGAGAATAGAGGAACGTAGGAGAAACAATAAAAACACAGTAAAGAGAGGTTGATATAACAGAATAACAGAAATAACAGAGCCCTGGAAGAAATGTCACAGTGCAAATCAGAGCTCAGATAAAAACTGAGATTACTGGCTGTTAGGCCACTGAAGAAAAGAATCACACACATACATCCACACACGAGTGTGTGACACAAAGGGGCAGGAGGGAGGCCGAAGGAGACCACAGATACAGCAGTACCGAGATGCCGATCAGATGGTATCCTGCGAGATTAGGGACTGGTGGACAACATGAGACATCCACTGATATGATATTCTTATCATGTTAAACTATTTGCTAGCACAGTAATAGTGTGCATAGTTTGCAATATTTCCTTTTAAAAAGAATGCACAGCTTTAATGAGGTTAAAGGGAGCAAGCCTACTCAATGTTTCCAACTTAAGAAGGGCCTTCTTCAGGAACAGCTTGGGACTTTACATCTTTATTCAGAAATTAGCTATGTATAGTCATGGACTGTAGCCCACCAGGCTCCTCTGTCCATGGGCTTCTCCAGGTAAGAATACTGGAACAGGTAGCCTTTCCCTTCTATAGGGCATCTTCCTGAAGCAGGGATCGAAGCCAGGACCCCCACATTGCAGGCAGATTCCTTCCTGTTTGAGTCCCCAGGGAAGCCCAGGGGATATTACTACTACTATATGCAACACGTAAAATTCTGAGACATACAAGAAGCTCAAAGAAGTGGAGGCATCTATTGTGAGTGCTGTCCTTTTAGTTACTGTCTTTCCCTGGGTTGCTATAACAAAATTCTACAGGCCGGGTAGCTTTTATAAGCAACAGAAATCTATTTCTTGTTCTACAGTCTGGGGGTCTGAGATCAGGATGCCATCATGGTCAAGGGAGGACTTGCCTCTGAGTTTCAGACTACTTGTCTCCTCACCTGGCAGTAGGTTCTAGGGTACTCTGTGAGGTCTTTTTTATAAGAGCACCGATTCCATTCGTGAGGATTCTACTCTAATGACCCAAGCTGTTCCCAGAGGCCCTCACCTCCTAATACCATCACACTGGGCATTAGGATTTCAACCCATTAATTTTGTTGCCATTCAGTTGCTAAGTCGTGTCCATCTCTTTGCAACCCTGTGGACTGCAGCACGTCAGAATCCCCTGTCCCTCACTATCTCCTAGAGTTTGCTCAAATTCATGTTCATTGAGTCAGTGATGCTATCTAACTATCTCATCCTCTCCTGCCCGCTTGTCCTTTGGCCTTTAATCTTTCCCAGGTCAGAGTCTTATCCAATGAGTAGGCTCATTACATCAGGTCACCAGAGTATCAGAGCTTTATCTGTAGCATCAGTCCTTCCAATGACTATTCAGGGTTGATTTCCTTTAGGATTGACTGGTTTGATCTCCTTGCTATCCGAGGGACTTTGTTGATTTTATGGGATCAAAAACATTCAGACCATAGCAGTTATTGTTATAATTGTTGAAAAGATTATTAAATAATGTGATCATTTAGTAAGACTCAGAGTGTGTGGAATGAGGTCATTCTTAGATTATGGTAGGATATAGACTCCTACAGAAGGGAAATCTACCTAGAGAAAGAAACTTTGGAAAAGATGTCAAAGTGGAATTTGTATGGAAAATGTCAAGCAGTTTGGTTCCTTTGGCTGTATGGAAGCATGACCAAAGATCTTCCTCTAAAAGGCATTATGCATATTGTCCTTCTATATGGTTTGCTGAACAGTCCATTTGATTGCAGTGCTTATGGTAAGTCTATGGCTTGCATGTTTTATATTCTTGTGGTGATTTTTCATTCTCAAGAATTTGCTGGAAGTATTATGTAAATGCAACCTCTTTTGTATTACCAAGTCTGTCTGCTTCTCACAAATCAGAGTGAAAATCTACATCAAAATATCACTTGACTTCAAAGAATAATCGTTTTTTTCACTTGTTTGTATCAAGGAACAGTGAACATTTGTGAAGGCTGCTATATTTATTTCCAAAACACAGCCTATACCTAGTTGAAAGAGCTGCCCAAATCCTCCGCATATATTTGCAAAGCTGCAGATAGACTTAGTATGTTCCAAAATGAGGGTCTTTAGATGAGCATGACTTCTGAATTTCAGGTGGAACAGATCCCCCAAAAGGGGACGTGGTTTTTTACCAAGTGGGGCACATTGGCTAAAAGCAAATCTTGGAATTGTGGTGCTCTTGCAAATAGGCGGAACCGAAGCCAGGATTTTGAGATTAGATTAATGCCAGCCTTAGCTGGAATAATTTGTGCTCTTGAGCATCTGCAGCTGTGAAATCACCACAGCGTGCTCTCTTTGAGTGTGTTTCTCTTGCCCTGATCCCTGGTTCATTTCAGTTCAGAGATCCATGTATAGAAGTGGGTCACTGAGGGGCAGAGCGTGCATTTCTGATCTCCTCAAAGGACTCTAGATTTATGCATTAGCAAATGACTTAGGCAGAAAAATACAATATTTCAATAATATTAAGATTATTGACATTTGAGGGAAAATTGCACACATTTTTATTTTTAGCAATCCTTGAAAATCGAGAAACATAAGTGACATCTCTACTAAATGCCAACATTTGGGCTATTTTTTTTTTAAACTTTTAACTATTAATTATTATTATTATTTTCTCTTTTGGCCATGCCATGAGGCATGGGGATGCTTAGTTTCCTGATGATGAGGATGATAGTTTCCTAATTCTTGTCCTCTGCACTGGAAGTGTGGAGTCTTAACCGCTGGACCGCCAAGGAATTCCCTGTCTATGTTTTTTCTTGTCACTTGTCGGCTAGGAGAGCAAAAGATAAGAATATAGATCTCAGTACATCTTTTACCATTGTGTTAGTCAGTTTGGGCTGCTCAAACAATACTAGAGACTGGCTGGCTTATAAACAACAGAAATTTACTTCTCACTGCTCTGGAGGCTGGAAATTTGAGATCAGGGTGCCAGCATGGTCAGCTTCTGATGAGCTCCGGCTCTCTGGTTTGCAGAGGGCCACCCTCATGAGGTGTCCCAGCACGGTGGAAGGGGCAAGGGGATCGAGAGTCTCTTTTGTTGTTGCTGTGGTTTAGTCGCCCAGTTGTGTCTGATTTTTTGCAACCCCATGAACTGTAGCCTGCCAGGCTCCTCCGTCTGTGGGATCTCCCAGGCAAGAATACTGGAATGGGTTGCCATTTCCTTTTCCAGGGTATTTTCTCAATCCAGGGATAAAAGAAGCCAAGTCTCCTCCTGTATTGGCAGGTGGATTCTTTACCACTGAGCCACCTGGGAAGCTAAGAGGGTTTTTTTTTTTTTTGTAAGATCTCTAATCTCATTCATAAGGGCTCCACCCTCATGATCTAATCACTACCAAAGGCCACCTCCTAATTCCAGCACATTGGGGGTTAGGACTGCAAAACATGAATCTGAAGGGACACAATGTCAAAAATGTTAATATACATTGAAAAACACACACGTGTTTAGGTCAACAAGGGCAGGAGATGTCATTAATCTATAATGGACGGGCGAAGTGGTGTAGATTTTTCTTGACTAAAGATAATCAGCTGAGTTTACGACAATGAAATGAGTCATCTGTAGAATCCTCATTTTCCGTTGTCCGATATAAAGCACTTACAAATCTCTGACTTTGAATGGCAACTCTATGCAACAGTGTGTGGATGTCACACCCAGACACAATTCTGAGGTCTCAATACAAAAGAATGTGTATTACACATGAAGGTCAAAAGCAGCAGAAAACTAACCCAAGATGTTAGATGTTAGAAGAAGTGGGTACTCTTATAAGTTAGAGAAGACTGAAAGTGAAAATGCAAGCTGCTCAGTCGTGTCCGACCCTTTGCGAGCCTCGATGAACTACTCCAGTCCATGGAATTCTCCAGGCCAGATACTGGAGTGGGGAGCCTTTCCCTTCCCAACCCAGGGATCGGACCCAGGTCTCCTGCATTGCAGGCGGATTCTTTACCAGCTGAGCCACCAGGAAGCCCTCAGTTCAGTTCAGTTCAGCCGCTCAGTCGTGTCCGACTCTTTTCGACCCCATGAATTGCAGCACACCAGGCCTCCCTGTCCATCACCAACTCCCGGAGTTCACTCAGACTCACGTCCATCGAGTTGGTGATGCCATCCAGCCATCTCATCCTCTGTCGTCCCCTTCTCCTCCTGCCCCCAGTCCCTCCCAGCATCAGAGTCTTTTCCAACAAGTCAACTCTTCGCATGAGGTGGCCAGTGTACCAGAGTTTCAGCTTTAGCATCCTTTTTTTCCAAAGAACACCCAGGACTGATCTCCTTTAGAATGGACTGGTTGGATCTCCTTACAGCCCAAGGGACTCTCAAGGGTCTTCTCCAACACCACAGTTCAAAAGCATCAATTCTTTGGTGCTCAGCCTTCTTCACAGTCCAACTCTCACATCCATACATGACCACAGGAAAAACCATAGCCTTGACTAGACGGACCTTTGTTGGCAAAGTAATGTCTCTGCTTTTAAATATGCTATCTAGGTTGGTAGGGTACAAAAAAGTGGCATCTGGGGGTACAGATAAAGTTCTGCATCTTGATCTGAATGCTAATTTTACTTAGGTATCTTCACCTCATGAAATATTCATCAAGCAGTACATTTATCATGCATGCCTCTTCCATGTGTTTGTTATACTTCAGTGAAACAATTTTGAAAAATCTAGGTTCTGTAAATCACTTAATATCTCCATCGAGATCTACTTTAGTGGTGAATCCAGTGACTGTGAGAATATCTCAGTGGTGATGTGGTTCTAACTAAAAATGCACCACAAGTCCTCATTATGCTGAAGATGCTTGCCTTTCAAAGGCTTAGGGTCTTCTTACTAGGAGGGAGCCCATGTACATGTTCATGAAGAAAAAGTAGAAAATCTGAAAGTATCCAGGACCAAATAAAACAGCCACAAGGCAAGTTTAGGGGCCATTTGGGAAATCTTACCACCTTTCTTTGAAGCCAGAATTTTATGTTTTGTTAAGATTTTCACTACAAAGTAAGTAAATACCCATCTGTATCAGGGGAAACATACAATTCCATCCTAAAATAAAATAATTATAGTAATAGCATTATTAGGAGGCATTTTTCATTCAATACTGTTTTTGTTTTCAAAATGAAAAGGAAACTTATTTTTAACCTAGAAGCATTATATCTGGGGAACTGAAATTGTCCTTGGGAGGCATGGGGCATGATCTTATTTGTGGCCTATCCATTTCTTTACCTGAAGGGACCACTTTGCAGCCATCATTATTCACAGATACTGAGAGAACTTCTGTGTATAATTCACTACACTGTATACAGGTGTAGAGAGTTAAACCAGGTCTCTGTTTCACCTGGTGAGGGGGTCAAGGACAGCTCCCCAGCATAGTGCTGGCGCTGTTTCACACTCAGGGAATTTCTCAGCTTGGTTACGTGGGCTCTTTAATACCAACCAGGCCTGGGTCTAGGCACGGTCACTTACTGACCAAAGGACGTCTGTGGCATTCTTTTCATAAAACACCATTTTCCTAGGGTTTTTCTGTGAAACTTGTAATCAATGGCTTCGACAACAACAACAGCAAATGCTTGTAGAAGTCCTGCTAATGGTGATGGTGATGAGGGTGTAAAGCCCCCTTTGTACATGCAGGACTCTCAGCGCTCTTTCTACGTAATAGTAGCAATCGTGGTGGATGTGCTTGTGTGGGTTAGACTCTTATTCCCACTTCAAATTAGGAATCATTTCCTTCACGTTTCATTTCACTCAGTTATGTGTCTTTATATAGACATCTGTAAGCCTGGCATGCTGTAGTTCATGGGGTCACAGAGAGTCAGACACGACTTAACGACTGAACAACAACAGCTATATATAAAACACAGAAATGTATTAATGACTTCAAAATACTCAGCTCTTTTAATCTTTCTTAGATAGAGTTTGTAGAGGGATCTTTCCTCAGATAGAGTTTGTAGAGGGGAGTATTTATTTTCTCATTGACAATGAAATAGACGTTAAAATGTTCAGCAAATTTTCTCACTTCTTATGTTAGAACTCTTTGGACAAATAGTCATGACACTCCTGCTACATGCTGCTCATATTCTAGGCCGTAGTGAATAATGTGGGCAAGATGCCTTTCCAGTGTACGAGAAAGAAAATATATAAATATATACGGCACTGGCTGCTCTGATGGTTTCTGGGAAGGGAATGCACAGGGAATTGATAGGGAGCAGTAGATGAAAAGCATTCCTTTAGCACAGTGATGCAGTGATGGACATCGTTCTGAGGAGCTGGCTCTTGCCTTGAGCTCAGGAAAGAGGCTTTCGGGAAGAAGGAACAGTACGTGCAAAGGCCCTTATGTCGACACTGGCTGAGCATCAAAGGCAAAGCAAGGCCGCTGGGCATGAAGCCAAGTGAAGGAGGAGGCGCACTGCAGGAGACGAGGGGAGACACGGGACGGTGATCTGGCCATTCCTGGAGGGTTGGGAGTGGGAGCACAGGGATGCGGGGCTTGGAAACAGCCCTCTGGATGCTGAGTGGGAATGCCATGTCGAACTCAAGGATGAAACTAGTCCAGCTGAGAAACTGTTGGAAGAGGATGGACTCAGTTCAGAGAAGACTATCGTGACTGCCAAATAGACAAAAGCTATACACCTATTCATTAATTTCAGTGACATGGTTATAGCAATGCACCTTGTCTGTTTTTGTGGCTAGTACTAACTGTACTAATAACTCAGTAACTAGTTACTAGTAACTCTGTTCGTATTAATGATTTCAGTCATTTTTCATTCATCACAAGAGGGGCATGGATGAATCAGCCTAAGTCCTCTTCTCCACCAAAGAACAAATGTCAAATATATCCCTTACTATGGGATAGAAATCTTTTTATGAGAAAGAAAATGAAAATTTGAAAAGGGTTAAATAATAACATGTTATCCTTTAGTGTGTGCCTAACTCTTTAAAACCCTTCAACATGAGTTAATTCATATGATCATCATAGTGATCCTAGGAGATAAATCCTATGGCAAAGATTACTGGATATTGTTTTCCCATTTTATAGAGGAGAAAACCAGTACTCTCAGATCATGCATGTGTGTGTGTGTGCGCGCTCAATCATGGCAGACTCTTCTGGGATCGCCATGGACCATAGCCCACCAGGGTCCTCCATCCTTGGGGTTTCCCAGGCAAGAATACTGGAGTGGGTTGCCATTTCCTTCTTCAGGGGAATCTTCCCAACCCAGGGATCCAACCATGTCTCCTGCATCTCCGTCATGAGCAGACGGATTCTTCACCACTGAGCCACCAGGACAATAAGTCCTCTGTCAAGCTTCCAAGCTAGAAACACATCAAGGGAGATGTAAGCATTATTTCCTGATATTAAGAGCTTTTCATCTAAATGATGTAGAAATTGCCTGTTGTAGGGCTCTAAAGGGATTTTCAAAGAGTAGGCGGCCCTGAGTGGCCTGCTCTGGGGCTTTCACTTTTCTATCCCGGTCTAGTTCTGTGCTGGTGGTGGTGGTTTAGTTGGCAAGTTGTGTCTGACTCTTGCAACCTCAAGGACTGTAATCCGCCTAGTTCCTCTGCCCATGGGACTTTCCCAGGCAAGAATACTGGAGTGGGTTGCCATTTCCTTCTCCAAGTTCTGTATTCCCCATGGCCAAATCCAATTTTTTTCAGCCTATTGTCACTTCCTTTGTTATAAAGAGGAAAAAAAATGGAAATATAAACATGCAGTCATTATAAAATGAGTTCTGATGACCTTTTAGTATTTGTTGTGTATGGACCGTAGCAGCAGTTAAAGATGAAAAGGAATTGGCATTGAGCCTTCTTAATTATTGTTCCTGTTCAGACCTTTAATGCGGCGCTGGCTCTCGCTGACACATCTAAATGAGGTTTACAGAACTCGGAGCTGTGAATCCAGCACTCATTAATAGAGGAATGACGGGACCGTGGACTTTTCCATTTTGCCTTTTAAAAAATAAATCATCTCAGATCTCAGATTTAGAAGTTTTATTTTACATGTAGGTTACCTGCTGATTTGGAATGATTGTGAGTGTGGTCTTCTAAAGAAAAGCCTAAAATGAGATCATGGAAGCATGGCAAGAGAGAAAATGAAGGCTGTGCTTGGTTAGGCTTTTTGAATCCTGTGTGACTAGTATGGGAACTCAACATGCCGCTGTAAACTGTGCTCTCCAAGGAGTGTTAAAAGACAGAGGTTCAGAAGCCAGGCAAATTCCATCAACACAGATACCATGGCGTGACCATCCTTTCTGGCTACAGACCTTTAAAAACTGGTCTTCTAACCTTTAGGGTTTTCCCAGTTTTGCGTTTGTCTGTACATCCCCGCCAGATGTGACTTCTAAGACAGGTAGCTCTTGTCCTGTAATGTCCCCCAGATTCTGTTGCTGGTGTCCTGTTTTATACTGAATTATATATACATACTTTTTTACTGGTTAAAACTTTCAAATTATGGTGTCAGACCAGTGAAGTCAACCAGTTAATCTCAAAAGGCAAACATCAAATTAGTAAACCTGCTTGGTCTGATGTAGTTGGCATATCTAATGGGCATGATATTTTCATTTACTCGACTTTTTACAAGAACCACTGTGGCATCCATGTTTCTGATAACATCTGGAATTTAATCTTTCTGACAAAAAGAAAGTGATTTCTTGTCTCTATTGCGTAAGAATGAAAAAGTTTATGACAAGAAACACATAGATGAGAAGTTGAGTTCAGGGCAAAGCAAATGGAAAAAGACATCATCACTGAGCTAAAAGTACATGATGGCAGGTACTTAGCCAGTGTTGTAGACAAACTCTTTAAAATAAAATTAATGAAAAACACGCACTAAAAAAATCTTAACTTCGGGCAATTGCAAAGAGAACAAGGATTTTCTGTAATAAAGAGCTTGACATAAGGAAGCAATTATCCCTGTACAGAACCACGTGAAATAAGAAAGGATATGAAGGACCAGAGAAGGATCAACAAGATTAAAATAAGAGCAATTCAGAACCTAGCAAATAGAAGTGATAATTTCTTGACTATGCCTATCTCCTGTCATTAACCTGCTCTTCAGCAAGAATTGTAGATAGATATTGAAACTATATGGGCTTCCCTGGTAGCTCATCTGGTAAAGAATCTGCATGCAGTTCAGGAGACCCCTATTTGATTTCTGGGTTGTAATGACCCCCTGGAGAAAGGATAGGCTACCCACTCCCATATTCTTGGCTCAGATGGTAAAGAATCCACCTGCAATGCAGGAGACCTGGGTTCGATTCCTGGATTGGGAAGATTCCCTGGAGGAAGGCATAGCAACCCACTCCAGTATTCTTGCCTGGAGAATTCCATGGACCGAGGAGCTTAGTGGGCTACAGTCTATGGGGTTATGAGGAGTCGAACACGACTGAGTGATAAAGCACAGCATTGGAACTATATAGGTGTAGTTGTTCTTGTATATAATTGATGCTTAGATTTACTCTATAATTCTTACTTCAGGAACTCTCAACTCATCCTCTAGTTCACATAAAATTCTGAAGATGAATACAGATATGGTTAAAAATAGATATTGTATTCCAGATGTACACACAATGAACAAAGAAATAAAGCATACTTCATGCCTATTACCTTATTAGAGTTTATTTCTATGTGACTGAGTTAGATGTTAAAAATGCATCTTCAATTTAATATTCTCTTTCTTTCCTGTGTGATTGATTTTATTAAGGCTCCTCATATCTCAATAGTTTGCCATGGTCTCCTGACACACGAGTGCTCTCACCTTCATACTTGATTCTAACACAATGACCAAGAGAATTAGAAAATGGGAAAATGCTAAAAGAGAATATTCAGTTAGGAGAAACAGTACTGAATGTAAATGTCCTTTTCCAGAATCTTTCAAATACCTTAAGAAGAAAAAAGTCATTTGCTAATTTGTTCATTGAATAAACAGTTTTTGATGTATGTATCATTTACTCTGCTTGGTCCTATAGACATTTGGATGAATAAAGTTACTGTCTCCAAACAGTTGAGAGTCTAGTTGGAGTCTAGTATGTAAATAAATAATATAGCTCAAGAGCTAAGCGCCATAATGAAAAATGTACAGCATATTCTGAGGGTAGATTCATCTAGGGAAGATTGAGAAGGGATTAGTAACCTCTTCAGGAAGAAAATGACCTTTGAGTCTTAAAGGCTAGACTCAGCAAAGGCATTTAGGAATTCAGGGAAACATGATAAAGAGTAGGGTGTGCAACACACACACACACAGGACAGAAAAACCAAGTGATGGAGTTCTGTAGGAATCCTGGAACATGTAATATTCATATGACTTGTGACTTACTTACAATCTATCACCATGTTTTGTCTAAATGGATTGGAGGGTGATGAAGATGGTGTATAACCCTTGACAGAACAAGCATTGATGGAAAGAAGGAAATCTTGTAGAACGTACACTCTTCATTTCTAAGGAAAGGGGCTTCCCTGGTGGTTCAGATGGCAAAGAATCTGCCTGCATCACAGAAGACTCAGGTTTGATCCTTGGGTCGAGAAGATCCCCTGGACAAGGAATTGGCTACCCATTCCAGTCTTCTTGCCTGGAGAATTCAATGGACAGGAGCCTGGCAGGCTACAGTCCATAGGGTCACAA
Source organism: Bos javanicus (assembly GCF_032452875.1). Taxonomy (NCBI): domain Eukaryota; kingdom Metazoa; phylum Chordata; class Mammalia; order Artiodactyla; family Bovidae; genus Bos; species Bos javanicus. The sequence continues at coordinate 59,596,362 of NC_083891.1, read as the reverse complement.
AGAGTCAGACACGACTGAGAGACTAAAAATAAAGAAACAGACACGTGTTTCTCTGTGACTTTTTATATGCTTGTTTGTTTATATTTCTGCAGGCGACTCTAGAATATTGCATAATAATATTTTAAAATATAGTTTAAGACCTTAGTTCTTACTGTATTTTATTCTCAAAGAGAAAAACCTCAACCAAGGAACGAGGACTCTTCCTCTCTCCTTGTTTCTTTCTTTGAGATTGGTGCCCCCTGAGAGAGGTCAAACAGACCACAGAGTGTTTAATTTTAAGAGACATTTAATTGTCATTTATAATTGGCATTTTGTGAGCCTAGGTATTTAAATTTAGAGTGAGTTATAAATTCCAAGATGATTACTCTGTGGGAATACTGGACAGATATAATATTTGTTTTGTTCTAATATGAGCCTGAAATGCCTTCCTAGGTGTAGCTCTATGAGGGGATATTTGCTTCATAATTTAAACTTTTTGTTTTAAAAATTTAATTAAGGAAGAATTTTAGTGGTTGTTGATGAAGAATTGTAGTGATGACGATGATACTGACAATTATGATTCATTGAGTACTTAACATTTTCATAGAACTGTCCAAATAAATTTACATGGGTAGGTTTATTTAATCGTTAGAACAAGCCTAATAGCCCCATTTTATAGGTGACAAAACTAACGTATAGACGGGTGACTTTTTGTCCTCAGCACACTGTGATGGGATAAGGGCAGGATACTAACTGAGATTTGGATTCCCTGAGCTTATCTTCTGAGCTTCTCTGTTATTCTGCCTGTTTTGAACATACTAATCCTATTTCCATTTTTTATTTTAAGGTATTTACTATAAATATTTAGAAATTCCTTCAACTTACATTGTTCTTATCTTGAGATCTGTGAAACAAATATGACAGTCATTTTTCTTGTGCTATATCTTTGAAAAGCAACAAAAGATCATATTATAATTTCCCCTTTTACACCCAGGGGGACTCTGTCAATTAGCAGGTGACCCTCCTTCCTACTCTCAAAGGAAGTTATTCCCTTGGCCACTTGGCCAAGAAGCTTCTTGCTTTGAATGATAGTAGCATGGAGCACTGGACTCTGGGTACACAGGGCTAAATACTGCTAGTCTCGACTGCCATGTTCTTCTAACAGGTAAAATAATTCTAAGCCTAAGAAAGACCATATTGTTTCATAACCCATAACATTAAAAAGACATAAACAATTTTTGAGTGCTTTGTGCAATGATTCCTTCTTTTTCCATTTTTTTTCTTTGAACAAAAAGCTATACTTACATAATAATATGCTTATTAACACCATTGTAACTAGCTGTATCTATCATTTCATAGTATAGTATATAAATGCCTTCCTTGATATAGTGAGTAGTTTAATACCAGTTTACATTGCACAGTAATATCCTTTTGTAGATTACAAAGCAATAATAATATGTAACTGTGCAAATACATTTATGTTATCAGCTGGAATAATTCAACCGGTAGAAAAAGCTACATGTCAATGCAGAGCTTTTACCTTCTCATCCTCTTTCATGGTTTTGTGCTTCTTTGTGATAATAATAAAGGCTAGAAAGAAAATTATCTTTCACTATTTAATACGTCATGAATTTTCTATGAAATTGATGCTGTCATTCCTAGATGACATGCTTCTTGGTAAGGATTTGTTAGCAAAGCAAGCCTTTGTTAAAACTGTCTTAAATTTAGTTTGTGATGATGAAACCTGGTCTCAGCGTGAAGATCAATTTTTCAGTGAATATCTTCCAACTTGGGTGTTCTTTTCTTCTTCTTTCTTGGACAACTTGTTTCTCACTTCATTCTTCTCCCTGCCCCTGACTCTCTCCAAAAATAATCATTTACTAGATGGCAAGAGACCTAAAGTTAATTTTTTAAAGGCCACGTTATTTTAAATCAAAGTAAAATAAAACAGTATAAATTGAAATGTGAGAAATCCAAAGATAAAACAGCAAAACCCCAATCATTTGAAAGTTAAAAAGCAAAACAAAGCACTCAGTTCTTTCTCATATAACTATTTTCTCAAAGAGGAAAATAATATTGCAATTATGGACTATAGACATAGTGCCTTCGAGGGATGCCGGAATGACAGTGTAAGGATCTCAGTGGACACATTCAAACATGAAAACAATTAAACAACAGCAACAAAGGCCACAGGCACAAAAACCATTTAAAGTTTCTGGAAAATGTCACAGGATATACAGCAAATGGAGGTATATGTATTCAAGAAAACGAGCGAACCCCCGTTAGAACAGTGAGTCTGCAGCCCTCTTCCTCTCTGCCCCGCCCTCCACTCCAGCTTCCGGCCGCTCAGCTCCGGTCCTGGAGATGGTCTCGCCCCACAGCTCCCATCTGGGTCCGTGTTTAATCCCAGGAGGGGCAGACCATGGGTATCCAGCATCTCCTACCACCGCCTCGCCTCTGGGTTGTAGAAATCTACTGTAACCGGGCATAACCAAGAGCACTGGGCTTCCTCCTGCCAGCCAGCGAGCTCTCACTGATAGAGAGAAAGCCCTCTGGGGCCAGCATGTCCCCAGACCACGGCTCATTTGTATGGGGCTTCTTCCGAGATGCTGAGAATGCTCTAATATTTTATTACAGGGAGAGTTATTAAACTATGTAAATATACCAAAAACTATTGAATTGTGCATAAAATGAGTGAACTATGGAACCTTCATGGTGGTCCAGTGGTTAAGACTTAGCGCTTTCAAATGCAAATGCACGGGTTCCGTCCCTGGTTGGGGAGGTAAGATTCTGCATGCCATGCAGTATGGCCAAGAAAAATATTAATATAATAATAATAATAAATAATATAGAATGGGTGAATTATATGGTATGTAAATTATGTTTTAATAAGCTATTAAAATGCCAACTACAAATACAGGGAACAGATTGTGATTCTTATTTTGTCATTGAATATATTAATTAGGGGCTTCCCGGGTGCTGCTAGTGGTAGAGAAACCGCCTGCCAATGCAGGAGATGTAAGAGACGGAGGCTAGATCCCTGGGTCAGGAAGATCCCCTGGATGAGGGTGCGGCAACCCATTCCAGTGTTCTTGCCTGGATAATCCCATGGGCAGGGGAGCCTGGTAGGCTACAGTCCACAGAGTCGTAAAGAGTCAGATACTCCTAAAGTGCCTTAGCATGCACACACACATATTAAGGAGAAACCTATCTAATCACATATAATAATAGTCATCATTCGATGCTCCTGACATAGACTGACTTCCTTTTTTTTGCACTGAGGTCTAATCTACCAGCTGTCTCTTGACCATGAAAATCCAACCAATTCTTTTCTTCATTGGACTGGACATCAGCTGGGAGTGTGTTTTGGGGGAACATTCAAAGGGTAGAATTGCTTATTCCTGGTATATATCTGGTAATGCCTGGTATTACCACGTTATACCTGCTTATACCTGATAGCATGATATACCAGCTAGTCCTGCAGGTAGGAACTTAGCAGTTTTGATTTGGGGGAAAAAAAAGTAATAAAATTTTTCCTGGTATTCTAGACAGTGCAAATGGGCTCTGAAAATACGATCTGTGTATAATTGGAGTGTTACATTTTTCATTCTGCCATTGGAATTTTATAGTGTGAGTTTACTACATGTTCAGTTGGAAAGAGGCAAAATGAAGCAGGAAAATCAGTGATGTGAGAATTTTGCTTTGTAATTAAATAATTTATATGCACCTCTTCTTTTTTCTTACTAAAAGTAATTATACTAAATGCAGTGTGGTAAGATGGATCAGTTTCTGAAACAGAAGAACAGCATTAGTGGAAGAACTGGTGAAATCCAAAGTCTGGAGTCTAGCTAATAGTGAGGCACTGATATTGGTTTCTCAGTGTTGACAAACGTATGATGCTAAGATGTTAGTGACATAGGAAGCCGGGGAAGGCTGTATGGGAGCTCTCAGTACTATCTGTGCAACTTTTCTATAAATATAAATACAAAGTTAATTCAAAAACTAATTATGACTGGTGTTATCCTTGGCATGCTGTTCCTTTCTGAAACTTCCAGATGAGAATTTTAGTGAATTTATTTTAGTGAAACTTTTAGTGAAGAGCCAATTTGTGTGAAATTCTAACCACACTACAGAATCAATCATTGGCATATGGTTTATACAAGTGTTAATCTACTTGCTGCTTATTCTAAGGAGCATTTAGGATGATTTCATATTTCTTGTAATTGATTAAGTAGGGACTATAAAACGGCAGGATTAAACCTACAGAGAAAAGGAAATCCATCAGTTAACAGTGTTAAATTTGACAGGCACTATCAATTACAAGGACTTCCCTGGTAGCTCAGCTGGTAAGGAATCTGCATGCAATGCAGGAGACCCCAGTTCGATTCCTGGGTCGGGAAGATCCCCTGGAGAAAGGATAGGTTACCCTCTTCAGTATTCTTGGGCTTCCCTGGTGGCTCAGATGGTAAAGAATCTGCCTGCAGTGCAGGAGAACTAGCTTGGGAGGATCCCTTGGAGGAGGGCATGTCAACCCACTCCAGTATTGTTGCCTGGAAAATTCCATGGACAAAGCAGCCTGGATGGTTATAGTCCATGCAATCGCAGAGTCGGACACGACTGAGCAACTCAGCACAGCATAGCGCCTCAATTACAAATGAGTTATATGTTCATGCTTTACGATTCACTTGGGGTTCATTTTTCAACTGGAACTTTCTTCCTGTTTTTTTTTATTATGTATTTTTAAGCAGTATTACTTTTCCAGTAATTTTTAACTTAGTGGACAATGAGAGCACATGCAGAAAAGTGTGTTTATACAAAGCATTATGTCATGTCCTCTGTGGCACTTTTCCTAAGTTATAACCCAATTCTACCAACAGGATGAAATTTCTAACCTTCATTCTTTCAGTTTATCTACTGTGTAGGTAAACAAATACCTCATAAAACAGCCCAAGGGTGTAATTAGCACTTCAGTATTAGAGGGACACCAGAAAGTACTAACATTTTGCATTAGATACATCATTTTATTGTAACTGTAAGTTCACAGTGGCCTTTAGGTTTTTGCTAGTGTAAGTAATGACTCATGCTTGGCATTTGCCAAGAAATGGAAGGGTATTTTATAGTTACATTTGATAAAGCAAGTATAAGGAGATTAACAGATGAGTGAACGATAATGATACATCAAACAGTCAATGCCACACTTCAATAAAGAATGGGCAATTTAGCATGAATTGATGCTTTTGAACTGTGGTGTTGGAGAAGACTCTTGAGAGTCCCTTGGACTGCAAGGAGATCCAACCAGTCCATTCTGAAGGAGATCAGCCCTGGGATTTCTTTGGAAGGAATGATGCTAAAGCTGAAACTCCAGTACTTTGGCCACCTGATTCGAAGAGTTGACTCATTGGAAAAGACTCTGATGCTGGGAGGGATTAGGGGCAGGAGGAGAAGGGGACGACAGAGGGTGAGATGGCTGGATGGCATCACTGACTCGATGGACGTGAGTCTGGGTGAACTCCGGGAGTTGGTGATGGACAGGGAGGCCTGGCGTGCTGCAATTCATGGGGTCGCAGAGTCGGACACAACTGAGAGACTGAACTGAACCGAACTGATAGCAAAAATGCTGTTCCAAGTTCAATAGTACTACGTATTATTTTCAGAGTACATAGTGATGCCCTGAGAAGTCTCTTTAACAGGTGATCCTATGCAGAAGGCTATCTTCCCATTTTCCTATTTGTACAAATAGTTCCCCAAATAATTCTAGGTTACCCAATTGAACTGAATCTAAAAGCAAATCACTTGTATTTGTTACACCTTTTTCTTTTCTAAATTATGAAATTCTTGTTTTGAATTAATGTATCCTTACTCTGGAATTTATACTCCAACTATTTTCCTTTACTCTTTGATAATATAGGATTGTTTTGTGGATAAACAAAGTCCTCATTACTCTTACTGCCATAATCAAATATACTGTTTATGTAGAATCCTTCTCACAATTTTTCCAGGTAAAAAAAAATTAATATCACTATAATCCTTTTATGTATCCTGCACTTTTCAATTCATATTAGTTATTAAAGTTTTCTGTTTCACATCGACTTTATAATTATAATTAGAAGGGGTAAATTGATTGAACTGCTCATTTACTGGAGAATGTTTCAATTTCTTTCAAAATTGTAGTTAGCATTGCAATCGGCATTCTTATGTAGCTTTATTTTGTATGATTTGTATAATTACTTTCTTAATATAAATTTCCCAGAAGTGAGATGGTTATCTTCAGACAGTAGCTACATTATAGTTGAGAAATGGAATATTTCCTGCCATGTCGGTAAACAAGGGTGCCCCGGCCATCAGCCGCTGCAGCCCTGCGCTGTGAGCTGGGGGCGCTCAGGGAGGAGGACGCTTGTGACCCAGGGGTCCTCAGACTGCGGCCCTCCATGTGAACTGGGGGCGCTCAGGGAGGAGGAGAGTGCCTGCAACCTAGCGGGCCTCAGACCGCAGCCTCTCCCTGCAGAGAGCCCCAGGGGAGCTCAGGATGTGAAAAACACAGGGCGCGGGCCTCCACAGCGGGGGTGCACACGGACGGGATGGTTGCAGTGAGCCCGGACTCCAGCGTCTTTCCACACATGCAAAAGCGCTGAATTCCTCAACTCGGGATGTCTGGTGTCATCGCCCTTTGTTGCAAACCTTCTCCACAGCCTGGCTCCTCCCCTGGTGTCCACCTCAGGAGCAGGGTTACTCGAGATGCTGTCTCCTGGGCTTGAAGGCCTAAACTGAATGAAACATAACTCCGGCTTTCAGGTTATAACTGCTTTTTAAGCCACCCTAGTGCTTGACGTGCATTTCGGTTATTTTCTGAGGTGCGGTGTGGCGTTTCGCTGCGCCACCTTTCTGCACAGACATTCAGCCTGTGAGAAGCATTCCATGCGTTAGCCGGGCTCATGTTTTCATTCCAGTCCGCCAGAACACCATTTGGGCAGAGAATATGGGTATGTTTATTTATGTGTTTGCTATAGACATTGGTGTGCTTATTTTATTTTTCTTTGAAAAGTAAAATGTATCTGCCTATATATCTGCCCGATAAACAGAAGGAGCAACCTTTTCATTTTGCCTTTCCAGATTTTAAGAATCGCACAGTTGCTGGGTTGCACATTTAATATCAGTATTTGATAATAGTAAATTTTGCCACTTAACTGTATACAGACTTACATAACTTCTCTTTTTTTCCCTAAGGGAAATCAAGTCTAGTTCCAATGTTTGCAGTACTCTTTTCAGCTTGTTCATACTTCGTGTTTTATTTAAAAAGTGACATCAGAAGGCTTTTCTGCTAACGTGGTGGTTTTTATTTGCTTATGCAAAGCTGTGTAGTGACATACTGAGTAACAATAAACATTGTCATATAATTAGTTTAAGGAATCAATTCAATTAAAGTAGATTATAATCATAAAACATTCACAACCACTCTTCTTAGTATCAGTGAAGCAATTACAGAAACTGGGAGTGCTGGATTAGCCTGATCCTTGAAAATTAAAATGCTTAGATTTGCTTCCATTATTATTAGATAATAATACATTGATACTGATTAATGAGCTGTGAACAATGCAATGATTTAGAAAAAAGTATGACAAGAGCAGATAAACGAAAGGATCTATTTTAATTAGAATAATATACTCATGGATACACTCTCAAGGTGTGCTTGCTTGCTTTTAACTGACCTTCTGTCTCAGCATTTCTGTCTTAATTGCGATGACCTTATTCTCAGAGAAAATAGTACGTGAGGAGAGGGTGGATTTCTGCTCTCAGCTGGGTACTGTCGAGGCTGTCACTGAACCATTTCTTTGTGTGTAAATTTGCCAATTCTAAAATTCTATAATCATATGATGAGGAGTAAGTGTTAGTGTGAAATTATGGGCATGGAAAAATTTAGAAATAGGTGAAGGCTCACCATTTTCTTGAGGGACACACACAAAATATTACAAAACAGCTTTCCTTGTGGAATAATTTTGAGGATATGTTCAGGTGTAATTTGACCTGTTTTCTCAGAAGACTACTCTCTAATCTTTGGATAGATTTCATAATTACCTATGTAATCACTAGTTGTCTTTATTTTGCTTATTTGTTGATAGCAAAAATTAACATTCATATGCTAGTCCTAAGTGGTCTGCCCCTCAATTTTTATACACTGTATAGGACTTCTGGGGTGGAGTACAGTCAAAACATTTCTCAGGGAAATCAAACCTCTTCTTGCCAGCAAACTAATCTAAGGAGGGCTCTAATAAATCCACCTGGACTGAAACTTCCTTCAAATAAAGCAATTGTGTACAATAAACAACTAAAACTTCATAAATCATTTGAGATTGAACTGTCCATGATAGAAATCGCTTGACAAACACTCCTTCCTGCCAACCCCCTGCCAGTGTTTCTACCAAAGTCTGCCCCTGGAAAGAAAAGTGAGGCGATGCTGGAAAAAAGTGAGGGATAGGTAAATTTGCTTCTAAAGCACTTGCTTTCTCAGTGATGACCTTACTATTACCCTTCTCAGTTTTCTGTGAGCTGGAACCCACAGAAAACTGAGTTTGGATTCAGAAAAGTTAATCCTACCCTATATTAACATGTATTTGGTTAATTTATTTGTTCAGTACATGTATTGAGTAGTTAATATGTCATGTGGTTGGAGTGGAATGGGCTAGATAGACTTGTATGGACTTTTCCTGGGTGAAGTTAGAGGTTGCAGTAAATTCTGGTCAGGATTTTTGCCCTCAAGCAAGGTGACACAGCTGGAAGGAAAAACTTCAGTGTCTTGTCTTATAGGCCGAAGAGAGACCCCATGTACTTTCTGTGGGCATGAAAGCACATTGAAGAGCTTCTGGGCTACTAAGAATGATGAGTTTCCTTATTATAAAATGGAGAATTGATTTGAGAATTCAATGAGTAGACAAATATAGAATGTTCCAAGCTTAGAATAGTGCTTGGCATATAGCAAGAGATTGATATGTATGTAGTAATAGTTTAGAATAGGGAGACATTGGACTGAAATCTACCCCAACTCCACCTTGCTATAAGCATTGCAGGATAGGATAGATTATCAGTTCAGTTCAGTTCAGTCGCTCAGTCATGTCCGACTCTTTGTGACCCCATGAATCGCAGCACGCCAGGCCTCCCAGTCCATTACCAGCTCCCAGAGTTCACTCAGACTCACATCCATCGAGTCAGTCATGCCATCCAGCCATCTCATCCTCTGTCGTCCCCTTCTCCTCCTGCCCCCAATCCCTCCCAGCATCAGAGTCTTTCCCAATGACTCAACTCTTCGCTTAAGGTGGCCAAAGTACTGGAGTTTCAGCTTTAGCATCATTCCCTCGAAAGAAATCCCAGGTCTGATCTCCTTCAGAAGGGACTGGTTGGATCTCCTTGCAGTCCAAGGGACTTTCAAGAGTCTTCTCCAACACCACAGTTCAAAAGCATCAATTATATAACAGCTAACAGAAGCAGAAGATATTAAGAAGAGGTGGCAAGAATACACAGAAGAACTGTACAAAAAAGATCTTCACAACCCAATCATGATGGTTTGTTCACTCATCTAGAGCCAGACATCCTGGAATGTGAAGTCAAGTGGGCCTTAGAAAGCATCACTACGAACAAAGCTAGTGGAGGTGATGGAATTCCAGTGGAGCTATTTCAAATCCTGAAAGATGATGCTGTGAAAGTGCTGCACTCAATATGCCAGCAAATTTGGAAAACTCAGCAATGGCCACAGGACTGGAAAAGGTCAGTTTTCATTCCAATCCCAAAGAAAGGCAATGCCAAAGAATGCTCAAACTACCGCACAAATGCACTCATCTCACATGCTAGTAAAGTAATGCTCAAAATTCTCAAAGCCAGGTTTCAGCAATACGTGAACCATGAACTTCCTGATGTTCAAGCTGGTTTTAGAAAAGGCAGAGGAACCAGAGATCAAAATGCCAACATCCACTGGATCATGGAAAAAGCAAGAGAGTTCCAGAAAAACATCTATTTCTGCTTTATTGACTATACCAAAGCCTTTGACTATGTGGATCACAATAAACTGTGGAAAATTCTGAAAGACATGGGAATACAAGACCACCTGATCTGCCTCTTGAGAAATTTGTATGCAGGTCAGGAAGCAACAGTTAGAACTGGACATGGAACAACAGACTGGTTCCAAATAGGAAAAGGAGTATGTCAAGGCTGTATATTATCACCCTGCTTATTTAACTTCTATGCAGAGTACATCATGAGAAACGCTGGACTGGAAGAAACACAAGCTGGAATCAACATTGCCAGGAGAAATATCAATAACCTCAGATATGCAGATGACACCACCCTTATGACAGAAAGTGAAGAGGAACTCAAAAGCCTCTTGATGAAAGTGAAAGTGGAGAGTGAAAAAGTTGGCTTACAGCTCAACATTCAGAAAACAAAGATCATGGCATCCGGTCCCATCACTTCATGGGAAATAGATGGGGAAACAGTGGAAACAGTGTCAGACTTTATTTTGGGGGGCTCTAAAATCACCGCAGATGGTGACTGCAGCCATGAAATTAAAAGACGCTTACTTCCTTGGAAGGAAAGTTATGACCAAACTAGATAGCATATTCAAAAGCAGAGACATCACTTTGCCAACAAAGGTCCGTCTACTCAAGGCTATGGTTTTTCCTGTGGTCATGTATGGATGTGAGAGTTGGACTGTGAAGAAGGCTGAGTGCCAAAGAATTGATGCTTTTGAACTGTGGTGTTGGAGAAGACTCTTGAGAGTCCCTTGGACTGCAAGGAGATCCAGCCAGTCCATTCTGAAGGAGATCAGCCCTGGGATTTCTTTGGAAGGACTGATGCTAAAGCTGAAACTCCAGTACTTTGGCCACCTCATGTGAAGAGTTGACTCATTGCAAAAGACTCTGATGCTGGGAGGGATTGGGGGCAGGAGGAGAAGGGGACAGCAGAGGATGAGATGGCTGAATGGCATCACTGACTCGATGGACGTGAGTCTCAGTGAACTCCGGGAGTTGGTGATGGACAGGGAGGCCTGGCGTGCTGTGATTCATGGGGTCGCAAAGGGTTGGACGCGACTGAGCGACTGAACTGAACTGAACTGAACACCAAACCTGCATGTTAATTATAAATATCTCCATATATTTTTGTGCTGTGGGTGTATGTGCAAGTACACTTTCAGTTCACTGCAAAGATCAAAAGTAGCTTTTCGCCAATACTTTTTAGACAAATCTCTTAGTTGTATAATCTACTTAATTATATTTAAATATAAGTACCTGCAATGGGTCTACTCTTCTGATATTACAGCCATTAATTTCATATAGATTCCCAAAATCTTATTCAATTGATACCCCAGCAGAAAGCCCAAAAAAAGCTTAATTGGAGATTACTTAATTTCTCTTTCGATTGATGGAGAAGGATACAGACCCACTGTCCTTTTTTAGTGGATTCCTTCTTCTGAATAGAGGTGTGAATATTTTCCCCTGGCTATCAATTAATTACTACTAATAGATAACTATACAGTCCTATAAAATATCTCTTGAAACATACCACAAAATATCTCTTGGTCTACAATTTTTTCCGGAAAAGAAAAATATGGCATGCATTTAAACTGTAAGGTCAATTTAGGGTGGTTAAATATCCAAAGTTACGCATGTCAGAAAAAGAAGAGTGGTTTATGATCTAGAATTCCCTGTTCTCTTCATTCCCGAAGAGCTCATTTTAGTGTTGTTCATTTTCATGCATTTCTCAAAGTGTGAAAATTCAGTGACCAGAATGCCTCTAGTCTAATCTTTGTCTTTGACCTCAGCAATGTGTTCTGTTCAGGGATGCAAAGTGAGAGCTATTAACGGAGAGTCAGGATCAAGGCTCAGCTTCCACTGTACGAAGATGGCCAAGAGAGGAGACCTGTCTGTGAGTCAAGGCAAAGGATGGGATGTGGATGTCATGTTGACAACAGAGTAGATAGTCTGGCTTTTCAAAAACAGAAATTCCTCATTGTGGAGCTGTGGGATATTTGGGTGGAAAAGAACTCTGGTGGGAGAAAACAATTTGAATACCAAGAAGATGAATGTGGACTTTCATTGGTGGTCATGGGATTAAAGACTATAGTAGAAATCTCAAGAATTTGAGGAAATAATTAGTAGTTTGATCTGGATTTACCAATTGAGCATTCCTGTGATGGGCAATTGAGAAACTCTAAATATGAGGAAATCAATCTTGAATATTCATTGGATGCTGAAGCTGAAGCTCTAGTACTTTGGCCACTCGATGAGAAGAGCTGTCTCACTAGAAAAGACCCTGCTGCTGGGGAAATTGAAGGCAGGCGAGAAGGAGATGACAGAGGATGAGATGGTTGGATGGCATCACCGACACAATGAACATGAGTTTGAGCAAGCTCCTGGAGATGGTGACAGACAGGGAGGCCTGGCATGCTGCAGTCCATGGGGTCACAAAGAGTCGACAAGACTGAGCAACTGAACAACAGCAAATGTGGGGAAAAAGTAATCTATATGAAAAAATTCAGCTGTCGATTCAGGTAACTCAGCACTACTTAGTACAACATCGAAAATGAAATAAAAGTGAAACAGAAACAAAGACCCTTAATGCATTAGACAGCACAGTAGCTGTATTCAAATCTCTCAGTATTTGCCAAAGAGACAGAGGAACTTCAGGGACACATACCTAGTATGTTGCCCTCGAAGGACCATAACACATATTGGCTTGTGCTCTGCTCAGAAATGAGAAAGAGAACAGCCATTTGCTGTTATAAGGTGTTATAAATATGCCCCTGGTTGAAGAGGAGAATCATGCAGACCACCATTGTTCCAGGCCTGTGGCTAACCGTATCGTTCTCCGAACCACTGGGTGCTATCCCTTGTAAACCAATGACATTGATCTAATGGGCTCATGCGAGAGTAAATTGCTATTTCAGGTAATGCTGCTCAACTGCAGGGAAGAGGATGGACTGAACTGCCCCTTACTTACTCCGTTGCTGCTTTTAACTTCCTCACCAGAATGCCAGAAATTTCTGTTTTTTCTTTTGTGTTCTGGAGACAAGAACGTATTAGGTGGCCCTATAAATGTTTAAATGCTTACAATATTGGTTGTTCATAAAATGAAAGAAGCAGTGGGGAGCAAAAATCAGGGAAAAGAGGGGAAGAGAGCCATATATTGCATAGTTCACAGCTCTAAGGAGTCAGCGACGATGAGGGCATTTGTTATAGAGTTTCGGGGGAATGCACTTTTATTTGATAAATTTCCTATTGTAAAATTAATGGAAGTGTTCTAGAAAACTAGGAAAAGAAGAAAATAATATTTATTCCTAATCCTATCACTTCTATATTTTGATGTCTATAACTCAGTTTTCTTTATCATGTGTATATGTGTGTTAATTTACAGTGGGATCAGATGCAGCTTGTTTTATAATGTGACTTTTTGTATCACCTTTATGTTTTTTAAAAACAGACTTTACTTTGTAAAGAGTTGTGAGTTCACAGAAAAACTGAGTATCACCCCCACTGCGCTTCTTTCTTTCAGCGTCTATCTTTCAAACGATGCATATTCAAATAACGAGGGCCGCATATTTTATAGCAATTTATCTTTCCCTCAAACAATGTCTTCAAAAATACACTTCTATACTCCATGCCCCCCTTTCCTTTTAAGTGAACGCAATGTGTTAATCACCATCCTCTGCTGTACGGAGTTCCACCTGCAGTTGTCATTCACCCCAGGTCAACTGAAAATACTGGAGAGCCTTCTCCTGTGCTCCTGCCCTCCCCCCAACAGTTTCATACCTAATCTGTGGTAATTCTACTGCACATTTTTATGCCTGAATGTGTCTCTGATCAGGAAGTAGCAATCACAGAATAATAAGCGTGATCACATCAAGGAGTGCTTTGCTGTTCCGTGTGTGGAGTACGCCTATCGAAGCCCGCACCTGCTCAAAACCAGGAAGTGCTTTCAGGTTGTCAAACATCAGCCATCAGTGACCTCCAATGGAGCCGTACTGACAACAGACTTTCCGTGTTGCCTTGAAAAGTTGCCTGAATTGACTTGTCCCTAGTTATCCTAAGTTGTTTTGTGGAGAAGAAATATACACCATGTCACAAAAATTAAAAAAAATAAAAATGAGGATTTCTATGCATCTTTTGCTCCTTTCTCAGTCTAAAGAACTATACATATATATATATATATCTAAAGAACAACATATATATATAGTTAAAGAACATATATATATATATGTCTTTCCAAGTTATTTAATCTCAGTATGCTGAGGATATTGAAATTTGGAATCCTTGTAGATCCTGAAATACTAAAGTCAGAGTGGGTGAATATTAATTTAATAACTTTCATTTGTCAATATTAGAGAAATCCCAACCCAGGGATTGAACCCATGATTCATTATGTTTCTTGCATTAGCAGGTGGGTTCTTTACCACTAGCTCCACCTGGGAAGCACAGAGAACTCTTAAGTCACATAATTCAAGGTTATCCGCAAAGAATAAGTTATGCTTTTGTTCTACAGTGGAGTTATTACCTTTCAATGTCAAAATATAAGGCATATTTCCTAGGAAAACTGGACAAAATAACTTCTATGTTAGTCTATGCAAAGAAGACTACAAAACTGTTTTTCAGAGTGTCTCTAAATTCCTGTTTAATCAATAATTTTTGGTACATTTCCTTTTAATCCCAAAACATGTAATGATTTTATGTATTACTCACCTGAAATGTAATGTTTGGTGTCAGTTAAGATAAGACGTGAGATTAAAACTTTGTAAATTGTTGACTGTTATATAAACGAGTTGGTGACTAAGGCAACGTTATAAGAATTTCAGAGAAAAGGCCTGCTCTCTGTCTAGTTTTTCTTGTCAGATTCTAACCCATCTTCCCCCACTTTTGCCCACTCACGTCTTCCTTTACGAAAGCTGCTCTTCAGACTGATGGGGACTCTCCATCGAGGAGATGCACATGGGGTGAAGAGCGGAATGAGGACAGAGCTGATGATAAGCAATCAGAAACCCTGCATAATTAAATGATGCTTTGCTGGCTTCAGTTGAGAGCATTTAAAATGATTCTAATGGGCATTAGAGTTCCTTGATGAGATCTTAGTTGGCTGTGATTTTATTCTTAAAGAAAGTCTTCTGTGATGTTTGGAGAAGTGCTATTTCAGAGATCAGATTGAGTTGCAGCCATGATCAGTTTTGTTAGCAGTCAGTTTGAATGTCCTCTTTAGATGGCAAATTGGGATTCTCAGACACAGGATTGCCTCTTTCTCATAGGTCCTCAGGCATTTTTCACTTTTCTAGGCTGATTTCTTGAGTTTAAAGTATCAGAAGTCAGCTTTTATGAGACTTTTATGATTCACCAATCATGTACTGTATGCTGGCAATGAACCAATGATTGCCCTAAGGTCCATAGCGTCTAAAACAAATAGAAACATATAACTTGCAAATATTTCATACTATATTGGAATAAATACTGATAAGATAAATTAATAACAAATTGTATAAAAAGTTAAAATGCATTCTTCACCCATGTAAACTTGAATTGGTTACTCTTTGTCCACTGGGTGTCATTAATTTTTAATGGAGGAAAAATGTGCTGACCAAAAATAGTAAGCATGTAACTTTTTGTCTCATCCCTTATGTTTTGAAAAATATATTTTTCTATTATTTTATTGTAAAAAATGCATACCCCCTTAAAATATCTCCCATATATCTAGCATGCGTTTGATATCCTTACTGATAAATATTACATTTTCGTGAATAATCATTAAAATGAAATCTAGCACAAATAGGAGTGTTTAAATTACAAAGCACTCAGGTATACATACCATAGACCATTGTCCCATAGTGTCAGGGCTGAAGAGTTGGCTCGGGACACAGACGATCCATGCAGTTGAAAATCCACATGTAGCTTAGCCCTCCCTATCCTCAGTTCCTCTGTGAGTAACTGGGTTCCTCAGTATTCCCAGTTCTGCCTGTAGATTCAACCAACCATAGATTATGTAGTACCGTAGTATTTACTACTGAAAGAAATCCGTGGACCTAGTTCAACATAGTTCAAACCCTTGTTGTTCAAGGGTCAACCGTTTATTTATTGACATATGTTTAAGAAAATAGAGATTTAATTCTATCTACAACCCCAAACTTTGCTGTTTTAAAAACATCCTTATAAGGTAATATATCTATATTCAGCTTATTCTTTTATAATAGTTGCATTGTATTTCATTTTGTGGTTTTATTATGTTGTATAATTTGATATCCTTTTGATAGATATTTAGGCTTATTCAAATTTTCAATAACATTAACATCATTATACATATGCAAGAATTTCTATGAAGTGTTGCTGGATGCAAATGTATTTCAGATTTAGAGATATTACCAAACTATTCCAAAAATATTTTATACTTCCCCCAATTACATTTGAAAACATCTATTTCCGCTATTAGAATGTTGGCGTTTTGAAGGCAGAGCCTTAGTTGCATTTTTCACCATTATTTCCGGTCATATCACTGGTCTACTTAAATCCCCATGGTGGCTTCTCACTGAGACAGAGGTAGGTGGCTCCAGGTTAGATATTTACAAGTAGCCTCCAAGTGTATTTATACCTTATACTTCAGAGATGGAAATAACAACATGACCAGGGTAAATAGCTAGACTTTGTCTCCTGTGAACACTTTAAGATAACTGTTTAAGTCATTTACAAGGGGGAAATCTTCTGGGACTTTCTCATGGGCACGGGGACCCAGGAGAAAGGAGCAGTGGTCCCACACGGGACTGACCCAGACTTGCCTGTGAGTGTCCAGGAGTCTCTGGTGGAGGCGCGGGTCAGCAGTGACCTGCTGCAGGGTCAGGGGCATGAGTGTAGCAGTGCCTGCATGGGACCTTTTGGAGGAGGTCCCCATTATTTTCTTTACCTCCACCTTAGTTTGGCCTCAGGTCAAACAACAGGGAGGGAACACAGCCCCATCCATCAATAGAAAATAGGACTTAAGATTTACAAAGCATGGCTCCGCCCCTCAGAACAAGACCCAGTTTCCCCCGCAGTCAGTCTCTCCCGTCAGGAAGTTTCCATAAGCCTCTTATCCTTCTTCATCAGAGGGCAGAGAGACTGAAAACTACAGTCACAGAAAACTAATCAAACTGATCACATGGACCACAGACTTGTCTAACTCAGTGAAACTATGAGCCATGCCATGTAGGGCCACCCAAGATGGATGGATCATGGTGGAGAGTTCTGACAAAATGTGGTTCACTGGAGAAGGGAATGGCAAACCACTTCCGTAGTCTTGCCTTGAGAACCCTATGAACAGTATGAAAAGGCAAAAAGATATGATACTGAAAGATGAACTCCCCAGGTCGGAAGGTGCCCAATATGCTACTGGAGATCAGTGGAGAAGTAACTCCAGAAAGACTGAAGAGATGGAGCCAAAGCAAAAACAACACCCAGCTGTGGATGTGACTGGTGATGGACATAAAGTCCGATGCTGTAAAGAGCAATATGCATAGGAACCTGGGATGTCAGGTCCATGAATCAAGGCAAAATGGAAGTGGTCAGCAGGAGATGGCAAGAGTGAACACTGACATTCTAAGAATCAGTGAACTAAAATGGACTGGAATGGATGAATTTAACTCAAATGACTATTATATCTACTACTGTGTGCAGGAATTCCTTAGAAGAAATGGAGTAGCCCTCATAGTCAACAAAAGAGTCCGAAATGCAGTACTTGGGTACAATATCAAAAATGACAGAATGATCTCTGTTTCCAAGGCAAACCATTCAATATCACAGTAATCCAAGTCTATGCCCCAAGCAGTAATGCTGAAGAAGCTGAAGTTGAATGTTTCTATGAAGACCTACAAGACCGTCTAGAACTAATGCCCCTCAAAGATGTCCTTTTCATTATAGGGGACTGGAATGCAAAGGTAGGAATTCAAGAGATACCTGGAGTAGCAGGTATATTTGGAGTACAGAATGAAGCAGGGCAAAACCTAACAGAGTTTTACCAAGAAAATGCACTGGTCATAGTAAACACACTCTTCCAACAATACAAGAGAAGGCTCTACATGTGGACATCATCAGATGGTTCATACCAAAATCAGATTGATTATAGTCCTTGCAGCCAAAGATGGAAAAGCTCTATACAGTCAGCAAAAACAAGACTGGGAGCTGACTGTGGCTCAGATCATGAACTCCTTATTGCCAAATTCAGACTTAAATTGAAGAAAGTAGGGAAAACCACTAGACCACCTAAATCAAATCCCTTACGACTATACAGTGGAAGTGACAGATAGATTCAATGGATTAGATCTGATAGACAGAGTGCCTGAAGAACTATGGACAGAGGTTCATGACACTGTACAGGAGGCAGGGATCAAGACCATCCCCAAGAAAGAAATGCAAAAAAGCAAAATGGCTGTTTGAGGAGACCTTACAAATAGCT
This sequence comes from Bos javanicus, assembly GCF_032452875.1. NCBI lineage: Eukaryota > Metazoa > Chordata > Mammalia > Artiodactyla > Bovidae > Bos > Bos javanicus. The sequence continues at coordinate 59,577,939 of NC_083891.1, read as the reverse complement.
ATGAAAAGAAAGAAGTGAAAGACAAAGGAGAAAAGGAAAGCATGCAGAGTTCCAAAGGATAGCAAGGAGAGATGAGAAAGCCTTCCTCAGCGATTAAAGAAATAGAAAAGAAAAAAAAGAAATAGAGGAAAACAACAGAATGGGAAAGACTGGAGATCTCTTCAAGAAAATTAGAGGTACCAAAGGAACATTTCATGCAAAGATGGGCTTGATAAAGAACAGAAATGGTATGGACCTAAGAGAAGAAGAAGATATTAAGAAGAAATAGCAAGAATACACAGAAGTCCTATACAAAAAAGATCTTTACAACCCAGATAATCACGATGGTGTGATCACTCACCTAGAGCCAGACATCTTGGAAGGTGAAGTCAAGTGGGCCTTAGAAAGCATCACTATGAACAAAGCTAGTGGAGATGATGGAATTCCAGTTGAGCTATTTCAAATCCTAAAAGATGATGCTGTGAAAGTGCTGCACTCAATATGCCAGCAAATTCTAAAAACTCAGTCTTGGGCACAGGACTGGAAAAGGTCAATTTTAATTCCAATCCTAAAGAAAAGCAATGCCAAAGAATGCACAAACTATCAAACATTGCACTCATCTCAAAGGATAGTAAAGTAATGCTCAAAATTCTCCAAGGCAGGCTTCAACAGTACGTGAACCGTGAACTTCCAGATGTTCAAGCTGGTTTTAGAAAACGCAGAGGAACCAGAGATCAAATTGCCAACCCCGCTGGATCATCGGAAAAGCAAGAGAGTTCCAGAAAAACATCTACTTCTGTTTTATTGACTACACCAAAGCCTTTGACTGTGTGGATCACAGCAAACTGTGGAAAATTCTTAAAGAGATGGGAATACCAGACCATTTCTGCCTCTTGAGAAATCTGTATGCAGGTCAAGAAGCAACAGTTAGAACTGGACATGGAACAACAGACAGGTTCCAAATCAGGAAAGGAGTACGTCAAGGCTGTATATTGTCACCGTGCTTATTTAACTTATATGCAGAGTACATCATGCAAAGTGCTGGGCTGGATGAAGCACAAGCTGGAATCAAGATTGCTGGGAGAAATATCAATAACCTCAGACATGCAGATAACACCACCCTTATGCCAGAAAATGAAGAAGAACTAAAGAGCCTCTTGATGAAAGTGAAATAGGAGAGTGAGAAAGTTGGCTTAAACTCAACATTCAGAAAACAAAGATCATGGCATCTGGTTCCATCACTTCATTGCAAATATATGTGGAAACAATGGAAACAGTGATAGACTTTATTTTTATAGGCTCCAGATGGTGACTGCAGCCATGAAATTTAAAGATTGAAGGAAAAGCCATGACCAATCTAGACAGCATATTAAAAAGCAGAGACATTACTTTGCCAACAAAGGTCTGTCTAGTCATAGGTATGGTTTTTTCAATAGTCATGTATGCATGTGAGAGTTGGACTATAAAGAAAGCTGAGCACTGAAGAACTGATGCTTCTGAACTGTGGTGTTGGAGAAGACTCTTGAGAGTCCCTTGGACTGCAAGGTGATGCAACCAGTCCATCCTAAAGGAAATCAGTCCTGGGTGTTCATTGGAAGGACTGATGCTGAAGCTGAAATTCCAATACTTTGGCCACGTGATCCAAAGAACTGACTCATTTGAAAAGACCCTGATGCTGGGAAATATTGAAGGCGAGAGAAGAAGGGGACGACAGAGGATGAGATGGTTGGATGGTGTCACCGACTCAGTGGACATGAGTTTGGGTACATTTCAGGAGTTGATGATGGACAGGGAGGCCTGGCATGGAAAGAGTTGGACAATGGATTTGCAAAGAGTTGGACAGGACTGAGTGACTGAACTGAACTGAGTCTTCTGGGTCTTTTTCCCCCTCTGCCCAGGCATCTTGCTTTGACCCCAGGGTTGATTTACCTCAGAACCATGCCCTGTGTATGTGCTCTTCAACTCAGGTGGAGTTCAGCGCCAGCACCTCTTTGGGGGAGAGGGGTTAGTGTGACTTTTTATGTTTAATTTCTTTGGTGAATTCCTTATTGCTGTTGCTGACCCATCTTCCTGTTAGAATAACGAACAATGTCAGTTCTACAGTTGAGATGAAAATGTGAAGGTTGATCTAGCTTGTGGCTTAGGCCACTGTGTTTCTGCTGCCCCACATCCATAGCAGCTAAGATAAAAAAAGTTACCCTCCCATTTCTACCACTATTATAAAAATTACAAAATCTGCTTCCAAAAGTGTTTGATGGCTTTCCAAAAACCAGTTCCTTTAATTTTACAGTCTTGTCTTTGTAGGACAAAAGCCCTTTGTAGAAAACGCCCTTTCCGTGTCTTTGTCATAACAATATTTAATATCTGAAATGACGCTTGCTATTGATTTGTTTGCCTGTTTATCCTTGTTACTCTCTCCTCACTAGCCCCAGTAGGAAGAATTGTTTTGAAGACAGGGACTCTGTACTTCTTGTTCATTGATGTCTTCATTGGCAAAAACAACAGTACCTGGAACTCAGTAGGTGCTCAGTTCTTAGTAATTATTCCTTGAGCAACTGAGTGGCTGGCCTGTAAAGAACAGTCCAAATAACAGGCATCATGATGCTGAAAAAAGTCATCTGTCTCTCCCCAGATTCAGAGTTTATCCAAGTCTGTGTTCTTTGGCCATCACTTCCTTTGAGATGTGTCTTCCCTCCGGCTGGTTTTTAGCTTTTTAGGTAAACAGAGCCCATTTAGGTACTAGCCTCAGGCAAGACTAGGATCTATTGTGATCCTGAAAAGTGTTAATCAGAGTGGGGATGGCTGTGCCCCCAAGGGGTGACCTGGGGCTTTGAGGCTCTGGATTAACCACAGAATTAAATGTGGAGTAATTCCACTCCAAGACAGCTGTATAACCTTGGGCAATTTATTTAACCTCTTAATGCCTGGTTTTCTCAACTGACTAACTTTTCTCAAGTGAACTAACAAGATCACCAGCCTCATATAGTCGGTGTGAGAATTAACAAAGGTGATATTGGTAAAGCACTCAAAGCAGTGCCTGACACACAGTGGAGCGCTTGATAGACGTTGTTGTTAATGTATTATTCTGAGCTCTTAGCTAGAGTTCTGATTCTGTCTCCCTCCCTTGAGATTAACAAGGAATCTGCATATAAAACCATGGTGGCCAAGGTAGGTAGGGCTTGTTTGCAAATTACTGCCCAGGAATTATTTTTTTCTAAAGCCCTTTTATGTAAAATGCCAGGCCGCTTTAATTTTGATTCTTTTTCTGCAGGCATTTGTGATGGGAATAGGTATTATCCTATTTCATAGAAAAGTCTGAGGCATAGAAAGGTTAAATGATTTGCTCAAGGTCATAACAAATGAATGGTGACTAGGAGATGGAAATTATATGACTTCCAGTCTACTGTCCCAGACCAGACTCATTCTATTGAGATGTTATGTTCGTACTTAATATTATAGAGCCAAACGAGCTGGACTCATCGCGCGTTTCCTGAGCTCTAGCAGTATGCAGATGGTGAACATAAAAAAGGTGACGAGTCAAACGTTGTATCGTGGACAGAAAGATATAAAATTGAAACATGTTCCTTTCTATTATTCCACTTCTATCTGAGGTCTATTCTTTCTCTTTACTTACATGAAAATATTATTTACTCACTTTGTGGAGAAACTATATCCTAGTTTGAAATTATTTCTGTCAATTGCAAAATAAAGTTATTGACTATATAAAATAAAAAAAGAAAGATCACCTTGGCAACTTCAAAAATAATAAAGTATGCTATTATAAGAGGTAAAATTTTACACCAGCAGCAATTTATAATAAAACATTAAATTTATATTTATTGCATGAAAAAATAAACTGGACCACATTTGTACACACTACTTTATAGACACGTATTATCCTAGAGGAGAAAGCTGTAATACAGAATGGAAATATAAAATAGAGAAATCTTTCCTAGAGCTATTTTAGTGACTGAGACTGGTAAGCTGCTTCTGTCAAAATTGCATACTGGTGTTTCATGAATTGAAACCTGGACTGTAGGCTTAGAGAAAATGGCACAGCGGGTTTTATCCAGTCCTATGGCAATGGCAACCCACTCCAGTACTCTTGCCTGGAAAATCCCATGGACGGAGGAGCCTGGCAGGCTGCAGTCTATGGGGTTGCACAGAGTCAGACACGACTGAGCGACTTCACTTTCACTTTTCACTTTCATGCATTGGAGGAGGAAATGGCAACCCACTCCAGTGTTCTTGCCTGGAGAATCCCAGGGAAGGCAGAGCCTGGTGGGCTGCCGTCTCTGGGGTCGCACAGAGTCAGACACGACTGAAGCGACTTAGCAGCAGCAGCAGCAGCAGCAGCATGGAGTAGAATTAATCAGCGTGGAGGTGGGGAAAAGGGGCAGACCAGGGCCTCTGGCTCTGGAATCAAGGCCAGCAGCTGGAAACAGGAGAAGTGGCAGAGATGGTGCAACGGGAAGGACAATGACTCAAAGGTCACAAAGAGCCGTGAGGCCCAACAGGTGAGCGGAACAAATCCTGAGGTGATGCTGCTGACCCAGAGGAATCGGACAGCCCACTGCCAGCACCGCTCTCGAGGGGTCCTCGGGGCAGCGCCAGTGGTCGGGCGGTGGCTGCAGAACCGGGGGCCCAGGAAGGAGCACTTGGGCTGGAGCCACGGTCTCGGCAGTGGGAGGCAGAGAGCCCGGCCAACCGCTGCAAAGGGGGAAGACAGGCTTGAGGCACACTCTTTAGATCTCCCCCTCTTCTGAAAGAGGAAGGAAATGCTGAAAGAGAAGAGTACCAAACAGAAAAAAATAGATATATCTTAAGTCCAACTTGTAGCATAAGATATCCCAGGCTAGTAGAGCCATGGGCCATTTCAGCTCACACAGTGGTTCTTTTTGAGGTAAAACACACACTGCTTCTAATAAGAAAAAGAATACTGCATGTTCTGTGACACACTGAACACCTGTTCTATGTCAAGCACTTCTTATCTCATTTAATTCTTTAAAAAACCCTGCCCGGAAATGATGTTATTCTCATGGTAGAGTTGAGAGAGCTGAGTTTCAAAAGCATTATATTAATCATCAGGGTCACCCACTAGAAGCATCAAGATTCCCTCACTTCTCATGAAGCTTCAACCCACCAAGGAGACGACGCCACTTAGGAGACTGTGTCTTAGGAGCCTAAAATCTAGATGTGGTCATTAAAGCCGTACAACCAATATTAAAAGGCATCTCTACTGGGATACAGACTGTTCATTTGTCTTTTTTTTTTTTTTTTACTAGTTGTGCAAGCAAGTGCTTTTTTGCTTGTACCTATTTTTTCCCCTTGGAATGGAAATTTCTTGACAAATTTCTCTTACTATATAGAAGGGTGCTGCCAGTTAAGGAATTTTGTACAGCAAGTAAGATAAGAACAAATTTACACTGACAAACACAAAATGGACTTCTTCGTTCAGGTTACGGAATAGTCCCTGGGTAGGTCAGGAGCTTCAGGCGCAGATTGATGCAGAGACTTCAGTCATGTCACCTGAGCCCTGTCTCCTCCTTTCTGTACGTCTCCCAGCTCTCTTCCTTTTTGCGCCTGAAAGTGTGCTACGATTACAGTAGCAAAATAGAGTAGGTCCCACCACTTCATGGGAACTAGATGGGGAAACAGTGGAAACAGTGTCAGACTTTATTTTTCTGGGCTCCAAAATCACTGCAGATGGTGACTGCAGCCATGAAATTAAAAGACGCTCACTCCTTGGAAGGAAAGTTATGACCAACCTAGATAGCATATTCAAAAGCAGAGACATTACTTTGCCAACAAAGGTTCGTCTAGTCAAGGCTATGCTTTTTCCTGTGGTCATGTATGGATGTGAGAGTTGGACTGTGAAGAAGGCTGAATGCCAAACAATTGATGCTTTTGAACTGTGGTGTTGGAGAAGACTCTTGAGAATCCCTTGAACTGCAAGGAGATCCAACCAGTCCATTTTGAAGGAGATCAGCCCCTGGATTTCTTTGGAGGGAATGATGCTAAAGCTGAAACTCCAGTCCTTTGGCCACCTCATGTGAAGAGTTGACTCATTGGGAAAGACCCTGATGCTGGGAGGGATTGAGAGCACGAGGAGAAGGGGATGACAAAAGATGAGATGGCTGGATGGCCTCACTGACTCGATGGACGTGAGTCTGAGTGAACTCCGGGAGTTGGTGATGGACAGGGAGGCCTGGCGTGCTGTGATTCATGGGGTCGAAAAGAGTCGGACACGACTGAGTGACTGATCTGATCTGAGGCCTCGAGTCTTTATACCCAGAAGATGTTAGAGTCTTGTTAGCCCTTCATCTCCAGCAACGTCTGAGACTCACTGTGATTGGAGAGGCAAAGGTTATCAGAGAGTTGAACGTGGTTTGTGGGTTGGCTTGGAATGGGGCAATGTGAACCGTCTGCCAAACAGGAGTGGCCCCTACGTGGCTGTGAGCACTGACAGTAGAGGGATGTGGGTTCCCTTAGATGGAACCAAGGTTATTTACCAGGCATTTAACTTGGGATTTGTGTGTGGACCAGGACCCTACCTTCAATTTTATTATAAAGAGGTTGATGGAATGAATTCACCTTCTGTTTGAGGTGAACAGAAGACTTCTATCCTTTAACATTTTCCTTAATTTTAATGTAATATATGAACACTTTTATAAGATTTACATTAGCGATGCTACTCATTTAAATGGCATTGTGTTGTAATTTCAAATCCCAATTGTTCATTGCTATATTTAGAAAGCAATTGCCTTTTGTATATTAAATAAATAGCAGAATATTTTTATAGTTTTTATTTACATTTTTAACTAATTTTGATTAAATTTGATTATAGTTATCAATATTTGGGGAAAATAACCATTAAAATTTACATTCTTTTTATTTATACGTGATTGGGATATCTCAGTAGCTCAGTGGTAAAGAATTAGCCTGCAATGCAAAAACCACAGGAGGCATGGGTTTGATCCCTGGGTCGGGAAGATCTCCTGGAGGAGAGCATGGCAACCCACCCCAGTATTCTTGCCTGGAGAATCCCATGGACAGAGGAGCCTGGGGGGTTACAATCCATGAGGTCACAAAGAGTTGGACACGACTGAAGTGACTTAGCACGCACTCACAGGGTATTTCTAAACATTCACCAATTATTCCTGGAGGGAAAATCAAGTAACAATACAGTATAAACAACATTTAAAAGTTATTATCTTTTGCAATTTTCTATCCCAGACATTATTATTTATTTTTCTTGCAATAGCTTACCTATGCTTTCAAATAGTTGTTGCCACTGACTTAATTTTTTTAATTTAGTCTCAGTTTAATTTTACTGAAATTACATTTTGATCATTTGCAATGAACTATATTTAAGAAATAAGTAAATATATAGACATATCAATTTTTATCTTAGTAGCTAAAAATGACTGATCCCAACTGTCATTCAGTTCAGTTCAGTCGCTCAATCGTGTCCAACTCTTTGCAACCCCACGAATCGCAGCACGCCAGGCCTCCCTGTCCATCACCAACTTCTGGAGTTGACACTGACTCACGTCCATTGAGTCAGTGAGGCCATCCAGCCATCTCATCCTCTGTCGTCCCCTTCTCCTCCTGCACCCAATCCCTCCCAGCATCAGAATCTTTTCCAACGAGTCAACTCTTTGCATGAGATGGCCAAAGGACTGGAGTTTCAGCTTTAGCATCATTCCCTCCAAAGAAATCCCAGGGCTGATCTCCTTCAGAATGGACTGGTTGGATCTCCGTGCAGTCCAAAGGACTCTCAGGAGTCTTCTCTAACACCACAGTTCAAAAGCATCAATTCTTTGGCACTCAGCCTTCTTCACAGTCCAACTCTCACATCCATACATGACCACAGGAAAAACCATAGCCTTGACTAGACGAACCTTTGTTGGCAAAGTAATGTCTCTGCTTTTGAATATGCTATCTAGGTTGGTCATAACTTTCCTTCCAAGGAGTGAGCGTCTTTTAATTTCATGGCTGCAGTCACCATCTGCAGTGATTTTGGAGCCCAGAAAAATAAAGTCTGACACTGTTTCCACTGTTTCCCCATTTATTTCCCATGAAGTGATGGAACCAGATGCCATGATCTTCGTTTTCTGAACGTTGAGCTTTAAGCCAACTTTTTCACTCTCCACTTTCACTTTCATCAAGAGGCTTTTTAGTTCCTCTTTACTTTCTGCCATAAGGGTGGTGTCATCTGCATATCTGAGGTTATTGATATTTCTCCTGGCAATCTTGATTCCAGCTTGTGGTTCTTTCAGTCCAGCGTTTCTCATGATGTACTCTGCATATAAGTTAAATAAGCAGGGTGACAATATACAGCCTTGACATACTCCTTTTCCTATTTGGAACCAGTCTGTTGTTCCATGTCCAGTTCTAACTGTTGCTTTCTTACCTGTATACAGATTTCTCAAGAGGCAGGTCTGGTGGTCTGGTATTCCCATCTCTTTGAGAATTTTCCACAGTTTATTGTGATCCACACAGTCAAAGGCTTTGGCATAGTCAATAAAGCAGAAATAGATGTTTTTTATGGAACTCTCTTGCTTTTCCCATGATCCAGTGGATGTTGGCAATTTGATCTCTGGTTCCTCTGCCTTTTCTAAAACAAGCTTGAACATCAAGAAGTTCACGGTTCACATATTGCTGAAGCCTGGCTTGGAGAATTTTGAGCATTACTTTACTAGCATGGGAGATGAGTGCAATTGTGCGGTAGTTTGAGCATTCTTTGGCATTGCCTTTCTTAGGGATTGGAATGAAAACTGACCTTTTCCAGTCCTGTGGCCACTGCTGAGTTTTCCAAATTTGCTGGCATATTGAGTGCAGCACTTTCACAGCATCATCTTTCAGGATTTGAAATAGCTCAACTGGAATTCCACTACCTCCACTAGCTTTGTTCGTAGTGATGCTTTCTAAGGCCCACTTGACTTCACATTCCAGGATGTCTGGCTCTAGGTCAGTGATCACAGCATCGTGATTATCTGGGTCATGAAGATCTTTTTTGTGCAGTTCTTCTGTGTATTCTTGCCACCTCTTCTTAATATCTTCTGCTTGTTAGGTCCATACCATTTCTGTCCTTTATCGAGCCCATCTTTGCATGAAATGTCCCCTTGGTATCTCTAATTTTCTTGACGAGATCTCTAGTCTTTCCCATTCTGTTGTTTTCCTCTATTTCTTTGCATTGATCGCTGAGGAAGGCTTTCTTATCTCTTCTTGCTATTCTTTGGAACTCTGCATTCAGATGCCTATATCTTTCCTTCTCTCCCTTGCTTTTCACTTCTCTTCTTTTCACAGCTATTTGTAAGGCCTCCCCAGACAGTCATTTTGCTTTTTTGCATTTCTTTTCCACAGGGATGGTCTTGATCCCTGTCTCCTGTACAATGTCACGAACCTCATTCCATAGTTCATCTGGCACTCTATCTATCAGATCTAGGCCCTTAAATCTATTTCTCTCTTTCACTGTATAATCATAAGGGATTTGATTTAGGTCATACCTGAATGGTCTACTGGTTTTCCCTACTTTCTTCAATTTAAGTCTGAATTTGGCAATAAGGAGTTCATGATTAGTTTTCACAAATACAAGTTTTAGGTGGGTAGCAGTAAACTTTCAGCACCCCTTCTTGTATTTATTTCTAGGATTACACATTATATATGAATGTATAAAAACAAAAGTGGAGCTGCAAGATCTCAAAAAACTAGCGAAAGCATCTTCAGAACCAAATAGGAGTGTACTTGATTTGAATTCTCTTCCATTTGGAAACCAAATCCAAAAGAGAATATTGCCAGACCTGAATGTTTATATAACATAACCCTCATTTTTCTCATGGTCCATTATTAATGTACTATATTCTACCATCACTGGTTAATCAACTCTCTTTGTCCTTGGTATCCAGGTGAGTGTTACTACCGGTCACATTTTACTGGTAGGCATCTTGAGAAAATGAGTATGTGAACCATATGCCCCTACAAGTTCTGCATACAGATTCTGCTGAATGCCACAGGAGGGGAAGCAGCTAGCAAGGCAGAGCTTCCCTGATGAGATAAGAGATGAAGGAAATATTTTAACCAATGTTTTGAACTCAGTTTGTTAAATTTAATTGAATGAACCTGGGTTAGAAAAGCAAATATTCTAAGGTCTGTGGAGGATACAAAGATAAATACAGTGCAGTTATGTCTCTGAGTCTAAAATCAAGAAGCAGGGAGGTTTGTAACTAATTGTGATGTAGTCAGAACATTACAAGAGAGGGAAGGGGAAAAGACATTAGTATCACTTTTGATTTCATTTTTGAGGTAGGTTGTAAATGTCATTGTCTTTTAAACAAACATTTTGTCTTAAAATAATTACATTATAAGAAGTAAACTACTCATTGTAAGAAATGATTACTCATTAGAAGCTGCAAAAAATACCATGAAAAGATCCCATGTACTCATTGCCTAACTTCCTCCAATGGTACCATCTTATATAGCTAATACAGTAATGAAAAGTAGGAAATTGATCCAACTTCATGCTAAGCTGCTAAGTCACTTCAGTCATGTCCGACTCTGTGTGACCCCAGAGATGGCAGCCCACCAGGCTCCGCCATCCCTGGGATTCTCCAGGCAAGAACATTGGAGTGGGTTGCCATTTCCTTCTCCAATGCATGAAAGTGAAAAGTGAAAGTGAAGTCGCTCAGTCATCTCCGACTCTTAGCAACCCCATGGACTGCAGCCCACCAGGCTCCTCTGTCCATGAGATTTTCCAGGCAAGAGTACTGGAGTGGGGTGCCATTGCCTTCTCCATCCAACTTCATAAGTAGACTATATTCTTTACTGAGTAGTCTTTAATTTACAGAAATGGAGGAAAGGAGAAAGGCCTTCTAGTTGAGGATTGAATTGGCCAAAAAGTTCATTCAGGTTTTTCCTTAAGATATTATGGAAAAACCAAAAGAACTTTTTGATTCACCCAATAATATTTGGTTGAAATTAGATCAGGAGAGAATTTGGATTATCCAAAAGAACGGCTGAAAGGGATTTTAACAGACAACCCTCCAGTTTAGAAATGAACAAATGAGGCCCGGGGATATTAGACAAGTTGCTTATTTCATTTTCTTTCCTTGTTTCTCAACTGAGTTTAGGCATATTTAAAGACCATATACCTAAATGTTGGTCTCCAAGATCTTATTCCATGTATATTCCTTCCCAAACTGTTTTTTCCTTTGATTGAACAAATGCGTGATTATTCTTTTGGAACCTCTATCAGATCCCACTGGACACGTCTTTTCCTCTGAGCCCTTGAGCCTAGTGCAATGTCTATCACACAATGCTGCTGCTGCTGCTAAGTCGCTTCAGTCGTGTCCGACCCTGTGTGACTCCAGAGACGGCAGCCCACCAGGCTCCCCCATCCCTGGGATTCTCCAGGCAAGAACACTGGAGTGGGTTGCCATTTCCTTCTCCAATGCATGAAAGTGAAAAGGGAAAGTGAAGTCGCTCAGTCATGTTCGACTGCTAGCGACCCCATGGACCGCAGCCTACCAGGCAAGAGTACTGGAGTGGGGTGCCATTGCCTTCTCCGCTATCACACAATAGATGTTCAGTGAATATTTATTGAATAAATGAACCATCAGATTTCTTTTTTTTTAGCCCTTAGACACTGGAGGAGAGGCTGATCAACAGAGGGAACAAAAGGATAAATCACTCCCACAATTAGCCCACTGCAATGGAAACTCATTACTATAAGTCAGTTTGGAGTTGGGCAGAATGACAGCTGCAAGAAGAAATGCATTGAGCAAAGAAATACATTTTATTTGAATTATGATGAATTAAAAATGCACACAGGTAATTACCCTTGTTTCAGCTACACTGTGCAGTAAACCTGTAAATAAAAGAAGTGAGTCTCCAACGTGCAGAACACTATATTCTCCTATTCTGCATTTTGAACACATACATCAGATGTCCCTTTATAGGGATCATTATAGTGTTGTGTTTAATTCCAAGCTTAAAAACAGAATCATCCCCAAAATGTTACTTTCCTTATTGAACAATCTGTAGGCTAGCTTGTTGCCAAAGTAAGATGCACACAGCACTTGTTAACTTAATTAGCAACCTAATGGCTGAACCTCAGCCTGACAAAACGAATGTGGCTTCAGATGGAAACTGCAGTGAAACCATAGTCAGTTCAGGAGACACACAGTCCTGCAGATATTTATTTTTCTTTTTGGTGGCAAGAGGAATGCCTGACTGCCTGGGAAGATCCCCCATTTCCTACTGAAGTCCAAACAGCACTTCCAAGAGTCACCACCTTACAGGACTGTGAAACATGCCTTTTTAAAGGCTGCATGCAAGCAAACTCCCAGAGGGAGAATGGACATACTTGTGCTTCCATTAATAGCCCAGAAAGCAAACTAATTAATTAGAGGATGCATTGAATGAACTGCATTTATCAACAAAAGGCCCTACAGATAAATCATCTCAGAGCTATTGAAAGCTGGAACTAAAAAGGCAGTTGCCAAGGATCCAACCTGGGGTGTTTTGTGAATACCCCCAGATTAGCAGCAAAGCTCCTCCCTGTAGATGGACATGAAAATTTTATGTGATACCATACCTATCTATCTAGAATATCTATCAACAGTTGCTGGGGTTTAGAGAGTCACCTAACATGATTAATTTCTGTGGCTATTTCAATATATATACATATATGTATGTATAAGTATATATATAAATAAATATACACATATACTTTGAGGTATGTAGAATATATATTTTAAAATTTCCCAATTATTCACTTACTTTTTCATGTGCCTCATAGGATTCTAGCACACAGAAGGAAAACAGTAGTGCATAAGATTAAATGCATTTTCCTGACTGATCACTTATTCCCATCTTCTCTCTAATTTTCTTTGTCTAAACCTCCTTTTCCTTATAACTCATTGTGTCCCTGAATTTTTGCCAGGGCCTTAGATGCCTATGTTGATTCTCTCTCTCTCTCTCTCTCTCTCTCTCTCACACACACACACACACACACACACGAGTTGACCAGGCTACAGTGTATTTTGTGCTATTAAACACATTGGAGAAGCCTTCGTAAATGGAAGAGAAATCTATTGCTTTGGCTTACCCAAACCTAATTCTAAGATTTGTGTGAGAACATTTATCTATCTGTGAAAGTCTTCTGCTTGGCTTGGGAGTTACGTTAACTGTCATCCAACTTTAAAAAAAAGTTCCAAATAATTTGGAGAGTTGTTTTATGGTGCTTACTTATGGGGTAAGCGTGCTGACTTTGGTATGTGTTACAACTGGAAAAAATAAGATGAGTGTCCCTGTGTAAGGATGACACAAACCTCCTGAGTCCAGTTTCCAATTCACAGTGCTCTGTGTCCATCTTGACATGACCATTGACACTTTTCAGGGCATCTTCATCTGATGGCGCAGCTCAGTTAGAACGGGAATTCTTTGGTAATAGGGACCGAGTCCTTTTGATCCTGTTAATTCCTGGCACTCTAGGACCTGGTGACGTGTGCGTGTGTGCGTGCTCAGCCGTGTCCGCCTCGTTGCAACCCAATGGAGTGTATCCCACCAGGACCTGGTGATAGTTTTTCTAAATGAATTAAAATTTCTTCTACTCCCTGTGTATCCTGAAAATGGCATTTGATAATATACCTTCTTTAAGTTGATTTTTATTGATTGAATCAGAGTGATGCATGTGGTTCTGGGGATGGCAACAGATGTGGTCTACTAAACAGGGCTTCTCTGGCCATGGGTGTGGGGCCAAGTGGAAATGGCCCATGTCAGAGCAATATCCAATTTAGCTTGTGCCTTATTTTAAGGAATAATTCTGATCTGTTTCCAGCATGACTCACAGAACCACAAAAATCATTCATATTGATATTCGGGAGGTGACATTGTGCAGTGAAAATTACTATGGTTTAAGGGTCAGTGGATTAGGGTTCTATAATTCTATCAGAGTTTTTAGTTCTATGATTTTGAGAACGATTCTTAACTCTTTAACTCTCACCGTCCTCATAAGCCTGAAAAGAATGTCTTTGCACCTTCTTAAAGCATGCTTTCTTTTCACTGTTTGGATCCTCATTTTGATTATAACCTTTTTGGCAAGTAGTCTGTGGTGTGAACGATAGAGAAAAGTGAAGGAGACCATCAGCACAAAATGTGGTGTGTATGGCTTCTCCTTCCCCCTGCTGCTGCTGCTGCTGCTGCTAAGTCGCTTCAGTCGTGTCCGACTCTGTGCGACCCCACCAGGCTCCCCCGTCCCTGGGATTCTCCAGGCAAGAACACTGGAGTGGGTCCTTCCCCCGGGTATCAGGTTATTGCTAAGGAGAACTGTGTTCGCAGAGCAGCCCCTCAGGAGTCACAGGCAACACTTGGGTTAAGTTATAGGCTGGATTGTCATCTTCTGAAAGACTCACCAGTGGTTGATTTGCTCATTACATTCCACTGCTCTCTGTACTGTGTTGAGTGCCGAAAACAGTCTCCCGAGCTGGACCGTCTTAGAGAACCAAGGCTGAGGTGGCAGGGGTGTCACTCTCCCTTCCTTCCGTAGGAGCTAGTTTGAGCCCCAAGTATATTTTAAACCCGCCCATCTGAATTTTCACCCTCAACATCAGCATCTTTTTCTGATTAAATATAAAGAAGTTATATTTGATCATCAGCAGCTTGTACCTTTTTATAGACTAGAATTACATACAGGCATGTCTTCAGAGACATTTCAGGTTCAATTCTAGACCGCTGCAAAAAAAGCAAATTTCCTAACAAATGAGTCACACAATTTTGGTTTTCCAGTGCATATAAAAGTTATATTTATATTGTAGTCTATTATTACAATATGTATATTGTAGTCTATTAAGTGTGAAATAGCATTATGTAGAGAAAAGGTACAGACCTTCATTAACAAATACTTTCTTGCTAAAACCACCAACCATCAGCTGAGCCTACGGCAAGTTACAATCTGTTTTCAGTAATAGTCTTTTCCAACATCAAATATCACTGATCAAAGATCACCATAAGAAATATGACAATAATGAAAAAAGTCTGAAATAACGGGACAATTGAGCTTCCCTTGTGGCTCATCTGACGGAGAATCTGCCTGCAATGTGGGAGACCTGGGTTCGATCCCTGGGTTGGAGAGATCCCCTGGAGAAGGGAAAGGCTACCCACTTCAGCATCCTGGCCTGGAGAATTCCATGGACTGTATAGTCCATAATGCGATAACACAAAAATGTGACACAGAGAGACAGAGTGAGCAAATGCCTTTGCAAAGATGGCACTGATCAACGCAGGGTTGCCACTAACTTCCGTTCTGTAAAACACATGGTATCTGTGAAGCGTAATAAAGGAAAGCACAATAAAAGGAGGTATGCCTGTATTCTTTCAAAGATAATTTCAGAGACTTCCCTGGTGATCTAGTGGTTAAGACCTAGCCTTCTAATGCAAGGGATGTGTGTGTTTGATCCCTAGTCAGGGGGCTAAGATCCCACATACCTTGTGGCCAAAATACCAAACATAAAACAGAAGCAATATTGTAACAAATTCAATAAAGACTTTAAAATGGTCCACATCAAAAGAAAAAAAAAATCTCAATTTGAAAAAAAACAGATAATTTCATATAAATGTTAGGGATTTACTATTTCAGACAGTATCTGGTCCTTTTGTTTTTATCTCTTGGATATACGCTTCCATAGATTTATTTTCTATATATTTGACAAATTGCTGTCCTTAAATTTTTAACCTATTCCGATTATTAGACTAATGGCTTTTGGCCTCATATCCACCCTTCTATGTTCAAATTTGTCTTGCTGGAGCTGGTACTTTGCAAACTGCATTTGTGCTTTGCAATTATCTTCTTGTAAGGCTCAGTGGTAAAGAATCCACCTGCCAGTGCAGGAGGCACAGGTTCAACCCTGGATCAGAAAGATCCCTGGAGTCGGAAATGGCAAACCACTCCAGCATTCTTGCCTAGTGAATCCTATGGACAGAGGAGCCTGAGGGCTACAGCCCATGGGGTCACAAAGAGTCAGACACAACTTGGCGACTAAACAAGACTCTGCTAGGTAGGGTGTTAAAGGAAGACTTCAAAGCTGGGAGAGGAAGATGGGACTTGTTCCTGCTTGTTTCTTGTTTTTTTAAAACATGTATTTTTACTGAGATATAATTGACATATAACATTATGTAAGTTCAAGGTGTACAAGAAGTCGATTTGACACATTTATATATTACAATATGATTGCCTCTCTAGGGTTAGCGAATACTGTATTACATCACATAATTATCATTTCTCTTTTTGTGAAGAGAACAATTAAGATCTAGTCTCTTGGCAATTTTGAAGCTTGTGTTACAGGATAGTCGTCCATAATCACCATGCTGTGCCTTAGAGCTCCAGGCCTCATTTATCTCCTAGCTGCGCATTGGTTCCCTTAATTAAATCACATCTCCCCAGTTCCCCCAGTCTTCCTTCTTCACCCCAACAGCAGCATTTCTTTGGAGAAGCAGCAATTAGAAGCAGCAAATATATTCCATTTTGGAATATATGTTAACTCTTGAACATCCAGCCTCAGAGACATGGCCGCTGGCCTCCAGCGTCCCTTCCTGGAGGTTCGGTTTTCAGCCCCTCTCCTCTCCAGGACCCCTTCTCAGGGCGAGTCTGTGGCTGCTTCCTGCACGTGCTGCCGCCATCCTCTCTCTGCTTTTGCTTTGCCTTTTCAGTTAATATAGTAATAATTCTTTATTAATTCTGAATATTAAATCCTCTCTGTTAAAAGAGCTCTTAAGATTTCTGTCTTGATTGCGTTGTGACTGCCATAGGCCCTTTAGTCATTCATCCTAGCATATCCTTTTCTGAGTCCCTTCCTGAAACCAGTCCTGGAAAACACTCTGTTCTGTTTTTCTGACCTCATGAGAAGGAGGCCTAAGCAATTGCTTTAATGGGTTTTAGCACATACCTCATGAATACTTGTAGCGAGTCTCAGTGCTTCAATAAAAGGTCACACTTCCCTTACGATAAGGCTCTGAAGCCACTCATATCTCTAAAGGAAAACACTCGACGTTGACAGCATTTCCTCTCGTTCTGTGCTTAGTCATCTCTTGCACCCCGTTAAAATCATAGGACTTAGGAAGGAAAATTGAGAAATCATTTAGTTAATTTGCTTGCTTCAGGCAAGAACAAATCTTGATACTTGTGTAATTTAGTTTTTCCATCAGAGTTAGACATTAGACATTCATAAAATGAACAGACGAAAGAATTTCACAATCTAGGCATTATAGATTAGAATGACTTGATACAAAATCTCTTATCTGGATGGATGATTTTTACCCCTCCAAATTATATTTCTTTCTAAATTGCATTACATTGATACCATTTCCTTGAGTCAACACACACATTCTTTTGTTTGTGTCAAATACTCAAGCATTTTAAAAGAGATGAAGGAAAATACTGTAAGATTAATCTTAAAATCTCTAAATTATTATGTAGACTATTTAAATTTTGATTAGCATTTTATAATGTATGCAGGTATCTCTACTCATAAATTTTATTGTTATTTGTGGACGGTCAGTGTTTACAACCCTGAATATTCATTGGAAGGACTGATGCTTGCTAAAGCTGAAGTTCCAATACTTTGGCCACCTGATGTGAAGAGCTGAGTCATTAGGAAAGACCCTGATTCTGGGAAAGATTGAAGGCAAAAAGAGAAGAGGGTGGCAGAGGATGAGATGGTTAGATAGCATCCCTGGGTCAATAGACGTGAATTTGGTGAATCTCTGGGAGATAGTGAAGGACAAGGAAGGCTGGAGGGCTGCAGTCCATGGGGTTGCAGAGTCAGACACGACTTAATGACTGCACGACAGCAGCACCAATCTAAGGACACTACAACTTAGATGTACAAAGTAGAGGGGATGAATTTTCCTCTAATGGATTACACCTTTTTCTCAAGCACACGTTCATGCGATTGTCAGAAACCACTTTTTCTTTTAAAGAAAACATCTTACCCTCTTCTGCTGAGTAGTCTTTTGTAGATCATAACTCAGAAGGTAGCCCACTTCGCGAAGTATCTCCTTTGCCCTTCCTCTTTGCCGGGACACTCCCAGGGTTCAGGAG
Source organism: Bos javanicus (assembly GCF_032452875.1). Taxonomy (NCBI): domain Eukaryota; kingdom Metazoa; phylum Chordata; class Mammalia; order Artiodactyla; family Bovidae; genus Bos; species Bos javanicus. The sequence continues at coordinate 59,559,860 of NC_083891.1, read as the reverse complement.
AATCTATAAAACAGGGACGAGTGGCTGTGTATCTGGTCGTCACACTGTCCTCTGGTTGAGACGCTCTTCCTTCTGGATTCTAGCCACTGGCTCTGGTCCTCACTGAATCCATTTCTGTGACTCGCTTTGTTTGTTCAATGCCTTTCCTGCCTTGTTTTGCCTAGCATGAACTGGCCTGAACTTTGATATATGGATTGGCAAATTATATAAGTTACAGTTTTTAACCTTAAAGAGAATATGCTTCCATGATGAAACCACCTTCTGTTTATCTTTTCTCTATTACCAATCTATAGACCATATTATCTGCTTCCTATCTCAGTCTTTAATTCTATAGTTATAGTTGTATACCCAGACCTAAGGTCTAATTCAGGAACTTCTGGTGTTAGATTTCTAACTATGCCGTAATGTCTAGAGTTTTTGATTTAGTAGAGGGACTCTCCACACAGGATGCAGAAGTCCTGTGGCAAGTCTTTACCAAAAAAAAAAAAATAGCTCGGGCTACACCCTACTGTAAGTGTCCAGTGGAGCTTGCTCGCATCATTACTTGTTTCTGTGAGGTTCCCAAACATGATAAGGTTTGATATGACTCAGGCTTCTTGCCATTTGCTAGTCTTTCAGAAATTCCATACTCTCCTTAGTTCTGGAAACTCATTATCAGTGGAACACAATTTATTTTGCCTGCATATCCCCAAAAATAATTTTGTAAATCTATTTACTACTCACATATTTTTAGTTTCATTTCATCATAAATTCAAATAGTTTCAAGTTTAGTTGTAAATATTGACATTTAAAAATAGAACTGGTGTATCACTTTAAAAAATGCTTCCAGTGTAATCAAATTCATAATGATTTGAATTATGAATTCAAAATGATTTGAAATATACTCACCATCATCCGTATTAAAAGCATTGAACAAACTCTTCTTTAAAGAAAGTCACAAATTCTATCTTGGTCCTTCCCCTCTGTAGTTTGTATCCGACTTTTCTTTTATGATTTATTCTTATATATATAAATGCATTCAATTAGCACCTTGTTGTAGTGCAAAACTGGCTCTAAAGGTTCATTCATCCTTTGCCATGCAACCTCCAACTGCTCCAGATGAATGAGCAAACGTGTTTATTTCTGTATGATGCTGAGGTTTCCTACGGCTTTTTATGCAGCGTTAGTGTTGCAAAATCTGGTTCACCCTGCCATATTTTGTCTATAAAATGAAATAAATTTTTTTCGGTTTCTGTGGCCATAAGCTCCAAATGATATAAAAGTGTTTCTTTATGTTTAACTGTTCATGGGGCTCTCAAGGAAGAATACCGAAGTGGTTTGCCATTCCCTTCTCCAGTGGACCATGTTTTGTCAGAAATCAGTTGTGAATATTCATTGGAAGGACTGATGCTGAGGCTGAAGCTCCAATATGTTGACCACCTGATGTGAAGAACTGACTCATTGGAAAAGACCCTGAGGCTGGGAAACATTGAGGGCAGGAGAAAAAGCGGACGACAGAGGATAAGATGGTTGGATGGCATCATCAACTCGATGGACATGAGTTTGAGCAAGCTCCAGGAGTTGGTGATGGACAGGGAAGCCTGGCATGCTGTAGTCCATGGGGTTGCAAAGAGTTGGACATGACTGAGTGACTGAAATGAACTATGTTTAACAATTCCATAATTAGTAGAATCTAGTTAACCTAAAGAACTCAAATATATTACAGAATTTAGGTAAAAATTTTGTTTAAAGTCCGTTCCAGAAGAAAAGATGATTTATCTAAGACTTTATAGATGAATATTACATATAATTGAAAGAAACAAGACTAATAATCAATTCTATTCATTAAAGAAAATGTTTGCAAATGTAAGTGTTCGGAAATCTTGTCCACATGCAAGAATTCACATTTTATGGAATCGATAGTGATTTTATTGTAGCAATGCCATTCAATTGTTCTATGTCTGTCCTAGTTACACGTCAAATTTCACAAAGTGATCTTTAACCAAGAGTATTTCTAATAACCTAACAGCTGACAAAACTCTATAGATTCTATCAGAATTTTTGAACATAAAGACTGGACCAGCATCCAATTTACAAAATAGTGTTTTTAACCCAATTATCAGAGGCATTTACTTTCTCAACAGGAATTGTCAGTTATTCAATTTGTCTTTGTTTTTTGTGTCCCATAAGTTTTTACAACTGGGGCAATGTACCAAAGTATATGTTTTTGTTTTGTAAAGTAGAAGAATTAATGGAAATTAATAATAACTTAATCAATGATGATTAATTTTGTAAAAAGATAAGGATGAATTCTTGGTAAATTTTCACATAAGCACAGTTTTGAAAGGAATACCTTTGGAAGTCAAGTGTCTGAAAATTAATTTTTCTTTAAAGTAAACTTCCAAAAACTATTATCCTTGGATAATATATGTATATTCTCAGAGGCAAGCATACCCTGGTGCTTAGATCACTGTTTTTGTATAAACAAAACCAGAGAGGGGATGCTGTTTCCAGGCTCACTTACCCCGAAGCTTAGTCAGCCATCTCTCTTTCATTTTCATAGCATGCCGTACATAATGCTTCAAATGTAGACCTCCTCTGAAAGGTTTCTAGGATCCCTAGACTAGACCTGGAGAACAAGTGTGCCAGTCTGATGTCTTCAGATTCACCCAGATGTATCTGGATGCTTTTATTCCATCCCAAATGGACTTTTAGTGGTGACCATGACTCTTCCATCTCAAACCTACCTGTCCCTTCCCTCCACTTTGACAAGCCCCCACTCAAAATTCCAGAGGAATTTCCTTTTTCCTGTGGGTTTGATCTTTCTTTTAAATAACATCCTGCTTTCCCTGTCCTATTTCAGCACTGGTTCTTTGGGCAACCCTCCAGGCTTTGTTCTTAATATGGAAGTCAAGGGTTCTCTCTTTAGACTGGATATAAAAAGTCATTAGGGATTTCTAAAAGCCTGATAAAGGCTAGATAAGCTTCACTGCTTTGGCTGAATCCATTTTCCTTTTTGGAGGGTAACTCACTTTGTGGATCTATTTTATCTGAGATAATTGAAGGAGGAAAACAAAGCCTCGCATAAGCTAAAGAGCAAGACAAACATGATACAAGAGGGGAAAAACGTACGTGAAGCTCCAAACATTCTCCACACTGCTATAACCTTTAACTATATTAACGTGTTTACTCTGTGTTTTGACCTATGGTCTTCTGAAGTATACATTTGGTATTCAGTTACACGTTCTGGCTAATTACGCACTCATAACCATGCCTCATGTCACTGGGCCCCCACGGCAAGGCTGCCCTGGCAATTTTCAGCACACCATCAATATTGACTAGAGTGTCTCAGGAGGCAGAGAGGAACGCCCAGAAGATGCCACTTCAGTGGCTTTTCATCACCCACGATATAAAACCCAAATTCCTTAGTGTAGCTATCTACAGCCTGCCTTAATATATTGCATCTAGCTCTTACATAAAAACAAAATCTGACCTAAACTAATATTCAGCCTCTCTCATTATTCTCTTTAAAACCTCCTGCTCTAGCTAAGCTAATCTGCTCATAAACTCTTCAGTGGAGCACACATCCATCTCAGAATCAAGGATATTTGCTTCCATTCTTCCTGTATTTCTTACAAGGCCCACATCTTAAGTTCCACATCTTGAAATCTTTATCACACAACCAAATTCTTTATCTCCTCTAAACTCCAATTGTTTTCATTGCCTGTATGATTTCCTATAAACTGAACACATTCTACTTGGAATTATTATTCATGTTCTTATTGTTTTGTCCAGTCTTCCAACTGAAGAGCAAGTTGCTTAAGGGGCCAAGAACCATGTTTCAAGCTTCTTTGAATCCATATTATTAAACACTGAGTTGCTCACACAGTAGGTGTATAGGGAGTTGTCAGCAAGTGTCCAAATCCCCTTTCACATTTCTTGCCTCACTGTCAACATGCACTATTGTCTTCAATTTCTCAGACAACTGAAGTAGTCAAAGGGGATCTTATTACCATTTTAGTCTTAGATGTCTGCACATTCACCTATAGCCACCCCATTCTTGCCTTCCTACTGCTAGCCATCAAAGAAACTGATACATAAGCTTTCAGTTCAGTTCAGTTCAATCACTCAGTCGTGTCCGACTCTTTGCGACCCCATGAATCGCAGCACGCCAGGCCTCCCTGTCCATCACCAACTCCCAGAGTTTACCCAGACTCACGTCCATAGAGTCGGTGATGCCATCCAGCCATCTCATCCTCTGTCGTCCCCTTCTCCTCCTGCCCTCAATCCCTCCCAGCATCAGAGTCTTTTCCAATGAGTCAACTCTTCGCATGAGGTGGCCAAAGTACTGGAGTTTCAGCTTTAGCATCATTCCTTCCAAAGAACACCCAGGACTGATCTCCTTTAGAATGGACTGGTTGGATCTCCTTGCAGTCCAAGGGACTCTCAAGAGTTTTCTCCAACACCACAGTTCAAAAGTATCAATTCTTAGGCACTCAGCCGTCTTTATAGTCCAACTCTCACACCCATACATGACCACTGGAAAAACCATAGCCTTGACTAGATGGACCGTTGTTGGCAAAGTAATGTCTCTGCTTTTGAATATGATATCTAGGTTGATCATAACTTCCCTTCCAAGCTTTACCCAAGGCCAATTAAATTAGAATCTCCAAATAAATCAAGACCAGTTAAATCAGAAAGAAAAGTTGGCCTAGAAATTTTAATTTTACAAAGGCTTCATATGGTTGATCATCAGTGTTTTCAACTTGTAGAATAGATTCTAGCTTCTCCCATCTTCAAGACTCTCTTTTTTTCATACATTCATCCTATTTATTTATTATTTTCTTCAACTTGCTAGAATGCAATATTTTTTTTCCTCAGGCCAAAGCAAACCAAACTGAAACTAAGATCCTTGATCCTTCTCCTATCTGTCCTAGTTTAGTTTTAGTACTTTCGATTTATAGATTACTTTTGCAAAATATATTCAGATAAGCTATAGCAGTGGGGGTCCAATCAGAAGATAGAAACCCTACAGTAGACTAAACAAGGGAAGATAATGATAAAGAAGCACTGACTGGGATAAGACTGTGATGTGCAATGAAAGAAAGCTCCATGGTTCTCTAGGGCTAAGGGGGAGAACTCAAGAAAGGACAATTGGGAAGGGGGTCAGGCCTAACTGAGGGCTTCCCCGAATTAGGTAATCTGGTAAAGAATCTGTCTGCAAGGCAGGAGATGCAGGTTTGATCCCTGAGTCAAGAAGATCCCCTGGAGAAGGAAATGATGACCCACTCCAGTATTTTTGCCTGTGAAATCCCAGGGAGAGAGGAGCCTGGCGGGCTACAGTCTGTGGGGTCACAAAGAGTCAAACAAGTGACCTAGCATGCCTACACATATGCCAACATAATTGGAAGAGGTGTGAGTAAGCCCATCAGGTAGCAGAGAACCTTGCTGATTTAACCAGGGCAGAGTTGGTCTGAAGTTTCTGGGATAGAAATAAGCCACTGTGTTGAGCAGGATAATAACCCCTCTAAGAGATCCATATCCTAATTTCTGAACCTGTGAACACGTGACCATACATGGTAAAAGGGACGCTGAAGATGTGATTGACTTCAAGAACTCGAGATGGAGAAATGATCCTGGATTATCTGGAAAAGCCCAGTGTAGTCATATGGATCCTTACAAGTGAAGAATCATTGCCAGAAAGAGATGTGGCCACAGAAGAATGATCTGAAAGCCGCAGTACTGCTAGGTTGGAAAGTGGAGAAAGGGACCATGAACCAGGGAATGTGGACAGCTTCCAGAAGCTGAATAATAATAATAAAAACAGAGATACATATTCTCATCTAGAAACCCCAGAAGGAATCAACCTTGCTGACACCTTGATAATCTGCAGAACTTTATGATAATACATTTATGTTTTCAGCCACTCAGTTTGTGGTCATGTCTTACAGCTGAGAAGAGAACTAATACACTCACTCTCCTGGGTGCAGGAGGGGAGCAGGTGGTCAGCAATGGGCGACAGAGAGGGTGAGCAGTGAAGGTTCTAGAGCTGGTGATGGGAGGAGGCCCTCGGAGCTCGTAGCACCCTGGTTTCTGACAGAATGGGCTGCAAAAAGGTTAGTACCAGGGTGAGGTTGTAGGATCTAAGAGGAACCACGTTCTGGGCCCAGAGTAGGGGCAGGCCTCACCTGCTGTCCCCACACCCCCATAGTGCACCTATGAACTCTGAAAAGAACTGTAGGAGAGCCTCTTCCTTTAACAGCATCCTTCCGGTGTCTTCTGCTGAGAAACTTTGGTGTTGCTCTCACTTAAAGGAGACGTATTTAAAGAATTGCATATTTCAAAGACTATCTTGCAAAGAATGAAGTTGAGAGGTAATAAATTGATAACTGACATATGTTATACCTGCATATCATGGTGCCCCTGGCAAGTCAATATCCACAATCCGCTCTCCCTTGAAACGGCCCTTGTCATGGCAAACAGCTGCACACTGTGTTCAGCTGTGTGCCTGCTAAGTTGCTTCCGTGGTGTCTGACTCTTTGGGACCCCAGGGACTGCAGCCCCCCAGGACCCTCTGTCCTTGGGATTCTCCAGCCAAGTGCACTGGAGTGGGTTGCTGTGCCCTCCTCCAGGGGAATCTTCCTGACCTGGGATTGAACCGCTATTTCTTACGTCCCCCGCATTGGCAGGCAGGGTCTTTACCTCTAGCACCCCTGGGAAGCCTAGTTCTTATTCCTGTAATAATTGGCAATGCTGATCAATATATTCTCTGCCAAACTCTGTCATCCTACATCCACTTCCTTGAACCTCTCCTTCCAGTAAATCCCCTGAAAAGAGCCGGGCATGTATACATTCTTAAAGTATTTCACCTTTCAACAATTCAATGTGGCTTTTGCATCCAACACCTCACCAAAACTATTCTTGCAAGTATAACCAAATTCTGTGGATATTTTTCAAAGGAAATTTTTTTTAATATATTTCAGTCCATTTTCCACACATTTCCTGACTTTCTACTGACCATTTTGGGTGATTCCTTGCCAGGTTTCTTCGCTAACACCATCTTCTCTAGCAGAAAGGCTGGCAGTCTCTGGAGTTCATTTCAGGGTCAGCCTCTCTCCTCACATTACAGCTCCACTTTAGATGATGCTTCTGCATCTTTGTCTTCAAAAACCACGTGCTAAGGTCTGCCAAGTGTGTCTCCCAGGATTACAGGCATCCAGGTACCAACAGTCAGGTCTAAAGGAAAAGGACAGACGGAGGAGCGTTATGAAAAATGAGCCAGCCTGATTTCATTTGTCATTACTTCAAACCAAATCTAAACTCTGGAGAAACTAGCTGAATTTTAGTCCAGAGCTTTAAAAATCCTATAGTAATGAATATTCATTTAGATAAAAAGTTCTTTTTTCTCCCCCACTGCATCATCAGCCCTTTGAAAAATACCTTAATTCATCCTCTAAATGTGCCCAATGGATTTTTTTTTTTAAACCAAAATTTCATCTTAAAAGGTCTATGAATACTTGTGGGTAAATCACTGCAGCTTTAAATGTATCTGAGCTGTCCTCTTGAGCCATTTCCCCCGGGTCCATCTTCTACTCCAATCCTCCATCCTGGCAAGGTTCACAGCTACCTCCTAGTATAGTTGCCTACTGATATTATTAAATCTTTTGAAAATACTATTTCTGGTAACTTATGTTATAATTCATATACTTTTTGTGTCTGTCATTCACCAAATAATGTGCTTATTACATTGTAAAGCTGATATCCAGTTGGCAAAAATTTTTAGAACATCTGTATTGCAGTAACACTTAGATACCATTCAGCTTTTTGAGGCATCAGGTTTAAGCAAATTTTGACTGAAAATTAAATGCTTTAATCATCTTGCTACAAAACTGATATTATATTTTTATATGCCTGAAAATGATATGAAGTACTAGCAAGATTTCAGTCATAATAACTCACTTCCTTAACACTGTATTTTAATTAGCATTGCAAGAATCAAGTTTTGCTTTTCTGTTTTTTTTTTTTTTTTTTTACAAAATTGCTTCCTTGTAGCTGAGTGAGATAGCTTCTGTGTGAGAGATGGTGTGACAATTTTAATGTCACAAATGTTCTTTGTAGTAATTTCTGTAGCTTTTATACCAATGTTTAAGTCCAAATAGGCAGACTTTTTTTTTTTCTGCTACTTGATACATCACATTATTTCTTGATTCTTTCATACACAATGATGCAAATTCATTGCCTCCTCATTTATGCTTTTTTTTTTTTTTTTACTATTTCACACAAGTTTTCATAGAAACAGTATTTGACCTGAGAATATCATCAGCTGTTGGAAACTTTTTTTCAGTGTTTCAATACAAGAGCTTGCTCTTGGGTCAGCTGTTCACCCACAGGTTCAGTCATAAATGTTGGTATCAGTATATGAACATTTATTTTGTCTGTGCATTGGAAATCTTGTCTGGAATTAAGAACAAACTGGCCATATCAGTATTATACTTGAAGATTTCTTATTTAAGCAGCAAATCCAGTTGATTACATGTTCTGCCAAAATTTTAAAAAATATAACTCTATAGCTTAATTCACTAAATGTCTTGTATGTACATGCCCTTAAAGTTCACAGTCTCCTTCATCTCATTTAACCGTCCTCCTAAAAGTTTATGTTAAACATGGTAAATAACTTGCCAAGAGGCACAAACAAATGTAAGCTATAAAGCCAGTTCAAAATCATGACCAAGGCCAAATATAATAATAATGAAAAACTTGAAATATTTTGAGAATTACCAAACTGTGACACAGAGACATGCAGTGAGCAGATGCTTTTGAAAAGTGGCATTGATTGACTTGCTCGGTGTAGGGTTTCCACCAACCTTAATTTTTAAAAAATTGCATTATCTTTAAAACACAGTACAGTGAGAAATTACAAAACGAGCCTAAGACATAGAAACAGACGTGTGGACGTGGTCTGGTGGGGCGTGGGGTGGGAAGAGTTGGGAGATTGGGATCGACGTGTATGTACTGCGTGCGTTTAAGTCCCCTCCGTCATGTCTGACTCTGTGCAGCCCCATGGACTGTAGCCCACCAGGCTCCTCTGTCCATGGGGTTCTCCAGGCAAGGATGCTGGAGGGGGTTGCCATGTCCTCCTCCAGGGGATCTTCCTGACCCAGGATTCAAACCCTCATCTCTTATGTCTCCTGCGTTGGCAGGCGGGTTCTTTACCACTAGCGCCCCCTGGGAAACCTGACATGCATGTACTCTGTGCAACCCCATGGACTATAGCCCGCCAGGCTCCTCCGTCTGTGGCGTTCTCCAGGCAAGGATGCTGGAGGGGGTTGCCATGCCCTCCTCCAGGGGATCTTCCCGACCCAGGGATCGAACCCCAGTCTCCTGTGTCTCCTGCATTAGCAGGCAGATTCTTTACCACGGAGCCACTGGGGGAGCCATATACGCACCACCATGTGTAAAACAGCTAGAGGGAACCTGCTGTGTAATACAGGGGCTCAGCTCGGCATCTGCGCTCACCTAGAGGGGTAGGAGGTTGGGTGGGTTGGAGGGAGGTCCAAGAGGGAGGGTGTTGGTTTAGTTGCTAAGTTGTGTTTGACTCTTGTGACCCCATGGGCTGTAGCCTACCAGGCTCCTCTGTCCATGGGATTCTCCAGGCAAGAACACTGGAGTGGGGTGCCATTTCCTTCTACAGTGGAGATACACACACACACATGCACGCACGCACACAAAGCAGATTCTCTTCGTTGCAAAGCAGAAATTAACATTGTAAAGCAACTACCCTAATAAAAACAGTTGGAAAAATGAGATATGCCTATGTCTAGAAGCATATACACTCACAACAGAACAAAGGCAAATGTGAATGTGGCAAAATGTTACAATGGGCAAAATGTGTAAAAGGTATTGTGATAGGTCGCTTCCAAAATGGTTCCCAAGATATCCACTCTCTATTATTCATGTCCTGTAAGTTCTTTGACCTTGACCGTGAGTGGGACCTGTGACCCTGAAGATGTCACTCCAGGGTTAGATTATTCTATCTAGTCAGGGTGAAAAGATTTTGCGTACGCAATTAAAATGCCAAGTCAGTTACCTTTAAATTAATCAAAAAGGGGATTATTGTGGGTGGGTCTGGTCTAAACTGGTGAGCAGATCCTTCTGCTTTGAAGAAGCAGAAGTAAGTAAGAAGTAAGCTTTGAAGAAGTAAGCTGCCAGGTTATGAGAGCGTTTGAGAAGGCCCTTGACAAGGAATGGCGACTAGGCTCTTGGAGCCGAGAGCAGCCTTCAGCTGACAGCCATCAGAAAATGGGAGCTCAGTTCTTCAGCTGAAAAGAGCTGAATTCTGCCAACACCCATGTGAGAGTAGAGGATGATGCTATACCCCAGAAGGGAACCACTGGCGCCTTGACTGAGAGACGGGGCAGAAGAGCCAGCTAATCTGCGGCTGGACTCCTGACTCATATAAATATTGAGAACTGCATATATGTTGTTTTAAGGTGCTAAGTTTGTAGTGATTGGTTAGCCAGCATAGAGAGCTAATATGTAAACAGACATTCTTTGGATTCTCCTTGTATCATTTCTGCTCACTTGAAACTGCATCAGCATGGAAAGATTTAAAAAAACACGCTGTCCCTCTGTGGACCACTTCTTCTTTTCCTTACGAAAAGGCTGTAGGCTAATCTAGGGTTTCCCTGGTAGCTCAGCTGGTAAAGAATCTGCCTACAATGCAGGAGACCCCAGTTCGATTCCTGGGTGGGGAAGATCCCTTGGAGAAGGGATAGGCTATCCACTCCAGTATTCTTGCCTGGATAATCTCCATGGACAGAGGAGCCTGGCAGGTTACAGTCCATGGGTCGCAAAGAGGCAGACATGAATGAGTGACTAAGCACAGCACAGCACAGGCTAAGTTAACCAGCAAAACTGGTATCTCAACTTTTCCATTCCCGTAACTCACATAAGACAAAAATAAACCCAAAGTCATTAATAGTCTTTGAAATCTTATATTGTGTTTTACTATTAATGTAAATATTGCACTAGAATATAATAGATCGGTTTGCTTGAATATGATAATTAAATTGTATACTTTTGTTTCTAGCCATGATGACGAAATCAGGATTGAATCTTCCTCTCTTTCATAAATCATCTAGAAAATTGAATGAAATAAGAAATGACTGCATTCAAGTATTGAACTGCAAAGATGTGGATAATCATAATCCCTACCAGAAAGGAAAAGTGAGGTGAGTCATACAATCATCTCAGCTTTATGTCTTGAAGCATTTACTGAATCAGATTTCAAGTGGGGAGATCTTAGTCAGAGCCTAGGGCTCTTGACGAGTTGTCAAGACTGATGAGATAGAAATTCGGGGTGGCTGAAAAGTACTCCAGGAAATGTCATTGAGTTACCTTGATTTTATTAACTGAATACCAAACAGCATGTTTAGAAGGCTGGGAGAACAACTGGGAACCCTAAATCGAACAATTCTGAGAGATCCCAAAACCTGGGAGATGATCACCTTCTGATAAGGCAAAGCAGAGTGACAGTGTCTAATAAACAATGCACCCAGTAGAACCTCCAAGTGGTCAAGCTCTAAGAATGCAAATATGGCCATTGTATTTTGACCTTGTATACCCTGACCCAGCTAAACTTACTCTTTAGTACTGGGAGTGTTTCTGTGAAATCACTCAGATTTTTCTATATAGACAATGCTTTTATATGCAAATCTCTAAGCCCTAGGCCATGATAGAAAGACTAAGCCTTAATCTGTCCAAAGAGCAACTTCCATAGGGCTTGTCAAGGAGTGTTTTTTTTTCTTTTAAATATACAACAGAATAGAAGAAAAAAAATAAAACTATATTGAACATTAGATAATAGAACCCTTATTTTAAATCTGATTTTGCCATAGTATAATAAATATGTGAAAAAAGGAAAGGGATTTAACTGCTCTGGGACGCATTATTTTAATTTATAAATAAGAAAACTAATCGTTAATCCATAGAACTGTTATGAGAATCGAATGAGAAAATATATATAAGCCATAAGACTGATATAAATACTTAGCAATCTTTCAGGTATTTTTTTTGTAAAGCTCAGCAAGAAGGACAGCATAGCCTTTAAAAATACAAGTAGAATATTGTCAAATAAGAAATTTCAAACTAAATAGGAGCCACCTATTGAGGTCCTTTAATGGACCAGAACCTGGTGATCCGGAGTCGAGCGATAAGAAAGTAAAGGAGGGAGAAAGAGGCTGATATTCCTTGGTTTACGCAGAAAGCCAGTAAAGCTCCTGATACGGGGCTTACTCTGTTCATGGAGGCCTCAGGCGCCCTCTTGATGGGGTGAAGGCGCAGAGCACCTTCTCCTTCTCAAGAGGGTCTTAGAAGCCCGGGCAGAGAGTGAACTTAGCCTCTGCACTCCAGGGGATCAGCCTAAAAAAGAGAGAGAGGGAGAGAGAGAGAAAGCAAGACACGGGGACCAAAGCTCTGATGGAGCAAAGGTGTTTTAAGCAACATGGTGTGGGCATATATACTGTAGTTATTCACAGCAAAGATAAAGATTAAAATTCCAGACTTACAAAACATAGGCGATCCATATTAAAGAGAGAGAGAGAGTTGTAAATAATCACTTTTACCATATGGTTCACAAGAAGGAAGAGGGTACTTATCACCGTATAGAAAACTAACGAAGGAAATGCCTGGATCCCTGAGCCCCGGAGAGGCTTGCCTCTCCTCTTAATTCCTGAATATTCAGGAATTAATAAGGAACAGAGGATTCCTGACAGATCCAAAACAGCACAGGGGAAGCCTCCTGTTAAATGCTTCCTGACAGCCACCCTTAAGAAAAGCATTCCTGGAATTTATTTTTTTGTTGTTTTGGTTTAGGCAATATATAAATATTAGATTACGTTTAGAAAAAGATGTTAAAAATATAGAAGGTGAGTGAAAAGGATCTGGTTTTCAATCAGAATGCAAATAATGAACATTTAATAAAAAAATGAAAGTGGGCGGCAAATCCGTGCGTAGTGGTCAGTTTATTATCTCCAAGTCTGTATCAGAAGTCAGTTATAGCTCGAAGTGTATATGCCAAACATGGGGCCATAGGAAGAAGTTGCTGGAAGGATGTAATGGTTTTGATGGCTGTGTTCACTCACCAAATGCTCGAGTCCCCCACGCGGGGCCTTCTCCTGCCATCTGTATCAGAAGCAGACTGATCCATCCTTGTTACGTGAAATCTTCTTTTTCTAGGTTACCTGAGGTGCCCGTCCTATACTTAGTGTGATGAGAGTCTGTGTAAAAAAAAAAAAAAAAAAAGAAGTGAAGGGAAATTTTTCTTAGTTCTTTGGTTGTGCTCACATTATGCTTTGGTTGCTATCCTGTGTGATGTTGTATTTTTATAGACTTCTCTATGACATGTCTTCAGAAGATCGCTTGCGTTAGTTCATACAGATGACTAATTCCATCTATTTGTGGGCTTTACTTATTTCCAAGTTTTTTGAATGCTCATTATTTTCCTCTCAAGGGTGATTATTTTGCCTCTCCCCACACACACTTTTTAAAAATTGCTGGTTGTGGAGGAAGCTATGCGTTTGCGGGGAGGGGTACCTTCTACTCAACATTGCTATGAACCTAAAACTGCTCTAAAAATTAAAATCTACTAAAACAAAACCTGTGACAAGTGATTATCTCATGACTCTAGCATGCAACAGTTACTTCATGTGAAATTTCTGAAGGCGTAGTTCAAATAATTTTCACTTTTTAGACTTCCCATAATTATTTGATTCATTATCATTCCAAATAGCTATGTATTTCCAAATGTATTTCCTTTCTGACTTCCTTATCTTTGTGTCTCATATTTTTACTCATATTTGTTCATTTGGAGGACTCTTATTCTGATGTTGTATTTTCTTCTCAATAGCAAAAAATGTGATTTCCTTCCCATTCGCTCATCATTAATCTATTGTATCCTTTCAAATTTGGGGCTGTCCTTCATTATGCATGTGAGGCTGTCAGATTTTCAACATTGTTTAGAATAAAAATTCCCTTTATGAGTCGATACTGAGGGTAAAGAGTCTAGCTTATATCTATTTTTTTTTCCTTAAAAAAAAAAAAAAAGCAGTGTGTATACAGTGAGATGAGTTTTCTTGTGTTTTGTTTCTCACCAAAAGACAATGTCTTATCAGAAAAACCTTCCTTCAAGGGTATTATGTTTTTTCTCTTAAGGTTCTTCGCCTTTAAATATAGCACAACATAAAGCTTTCCTTGATTGATGGGAATCATATTACAGTGTGGGGTAGACTGAAGTGATGTTTCCTCAGGCATTATCCAATATAGAATCCCCCCTCCATACCTCTAATAACAACACATCCTAAAATAATTGCAGTAAAGCAACCAACATCCATTTCTTTGCATGGATTCAGTATATATATGCTCAGGATTTGCTCAGTAGAATTTTTTGTTGTTTCCCTTCACATGCTGTAAATCATGGCATTATCTTTTGAGTGCCTCCTGTTCCACAAAACTGCTAACACCACATATGTAAAAGTACATGTTGTTCTTGCTGAGCCACTAAGTCGTGTCTCTTTGCAACCCCATGGACTGCAGCGCTCCAGGCTCCTCTGTGCTTCAGTATCACCCAGCGTTTTCTCAAATTCATGTCCAGGCAGTGATGCTATCTAAACATCTCATCCTCTGTCACCTTCTTCTCCTTTTGCCTTCAGTCTTTCCCAGCATTAAAGTTTTTTCCAAGGAGTCAGCTTTTCACATCAAGTGGTTAAAGTATTGGAGCTTCAGCTTTAGTCCTTCCAAGAATTATTCAGGGTTGATTTCCTTTAAGATCAACTGGTTTGATCTCCTTGTAGTCCAAGGGACTCTTAAGAGTCTTCTCTAGCACCACAATTTGAAAGCATCAATTCTTTGGTGCTCAGCCTTTATGGTCCAGCTCTCAGATCTGTACATAGCTACTGGAAAAGCCATTGCTTTGACTATACAGAACTTTGGTGACAAAGTGATGTCTGCTTTTTAATACGCTGTCAAAATACATATTCCTTCCTATATCCTTATAGTCTCTCAAACCTGTTAAATTATGGTCCAAGTCTAAATAGTAATTTAAGAGCATACCAATAGCACTACCACAGAATATTATGAGTTCCATTTATTCTAACTCAACTTAATATAAGAACTCATTTATCATGCATCCTTTGGAAGTTCTCTTGAAATCTGGCATATTAAGCCAGATACTTACATTTCTGAAGGTGGAAAATTATTACAATTTATTAGAAACTTAGTCATCTTCTGTGAATTGTCTTTAAAAAGTTCCCATGATGAAAGTGTGAGAAGAAATAAGTGTTATTCATAAGCATGTGGCTGTTGAGATTAGTTGTAGTTTTCCACCTCCTGTGATGAAAAGCCCTGGCCAGCTCTGACATGTAATAATGAGTTTAAAAACTAGCATGTCTTAAATTCTTATTATATAAAAATTCCTTTATTTTTTAATGTCAACTTTTCAATTAGGTACATAATAATATACTTGTTTTCATGGATGGATCTTAGAGGGATTCTTGTAAGAACTGTAGCCCCAAAAGTGTCTACAGTCCCCTCCACCCCAAGATCTATCAGATCAGATCAGATCAGTTGCTCAGTCATGTCCGACTCTTTGCGACCCCATGAATCGCAGCACGCCAGGCCTCCCTGTCCATCACCAACTCCTGGAGTTCACCCTGACTCACATCCATCGAGTCAGTGATGCCATCCAGCCATCTCATCCTCTGTCATCCCCTTCTCCTCCTGCTCCCAATCCCTCCCAGCATCAGAGTCTTATCCAATGAGTCAACTCTTAGCATGAGGTGGCCAAAGTACTGGAGTTTCAGCTTTAGCATCATTCCTTCCAAAGAAATCCCAGGACTGATCTCCTTTAGAATGGACTGGTTGGATCTCCTTGCAGTCCAAGGGACTCTCAAGAGTCTTCTCCAACACCACAGTTCAAAAGCATCAATTCTTCGGTGCTCAGCCTTCTTCACAGTCCAACTCTCACATCCATACATGACCATAGGAAAAACCATAGCCTTGACTAGACGGACCTTTGTTGGCAAAGTAATGTCTCTGCTTTTGAACATGCTATCTAGGTTGGTCATAACTTTCCTTCCAAGGAGTAAGCGTCTTTTAATTTCATGGCTGCAGTCACCATCTGCTGCTGAAGAAGCTGAAGTTGAACGGTTCTATGAAGACCTACAAGACCTTTTAGAACTAACACCCAAAAAAGATGTCCTTTTCATTATAGGGGACTGGAATGCCAAAGTAGGAAGTCAAGAAACACCTGGAGTAACAGGCAAATTTGGCCTTGGAATATGGAATGAAGTAGGGCAAAGACTAATAGAGTTTTCCCAAGAGAATGCACTGGTCATAACAAACACCCTCTTCCAACAACACAAGAGAAGACTCTATACATGGACATCACCAGATGGTCAACACCGAAATCAGATTGATTATGTTCTTTGCAGCCAAAGATGGAGAAGCTCTATAACAGTCAGCAAAAACAAGACCAGGAGCTGACTGTGGCTCAGACCATGAACTCCATATTGCCACATTCAGACTTAAATTGAAGAAAGTAGGAAAACCACTAGAGGTTCATGACATTGTACAGGAGACAGGGATCAAGACCATCCCCATGGAAAAGAAATGCAAAAAAGCAAAATGGCTGTCTGGGGAGGCCTTACAAATAGCTGTGAAAAGAAGAGAAGCGAAAAGCAAAGGAGAAAAGGAAAGATATAGGCATCTGAATGCAGAGTTCCAAAGAATAGCAAGAAGAGATAAGAAAGTCTTCTTCAGTGATCAATGCAAAGAAATAGAGGAAAACAACAGAATGGGAAAGACTAGGGATCTCTTCAAGAAAATCAGAGATACCAAGATCTATGGATTTGCCCAAAGTGACAACAATACCAATCTTCTATTGCTTAAACACGAAAAAGGCTTTATTATTTTTTAGGGATTCCCAGGTGAATCCTCCTGCTAAACAGAAGACACAAGTTTAATCCCTGGGTTGGGAAGATCCCTTGGAGAAGGAAATGGCAACCCACTCCAGTATTTTTCCAGGAGAAACCCCATGGACAGAGGCGCCCGGAGGGCCACAGTCCATGGGTAGCAACTTAGTGACTAAACAGCAAACAGCAGCACAGTGAGAGTGAAAGTGTTAGTTGCTCAGTCATGTCTGACTCTTTGTGACCCCATGGACCATGGCCAGCCAGGCTCCTCTGTCCATGGGGGTTCTCCTGGAAAAATACTGAAGTGGGTTTCCATTCCCTCCTCCATGGGATCTTCCTGACCCAGGGATTGAACCTAGGTCTCCCGCATTGCAGGGAGACTCTTTACCACCTGAGCCCCAAGGGAAGCCTGAAGAGCATATGTTTAAAGCAGAGGTTTATCCTGGCTCGGGGGGCTTGATAGGCTTGGAGTCTGTCCTGGCATTCTCTTCTTGTCCTGACCATCCATGGGCCAGCATTGAATCTCTGCAGTGCCCACTGGGAAAGAACAAAAGGAAGCTGGTGTACTGGCAGTCAGCTAAGCTATGAACCACTATTTCCAAGCTATGAACAACTATTCCCTGTGCTGGGGCTCCCCAGGCGTCTCAGTGGTAAAGAATCTGCCTGCCAACAGAGGATGAGATGGCTGGATGGCGTCACCGACTGGATGGACATGAGTTAGCGTAAACTCCAAGAGTTGGTGTTGGACAGAGTCGGATATGACTGAGCGACTGAACTGAACTGAATGCAGGAGATACAGGTGACTTGGGTTTGATCCCTGGGTCAGGAAGATTCCCTGGTGGAGGAAATGACAACCCACTCCAGTGTTCTTGCCGGGAAGATCCCATGGACAGAGGAGCCTGCAAGCTACAGCTTGTGGGGTCACAAAGAGTTGGACACAACTGAGCTACTGAGCACACACACACTCCCTGTTGTCACAATGGATAATTCTACACAGGTCACTTTTACAGTTTGTGCTTACCTGAAGAAGTATAGTGGCTGCTACTTGAAAATGTTCTGTGGGCACCATACTCGGGTTAGTCCTAGCATATCATACAAGCACTGTTCTCATTGCTAGAAAGCAAGAAGACGGGAGTGTCAATGAAATCAGCTACTTAGAGCATAAAAATACCAATCAAGCATTGGTTTTCTCCATCCTGCTAGTGGTTACCATCACAGGATAGCATGGGAGCTGATGGAATAATATCCAAAGAACAAGACCTAAACATATGTCCTTACTTAAACATTCCTTAATTCTAAGAACCAGGGTCACTGTCTTTATAATCAAACCCATTCTTATTAGTGCAAGCAGCAGGATGCAGGTGCTGCCTCAAAATTTAAAACAGAAAATACCAAGTTAATGTGTATGGGGCATGTTCTGTGTGTTAAGCATTTAATACCACTCTTAGGAACTACCTCAATATTATTTCTTCAATGTCTGCTGCTGCTGCTGCTAAGTCGCTTCAGTCGTGTCCGACTCTGTGCGACCCCAGAGACAGCAGCCCACCAGGCTCCCCCGTCCCTGGGATTCTCCAGGCAAGAACACTGGAGTGGGTTGCCATTGCCTTCTCCAATGCAGGAAAGTGAAAAGTGAAAGTGAAGTCGCTCAGTCGTGTCCGACTCCTAGTGACCCCATGGACTGCAGCCCACCAGGCTCCTCTGTCCATGGGATTTGCCAGGCAAGAGTACTGGAGTGAGTTGCCACTTCAGTGTCAAACAGTGGTAAATGTCTAAGCATGGATTAAGTTTCTTGCATTTCTCGCTCTAAGTTTGTGTTTCAAATTTCCTCCATTACAGCATGTCTTTAGGCAGTTTGATGTTCTTCCTTTGAAAGTTAATTGTTTACATAATGTTGAAAGCGAATACCTGATCTATGATCTGCTTCTTGATTTTGCTTTTCCGTGAATTTTATTTTGCTAGCATACCCAGACGGAGAAGGCAATGGCAACCCACTGCAGTACTCTTGCCTGGAGAATCCCAGGGACGGGGGAGCCTGGTGGGCTGCGGTTCACGGGGTCGCACAGAGTCGGACACGACTGAAGCGACTTAGCAGCAGCAGCAGCAGCATACCCAGAATTAACTGGACCCAGGGAAAGGCATAGGGCAACTAAACTCACAAAAGATTTGCATGGAAATAGTGTCAACTTATTGATTTGTAATGATTAATTTAAGTGCAAAGAGTATAAGAAATTGTGCCAATTGATCAATTCAGTTTTACCTCTGTAGGAAAGTCTATATGGAAGCCGAAATATAACAAATCACTTAGAACTAATTCAGTCAGAGAAAAGGAAAGTAATCGGCTAGTTTCAAATGCTTTGATGTCTGATGCATGCATTTCTTCTATAGGAGCTCTCTGATGACTAAGAACTCGGGTCCGGAGAGGCTCTGTCTCTTCAGCTTGACTGTGGATACCTACGCTCTTCTTTTTTAAAAAATGCATTTGTTTTTAACTGAAGGATAGTTGCTCTACAGTATTGTGTTGGTTTCTGCCATACATCAATGTGAATCAGCCATAGGCTTACATATGTCCCCTCCCTCTTTCCTGAGGATACTCTAGTTATTATCTCAAGATGCGCGCGATCCTGCTTAACCACTCTTCCTTTACATATACGGGAATTAGTCACTATGACTTAGAGCAGGGATTTCAACCCTCTTTAGCCTCTAGCCAGAGATATACGGTGCAAGACTGTGTAAGACAAGTATTCCTGCTCCTCTTCCGTTGCACTGTCAAACCCAGTGCAAGCCTGAACTGGCTCTCACCTGTTGCCTTTCTGCAGCCTAAAATTTCATTCAATTTGAAGGATTCCTCTGGCTTTATTCTTTTCACTTCTTTCTACTGTCTTTAACTCTCATCTCTGTCTTTTCTCATGTAAAATTGTGTTAACAAGTCAGCAGGGGTAAGCTTGCTTTAGGGAACTTAAAAAGGCTCTCCCTTCTGCCCTCCGCTACATTGCCCCCGTCCATCACTTTGCATTCCGGGCGCGGCCTCCTCCACAGCCTGAGCTCTGCGTGTTGGGCGGCAGAGCTTGCATTGGTCTCCCGAGTTCTTGGTTCCCTCCCACCACCAGGCTCTTGCCAACCATCCACCGTATACAATATCACAGCTCCAAGCTGTTCACAGAAAATACACTCAAAATAGCTGAGGAGCAGCTGCTTCTGTGATATTTTCAAAAGGAAGAAATTTGTATTTTTTCCTGTAGGCTAAGGGTCTGTTGGTTTTGCATTGAAAGAGGCAAATGAAGTCCTTCACACCCGCTGAAATCCTCTGCCCCTCTCTTTAACTCCAAGGTTTTTGTATGGATAGTGGGCAGGGAAATGGAAGATGGTTCTGGAAAAAGCATGCATCATTTACTTGAAGATTGTTCATTTGCTTCTCATAGTTTTGCAATGGATACTTACAAGTAGATGAAGAAGAGCAGATTTCTGGGTACAAATTTAAAGAAAAAAGGCCACTTGAATCCAGTTAGCATTTTCTAGCATTTGTGGACTCACTTGTCAGTCACCTGACATAACACTGGTGGGAGAACTTTAATAATGTGGAGGAAACGTATCATTAAAGTGTGGCATGCCTCTGCTACTCTTGAAATTTAAGGGCTTTGAGAAATGTTGGGAGTAGGGCTATGTATCCTTAAATTTTTTTAGTCTGCTATTATAAACCTCTTCTTTGCTTTTCCCCCTCACACCTCCCCAGGAAGCATCTGAAAGAACAGTGTGGCTGTCAGGGTTGGAACAGAAAAATTAGATGTAAAGGATGCAATTAGTCTAAGATTAGAGCATTAGGACCTCAAAATCATGGCATCTGAGAGCAGGCAGCTATGAACTAGTAATTAAGAAACTACTTTCCACTTATTATTTCCTGGAAAAAAAAATGTATTTATGTATTTCCTGTGAGATACTGGTTAGTCACTGTACAATTATGTTCCAGTTGAACAACTAATGTCATATCTTGATTCGGCAGAAGGATACTCCCGTACAGGGTATGCATTAGCAACACGTCCCATGGCCTCCAAAGTAAATTTTATGCTGCAGATCAAGCAGAGCTACAAATAA
The DNA here is from genome assembly GCF_032452875.1 of Bos javanicus. Taxonomy (NCBI): domain Eukaryota; kingdom Metazoa; phylum Chordata; class Mammalia; order Artiodactyla; family Bovidae; genus Bos; species Bos javanicus. Next base: position 59,538,825 of record NC_083891.1, on the reverse strand, counting down.
TCACACTTCTTGTCACATGCTGTGGGATCACATCAAGCATTATAAATTATTAGAGAATTCACATGGACATCATGTAATACCACAGGAGTTCCATTTTGATTTACCGTTAATTAACATCCACTGACTATATTTCAAAGTGCTATTGCTCTGTCACACCACAGGCTGTTATACAAACCATAAATGCTATCAATATTCCTGCATTTATCTAAGCTCCAACTGATTAAAATGTGATTTGTCCCATAATACCTTCTTAGTTTGATATGCGACTTTGTTTGCTGACCTAACATCACTTCTATCTCAGATTGTCACGCAGTCAATTATCCTGAATAACTACAGGGCTTAAGAGTGCAGAGGAGAACCAGCATTGGGAGGAAAATGTTACTCCCATAATTTAAAGAGAGAAAAAAAAGCTAGAATGAAGGTTGGGGGCTTTTCTGTACCAATGAAAAAGAACTGTAAAGGCTGTTAGTTTCCAGAGACAGATGATAATTTAGTCTGCCCCTTACAGTTTGGGTGAATAGGAGATGCTCTCAATTTTGAACAGAAAAGCAGCTTATCTGTTTACTTTTTTCCATTCTTCTCTCTTTTCCTTTACTCCTTCCTTCCCTTTATTCATGCATATTTATCGAATGCATATTACTTATTACGTTTCCTTAGTGGGACATGGAGAAGTCAAATTCTTTAGGTATAAAGGCATAGAATAAGCTCTCACTCTATTCAGACTACATTAAACAGTGGTGGGGAAAGTTAACATCGCTTAACCATATTGAAAAGCAGAGACATTACTTTGCCAACAAATGTCCGTTTAGTCAAGGCTATGGTTTTCCAGTGGTCATGTATGGATGCGAGAGTTGGACTGTGAAGAAAGCTGAGTGCTGAAGAATTGATGCTTTTGAACTGTGGTGTTGGAGACTCTTGAGAGTCCTTTGGACTGCAAGGAGATGCAACCAGTCCATTCTAAAGGAGATCAGCCCTGGGTGTTCTTTGGAAGGACTGATGCTAAAGCTGAAATTCCAGTACTTTGGCTACCTCATGTGAAGAGTTGACTCACTGGAAAAGACTCTGATGCTGGGAGGGATTGGGGGCAGGAGGAGAAGGGGACGACAGAGGATGAGATGGCTGGATGGCATCACCAACTCGATGGACGTGAGTCTGAGTGAACTCCGGGAGTTGGTGATGGACAGGGAGGCCTGGCGTGCTGCGGTTCATAGGGTCGCAGAGTTGGACACGACTGAGCAACTGAACTGAACTGAACCATAGTTTGCTTTCATAATAAGAGCATATATGCCAAATAGTAGAGTATCATAGGATATTCTCATTGAGAATCTCCATAGAGATAACCTAAGCTAACACTTCATTGGAAAACGAGGCCAAGGTTATCAAATAAAGGGAGTCGCAACTAGAAACCCCATCTCTTAGAACTCAGCCAGCAAATGCTCTTCCCTCCTGAGTTTGTTTATAAACTTCACTGGCCTGGAAGGCAATTTTGAAACAGGTTCATTTTGTGCTAGGCAGCTTAAGCACTTAATTTTTTTTTCAAGAAAAAATTAATGAACTATGGAGAGGTTAAACTTGTGTCATAGAAAAGACACAGAACTAGAATCATAGGAAATCAGACTTAGTTTGCTGCATGATTTGGGATAAAACACTTCGATTTGAGCTGCAAGGCAAATACATGAGTGTCATTAAACTTCAAGTACGTTCTGTTATGAACGTTTGTTCTTTGGGTATGAGCTCTTTTGCTTGTCTATCAGAGGAAGGCCTCCCCCACAGTGAGAAACTATTTGTGTAAAATTACATTTAGTGTTTAAAACGTTAAATGTTAAAAATGTAGGATGTTCTAATGTCTAAAAGTTCTAGAGCAAAAGGCAACGGTGCTTTGACATTTCCTGGATGGCGAATAACCACGTTATCATGCTGATCAGGCAGGCAGGAGAGGTTAATGAAGAGGAGAGCTTAATAATTAATTTGGAACGAGAGGAATGCTGACTCTGCCCAGTCTATGAAGCCCGATGGAAGAGCAAGCCCCTGGAAAAGGGGGTTTTTGCTGGGTGACACTTAATGCAGAGAGGAGAGTTGATTCTCGAGGTGTCAAGGTGACTCCTCAACCCAGGGACTAATTGGAGCCCTGCAACAGATAAAGCCTGCAGTATAATGAGCTGAGCTGCCAAGCCAGAGCCTCACTGGGGTTTGGTTGAATGAAGAGAATCCTGGATTTATAGAAATTTGGAGGAAGCTGAACAGATAAACCTCTACACACATCACATACCCCGGGAGCAATCCTGAAAATAGAGCCAGGAACCAACAGGGCTAGATGGAAAGAAGAACTTAGACAGGAGGAAGGAAGGGGCTCCTGGTAGCCCCTTGCAGTCTTGGTTTACAACAAGCCCTAGGCAGCTCTAACACAAATTTAACATGGCAGCTCTTTCAACTTTGATGTTAGTTTTTCTTATCATTTTGCTTCAAATGGTATTTTCTTAATGTAAGATGTAAACGTAGATATTGAAGTTTGGGATAAATTTATTCTGACATCTTGGTCATCAGAGACATTTATTTTCTAGGGAAAAGCCCTACAAAGGAATAGTAAATTTTCATGTCTCTCTCCATTAAACATATATGGAGAAAGGTTTGAAAAGTTAGGTTTTTATGCTACCCTGAATGGCGCCTCCTGGTGGCAGCCATCTTGGGATTAATTTTCAAAATGAAATAAAGAGGTCTCTGGGCACATGGCTGCAAATCTAGCTTATTTGGAGATAACAAATGTCACACTCATTATCTTCCCTTTTGCCATGTAAACAAACTGAGAAAGCCTTTAAATACCAGGCAAGTTTAGAGAAATTTATTTTCGTTTACTTTTCAAAGGCTGTATGAAAGGCTCAGCTGATTTCCCAACAAATTAATGTTCATTCACTCAATAAACATTTAGTGAGATCTTTTTTCATGCCAGAACTGTGACTGTTTCAGATATAATGTATTTCTATATTTGCATTATTTTTGACTTCTCTTAAAAACTAATTTCACATCTCAGGCACTATTTTGGGGTGAGTTGAATAAGATAATAAAAGTGCTATATATACATATTTTTTTGCATGAGGGACTTTCTGATAAACTCAAGGATGGCAAGAATCGAAGAATAAAAGGAAGATGAAAGGAACAGTAATGGGAGCCTTGACTGGATCTTAGTGAAAATGCCATTGTGTTGCAAAGTAGGCATCAGCCTCCTGGGCCGTTCAAATAGCTCTGCAGTCTAAAGATTGATGGCTCCCTGTGCTCCCTTCACTTCAAATAATAGTGAGTCATTGGGCACAGCTCCACTTAAAGCGAAACTTTGGAAAAAACATTTTTTGTAGCTTTTTGTCTTTTCCTAACGAATCACACAGGACTCTCTTACTTTCAGAGAGTCCTCAACTAAGAAGAACATTGGACCGGCTTGATGCATCTGATGTTCTTCATAATCTAGGCTGCAGACTTGGAGAAGCTTTGTTCAATCTGTGCACAATCTAGGTAATACATCTCCTTGAATGGTTCTCAATCTTTGTGCTATAGACCATGATATCTAAAGGACTGAGAGAATTATATTGCCAGTTGCAACTGGCCACTCCCTTCATGACTCTTCTCCTGAGAAAGCCAGGTAGGCTGTCAGTGACATCCCTCATCCAAATGGACTGAGTGAGCCATATTGGTAAGGGAGTATTTTTTAAATTTATTTTTAATTGGAGCATAATCGCTGTACAATGTTGTGTGAGTTTCTGCCATACAACTCGAATGCATACTTATGTGACTTAAAGAGAGTCTAGTTATTATGCTAAAACAGAAATGTTATGCTAACATTTCCAATCTTGAGGCGATTGCTTCTGAGGCCATCCTATAACCTCCAGACGTATTGGCCATTTCTTGGAGATTTTGTCCATGGTCTAGAACTGGCTCCCCTGCCTAGTCTAGTGTTCAACTCAGTCACTAACCCCTTTCTTTAACAAGACCAACACTTCACTCTACCTGTGATATTCTCCTAATCTTGGAATTCTGATGGACATCCTTCCCCAGATGGCTCTGAGCTCTCCTCGCTTTGGCACAGGAAGAACTGCAACAGAGAACTGGCTGATCACAGGCTTTAGATGCTGCACAGTTCAGTTCAGTCGCTCAGTCGTGTCTGACTCTTTGCGACCCCATGGACTGCAACACTCCAGGCTCCCTTGTCCATCACCAACTCCTGGAGTTTACTCAAACTCATGTCCATTAAGCCAGTGATGCCATCCAACCATCTCGTCCTCTGTTGTCCCCTTCTCCTCCTGCCTTCAATCTTTCCCAGCAATGGGGTCTTTTCAAATGAGTCAGCTCTTCGGATCAGGTGGCCAAAGTATTGGAGTTTCAGCTTTAGCATCAGTCATTCCAAAGAACACCCAGGACTGATCTTTAGGATGGACTGGTTGGATCTCCTTGCAGTCCAAGGGACTCTCAAGAGTCTTCTCCAACACCACAGTTCAAAAGCATCAATTCTTCGGTGCTCAGCTTTCTTCACAGTCCAACTCTCACATCCATACATGACTACGGGAAAAACCATAACTTTGACTAGATGGACCTTTTCATCAAAGTAATGTCTCTGCTTTTTAATATGCTGTATAGGTTGGTCATAGCTTTGCTTCCAAGGAGAAATCATCTTTTAATGTCATGGCCATGGTCACCATCTGCAGTGATTTTGGAGCCGAAGAAAATAAAGCTGTGTGGATGCTACACAGATGCACAGAAATGTGTGGCTTGAGGACTGCACTAACCAAGGTTAAAACTCAAAATGTTTTTGTTGAGTGAATGAATTGAACCCTTAGAATGAGCCAAACTTTGTGACAGGCCACTAGAAAACAGAATAAAATATGACAGTCACTGACTTCCAGGGACAGTGACTAAGACACACATGTAAATGCATGCAGTCAGACCTGGGAGATACTGCAGGTCTGGTTCCAGACCACCACAATGAAGTCACATGGACTTTTTGGTTTCCCACTGCATGTGAAAGTTACATTTACACTATTCTGTAGTCTATTAAGTGTGCAATAGCGTTATATCTAAAAATGTGCACATCTTAAGTTTAACATGCTTTATTGCTAAAAAGTGCTAGCCTTCATCTGCGCTTTCAACAAGTTCTGATCTTTTTGCTGGTGGAGGGTCTTGCCTCAATGTTGATGGCTGCAGCCTGATCAGGGTGGTATTTATTGAAGGTTGGGTGCCTCTGGCAATTTCTTAAAATAAGTGTTGAAGTTGGGTGCATCAGATCGACTCTTCTTTTCATGAATGATTTCTCTGTAGCAGGAAACGCTACTTGAGAGCGTTTTACCCACAGTAGAAGTTCTTTCAAAATTGGAGCCAAAACTCATAAACCCCTACTGCTACATCAACTAAGTTGATATAATATTCTAAGTCCTTGTTGTCATTTCAGCAGTCTTCACAGCATCTTCACCAATAGTAGATTTCATCTCAAGGAACCACTTTGCTCATCCATCGAAGCCGCTCCTTATCCATTAAGTTTTTACCACGAGGTTGCACCACTGCAGTCATGTCTTCAGCCTCCACTTCTAGTCCTCTTGTTTTTCCTACTACATCTGCAGTTACTGCCACGACTGAAGTCTTGAGCCCCTCAAAGTTATCCATGAGGGTTTTGGAATCAACTTTCTCCAAACTCTTGATGTTTTGACCTCCTCCCATGAATCACGAATGTTCTGAAAGTGGCATCTAGGATGGTAGACTCTGAAAAGTTTTCAATCTTCTCTGCTCAGATTCATTAGAGGAATCACTACTTATGGCAGCTTTAGCCTTATACAATGTATTTCTAAAATAATGAGACTTGAACATTGAAATGACCCTTGATCCATGGGCTGCAAAATGGTTGTTGTGTTAGCAGGCATAAAAACAACATGAATCTCACTGTACATATTCTGAGTAATATTTGTTTGATATTATTGATCAGTTATTTCTACTTACATTTTTATTGCTCCATTTCTGCGACTTTCTTTTGTTTTGTTTTGCTTATTCTTTTTCTAACTTTCTTGTGTGGAATGTGAAATTTCTTTTTCTCTTTTTTAATTAACATATTTTTACTTAGTCTCCTTAGTTTGAGACTCTGTATTTTCTTGTGTGCACAATTTTAGCCATTTCATATATGATGTAATTTTTAATTTTGGTTTCTTTTTTGATTCAAAAGTTTTAAAAAGAATTTTTTTTTCCACAAAATTTCAGGTTGAAGAGTTTTCCTTTTAAAATTTTTGTCAGAAATTTATGGTCTTGTTTCATGTTAAGCATAAATTTGGGGCTGTTCTACTTCCCTTTATGGGATTTATTGAAAGCTTTCCTTATGGAATGATATATTTTCATATTTAGAAACTATTTAAATGGTTAAATTAACTATTAACTATTAAATTCACATTCATACAAAGCAAATATCTTCTTTATTAAATATACTATTTATATACATTATTTATTATTATAAATACAGCCACCACATTTTGTCAGAATTTTCAAATGCTTCTATTCTGCCCATGGCATATTTTTATCACATTGTATGTGAAAATTTTTTGAAAAAATCCAAAGACTACCTGGTCCAGGATTACCAAAAAACATTATCCAGTGCCCTACAAGTTTTATACAGAAAAATAAAAGGTTTAATATTCACATAATTGATGGTAATAAAAATTTGAGGTTACCTTATTCTGGGTTTCTCAAGACCTTTAATATGTTAAACATAAATCAAATATCTCTAACAGGAAGCTTGGTTTTATGGGTTTCCTAAAGTTATTTTGTCATGGAAAGTTATTTTATAGTGCATTGTGAGTAAAGTAAGATGATTTCATTTCACTGGAATATTCTGACAAAGAAACAGATACTCAAGGAAGTACAGATTTATTTCAAAAGACAGTACTTTTTGTTGCCAGAATCAGATCTGGAGCTAATGTTCTGACAGTATACCCATTACTATATCACATATACCAATAGATAGCTAAACTATCCATCAAATTAAATGGAAAGTGAATGACATAAGCTAGCTAGCAATCTGAACTGTGTTCAGCCTAGCAATCTGTTAAATTCCAGTCTGTATCATAATGACTCAATTTTCAATGTTTCAGTGCTCTGGTCTGCCTGTGGTATATCATATGTAAATGAATATTACTTCCACACATAACTGACACTTATTTACATAATAAATAATAGTAATTGGCCACCACTTACGTGCAAAGCCTGTTGTTCAGTGTTAAACAGGACATTAATAAGCTTTCTTCTTGAAGCTGCTGTTTTCAGTGAAACAGATAATAAAGAAGAAAATATTCGATAGTAAACAAAGTAATGAATAAAGTCAAACAAATTATGTGACAGAATTCCTGATAGAAAGAGTAACAGAAAGGCTGAGTGGGTAGGATTCCATAAGCCTCAGTAAGAATGGAGGGATCCAGTGATGGAGGGAGCCCTCTGACCCTACCTATCATTCACTCTTGAAAGGTGAATAAAATGTGGATTCACCCCAACATAGTGGGCATGAATTCTCCTTGGGTCCCCTGAAAAATCATCTAAATGCTGCGATAATTTTCTTTCAAGTTTTAAGCTGAAGCATGAGTAAAACACTAGACCTAGAATTTGGGAGGAGCTGGAGGAAGCACAGGCTGGAATCAAGATTGCGGGGAGAAATCTCTATAACCTCAGATATGCAGATAACACCACCCTTATGGCAGAAAGCGAAGAAAAACTAAAGAGCCTCTTGTTGAAAGTGAAAGAGGAGAATGAAAAAGCTGGCTTAAAACTCAACATTCAGAAAACTAAGATCATGGCACCTGGTCCCATCACTTCATGGCAAATACATGGGGAAACAGTGCAAACAGTGAAAGACTTTATATTTTGGGCTCCAGAATCACTGCAGATGGTGACTGTGGCCATGAAATTAAAAGACGCTTGCTCCTTGGAAGAAAAGTTATGACCAACCTAGACAGCATATTAAAAAGCAGAGACATTACTTTGCCCACAAAGGTCCATCTAGTCAAGGCTATGGTTTTTCCAGTGGTCATGTATGGATGTGAGAGTTGGACTATAAAGAGGCTGACTGCTGAAGAATTGATGCTTTTGAACTGTGGTGTTGGAGAAGACTCTTGAGTGTCCCTTGGACAACGAGGAGATCCCACCAATCCATCCTAAAGGAGATGAGTCCTGAATGTTCATTGGAAGGAATGATGCTGAAGTTGAAACTCCAATACTTTGGCCACCTGATGTGAAAAGCTGACTCATTTGAAAAGACCCTGATGCTGGGAGGGATTGGGGGCAGGAGGAGAAGGGGGCGATAGAGGATGAGATGGTTGGATGGCATCACTGTCTCGATGGACATGAGTTTGAGTAAACTTCAGGAGTTGGTGATGGACAGGGAGGCCTGGCGTGCTGCAGTCCATGGGGTTGCAAAGAGTCGGACACGACTGAGTGACTGAACTGACTGACTAGGGTCATCCCAAGTGGGGAAATTCAATTCTGCATGATTATTTCTTTACTGTTTTTGTGAAGGCTGTATACAAGGGTCAAGTTCCCTTTGGGTCTAGCCTGAAACTGTTTCAAGGTGAGTCTCCCTGGTCTTGCCTTGCATGTTAGGAGATATCTCTGTCACATGAGGGAGAAACTGTCACAGGCAGTGTTATTGTTCCCAAGATTGCTGTGGTTACTGACTGCTGTTGCGACAAAATAATTTCCTATCCCACTCCTACTTTCTTCACTTCAGCACCTGGTCGTTCAATTAAGCTCTATGTTTAAATCCTCCTTTCTTATTTCCAATGTCAGTGCACTTCTTTCAAAGGAAGAAGAGCTAAACATGGCCTTTTGCTATTTTCTCTGAATATAGAAGACCTTTTAAAGCTCATGTAGTATTTATTCTTAAATTTTATGTTTTGTGGCTGGTTCCTTCCAAAGTTTCTACCACTAACTAAAGTTCAGTTCAGTTCAGTCGTTCAGTCGTGTCCGACTCTTTGCAACCCCATGAACCGCAGCATGCCAGGCCTCCCTGTCCATCACCAACTCCTGGAGTTTACCCAAACCTATGTCCATTGACTTGGTGATGCCATCAAGCCATCTCATCCTCTATCGTCCCCTTCTCCTCCTGCCCCCAATCCCTCCCAACATCAGAGTCTTTTCCAATGAGTCAACTCTTCACATCAGGTGGCCAAAGTATTGGAGTTTCAGCTTTAGCATCAGTCCTTCCAATGAACACCCAGGACTGATCTCCTTTAGGATGGGCTGGTTGGATCTTCTTGCAGTCCAAGGGACTCTCAGGAGTCTTCTCTAACACCACAGTTCAAAAGCATCAATTCTTCGGCACTTAGCTTTCTTCACAGTCCAACTCTCACATCCATACATGACCACTGGAAAAACCATAGCCTTGACTAGATGGAACTTTGTTGGCAAAGTAATCTCTCTGCTTTTTAATATGCTGTCTAGGTTGGTCTTAACTTTCCTTCCTCCTTTAAAAAAAATAGTGTGGGCATTTAAATTAAGTTCTATTGTGTGATTGTATATGACTAGGGGAAGGGAGATATTTGGAGGCAGACAATACAAGGATACTTATACAAGTATAGGCATTTTCTATTGCTGAACAATAAATTAGCCCAGTCTTAGTGACTTAAAATGGCACACATTAATTATTTCCCAGTTTCCCTGAGTCAGGAGCCTGGGCACAGCTTAACCGCTTCTTCTGATGATTTATTATCTTGAAAAGCAGCACTCAGTCTGCTGACTGGGCTACATTCTCATCTAGTGGCTTGACTGGGAAAGAATCCACTTCCAAGGTCACTCAGGTTGTTGGCAGAAATTGTTTCCTGGTGACGGCATGAGGGTGCCAGCTTTTTCGCTGGCTGTTGCCTGCATGGAGGCTGCCTGTAGTCCCTTGAAAGTTGCCCTTTCTAGTGCAGCTCCTTGCTTGACTGAGGCTGCAAGACGAGTCTCTCATCTCAAAGAGAACTAATCCTCTTTTAAGGATCCTCACCTGATTAAGTCAGGCTTTCCCAGGAAAATATTCCTTTTGATTAATTCAAAATCAATTGATTTGGGAACCTTATTCATCTTCAAAATCCCTTAATCTTTGTCAATTTCTATTGGCCAGAAGGAATTCACAGGCCTCAGACACACTCAGGGGAAAGGGATCATTCAAGACGTAAATACCCAAGGCAGGAATTACAGGGAACCTATCTCAGAATACTTCCTATCATACTGAATCACCATTTTTCCCAGATATATGTCTTATTCTATGTATTTTATTTCATATGTCTAAAACTAAAATTTAAATTGAATCTTAAATTGTTGAATTTCTTTTAGGGGAATAGATAAGATTTCTGTTGTTGCTTAGTCCCTAAGTCATGTCCACCTCTCTTGTGACCCCGTGGACTGTAACCTACCAGGCTCCTTTGTTTACGGGATTTCCCAGGCAAGAAAATACATGGGATTTTCCCAGGCCATTTCCTTCTCCAGGGGATCTTCCTGACCCAGGGATTGAACCCATGACTCCTGCATCCCTGCATTGGCAGGTGGATTCTTCACGCCTGAGCCATCTGGGAAACCACCAGAGATAAGATTATTTGGTGGGTGGCGGAATTTCTACTATGTAATTTTCAAGATTTTATTCAACTTTCTAAAATAATGCCAGCTATTAAAAAGAACTCCATCAAACTTCATGAAATATTTATGAACTGAGTATTAGCTTTACTCTTTAATACTCTGACAGTTTCATCATACTACTTATTTTTAAGCCTAAATTTTAAGTGTCTTGATTATACTCTGCAGAAAACACACATTGCTTCCAGGTCATAAAAACCAAACACTCAGAGAATGATTCATCTCTAATACGCATTAATGTTGCAAAAGCAGTCCCTCTGGTGGGTTTTGTTTATTTTCTGCTAGTGATGTCATCAGGTGAGTAACTTCATTCTTTCAGGTATTTATTTTGAAATTTTTAAGAAAAATGGAAGATTCGAATAAGATATGAAAATCAGTAAAACTTATTTCTATAAATTTGGCCACCCAAAGGAAGATGATAAATACCTTTCAAGTTAGTTCATCTTCCCTTTTCAGAGTATACTTCAAGAAATTCAACATTACAAGCTGAAAACAGCTGTGGGCATTTTTGCACACAAGGCCACTACTTCTCTTTTCAAGTCACCTAATAACTATATTTTGAACTGTGGTGTTGGAGAAGACTCTTGAGAGTCCCTTGGACTGCAAGAAGATCCAAGCAGTCCATTCTGAAGGAGATCAGCCCTGGGTGTTCTTTGGAGGGAATGATGCTAAAGCTGAAACTCCAGTACTTTGGCCACCTCATGTGAAGAGTTGACTCATTGGAAAAGACTCTGATGGTGGGAGGGATTGGGGGCAGGAGGAGAAGGGGACGACAGAGGATGAGATGGCTGGATGGCATCACTGACTCGATGGACGTGAGTCTGGGTGAACTCCGGGAGTTGGTGATGGACAGGGAGGCCTGGCGTGCTGCGATTCATGGGGTCGCAAAGAGTCGGACACGACTGAGCGACTGAACTGAACTGAACTGAATAACTATCTTGGACTTCACTGGTGGCACAGACGGTAAAGAATCTGCCCACAATGCAGGAGACCCAGGTTCAATCCCTGGGTCAGGAAGATCCCCTGGAGAAGGGAATGGCAACCCACTCCACTATTCTTGTCTGGATAATTCCATGGACGAAGGAGCCTGATGAACTACAGTCCATAGGGTCTGAAAAAGTCAGACACGACTAAGCGACTAACACACACAATAACAATATGAAGAAAAATGTTATAATGATCCCTATTTTATTTCACAAAATAGAAGCAATAGACAAGGGCGGAGTGGATGTCTTCTATTTCCTGAATTTCTTACTAATCTGGATTACTATGGAATCTATGAATTATCAATAAACTATTTAAAAACAGTTTCCACACGATCCATGTGGATCACTAGATGACTGTCTTTGTGAAAGTGGTAGAAATTACCTCTGGCTGCAAGTCAGCTGGTACTAGTAAGAATTTTAGGCAAACTATTCAGGCAGACATCTCTGCTCTTCCCAGTGCAGATTTGCCAGTAGGAAGGGTGTAGGAAGGTACAGTGTTCATTAAGAAAAGAGCCTTTCAAACATCCCTGGACTCTAGCCCCAGTTGAGCTGACTGCAAATCTGCCTGTTTTAACGTTGCAAAAGAACAAATTTTGCAAGAAAAAGCAAACAATTTAAACAGCAGGTGGCTGAAGCATAGTCTTCAGAAAGCTGTTAAGAACCATTTTTGTCTGTGAAATAAAACATGGTTGGGAGCAATGTTATTTGCACTTATTGATTCAGTGAAAGAAGTCACCTTATGTTTAATTCAAACTGCCATCCTGACACGGACAGGCTTAAAACAATCATGTTTTACAAATCCATTTGTTTAAATGATTCTCTTGCTGGCTGTTCACACCGTGCCCTGGGTTGTTGCATGATCACTCACTGCAAGTGCTATTTGAGGAAGTGAGGAACTGGTCACACACATTGCTTTAAGCCATAGAGGTTGGCTAAGTTAAAAAAGACTGTTAATTTCTAGAAGCAGCTTTGTCATTTCTTCAGGCTTCTTCAACGGTTAGGTTTCCTTTCTGTTCCCACTGCTGAGATCAGGGCTCCTGTGTTCATAGTTTTGATAGCCAGGTCCTTCTTTTCCCTTTTGGAATTCAGATGCACCACAAAATGGCCCAAAATCTTTTATCTAAGTGTTCTGTCGATGTTGGAGATTACAGTGCTTTTCAAAAACTCTGTTTCCACACTTTAGAGGTTAAGGTCCTACCCTAAATGTGGTAGAAATGTTTGTCAAAAGTTGCCAAGAAGTTTCAGACGGTAACGTTCTGCCTTTCTGCAACCCAATTATGCCTCCCATGTAAATTAGAAAATATCCTTGAAATTGCAAAGAAATTGCAGCAAATTAAGTTTTTGCCCATTTTGGAGAAGTAATTCTGGCCTTGGTTGCCTCCATGGAAGCTTCCTCGATGGCATTTGTGAAGTGCTACAAGAGAAAGCAGAGAAAAAGGTTAAATAAGCTCCCTCAGATTCTAAAAATTAGTAAGCAAAAAAGTGAACCTTGCTCTGAAGGGGTTTAAAACTCTAGTCGGAGTAAATGGCTGATACATGTGCATGGAATTAGAAACCCCAGATACAGGGCAGCCATTAAGAGCCTCAGGAGTCTAATGTAAGGTCCCAGTGGTGGTTGCCCAGGGCAGTACGTTAGGGGAGAGACTGCGCTGTGCGAATAAACTGAGTGGCTGCTGGGTACAGAACTCAGACTGAAGAGGAATCCACAGCTATCCAGTACAGGGCTTACTTGTTTGATATTCCTCCTTTTTTTTCTTTTATTTTCCCTCTTCATAGGAAAAAGACATCACTCCCCTGCAGACCATTCTGCCCAGACAAGTCACACACATACAGCTTTTCATAGAACAGAAAAGTGGCTTTAGTGTTGCACGAGTCCAAGTTTATATCCCAAATCTTCCGCTTCTTTAACTGCATACCCTTGGGCAGTGGGCAAGCTATAGGAATCTCAGATTCTTAGTCTATGCAACCTGAGATAACACCTTCCTTACAGATTTGCTGGGTGGAAATAAATGAAATTACCCAGTCACCCAGCAGAATGCCTCCTTCATTGGGTTTATTTTTTTATTCCTGAACATATAAAGCTGAAGACCCCAACATCATGGGGATTACCCCCTCATAAGACCCTAGAGCCCGAGCTCCCACTACACGCTCCATGGCATGCATCTCCATTGCTTACAAATGATTCTTTTGTCTATATTTGTAAGCGCTAGCAGCGTCCTGCAAAAAATAGATGGTCCTTCAAACAGTGACATTGGCAACTTGACCAAATAAGACGTCCCTCACTCACACCCTCAACAGCAATTTGGCAGCTCTCCGTGGACAAAAGTGACTTTCTGGGATTCAGCAGTACACACCAAGGGACTCGGAGGAGGCTTGTCCACCCATGTGTTGGGTAATGGGCATGCCGACCTTGGGCACAGCGGTGGGCCCTGGTAGCTTCAAACCAGCTCCAGCCCTTCTTGGCTGCGTCTGGGTGCCCCTGGAGAACACTGGTGGATGAGAGAGCCTTTGTAGAAATTCAGATATCTAGCTGAGAAGTTTTAGCATACCGCTGAAGCAAAAAAAAAAAAAAAAAAATTGAGTTTGGACAATGGAGAGGGCAGTGGAACAGACTTATTTACCCACGCACCCCTCCCTCAAGACGGCACAGCTCAGCTCCAAGGACCGTCTGGACCTGCGGTTTTTCTTGCGGGGAAAGTGAGAGCAGGGCGGTGAGCCCAGCCCAGCTGCCCGGGAAGCTGCCACAGAGGCCGCCTCGCTCTCCCTCACCGCGGCCTGATGCTGAGTCATGAGCTGCATGACTGGGGTCAGGAGGAGGCTGGAGAACTGTAGACAGGACTCTCAGGAGGCATTTAAAGGGAGGCAGATCCTAACAACTGCATCAAGGATTCCATCGAGATGCTCACTTATGAGCCCTGGGGATGTCTCCCCTGTGGAGCCTCCCAAACAGCACAAAAACACTGCCAGGGCTCTGCGCATCCCACCTGGACCCACACTGCCCCATGCCCTGGCTGGCTCCCTGTTGACACCCCTGAGGGCAGGAGAGCTCTTTGGAGAGGACGAGCTGTTGCTTGGTCACTCAGGCGTGTCCAACTCTGTGCGACCCCATGGACTGCAGCACGTCAGGCCCTCCTTTCCTTCACCATCTCCCGGAGCTTGCTCAGACTCATGTCCATTGAGTCGGTGATGCCATCCAACCATCTCATCCTCGGTCACCTCCTCTTCTCCCCCTGCCCTCAATCCTTCCCAACATCAGGCTCTTTTCTGATAACTTGACTCTTTGCATCAGGTGGCCAAAGTATTGGAGCTTCAGCATCAGTCCTTCCAATGAATATTCAGGACTGATCTCCTTTAGGATTGACTGGTTTGATCTCCTTGCTGTCCAAGGGATTCTCAAGAGTCTTCCCCCACCACCACAGTTCAAAAACATCAAGTATTCTCCTCTCAGCCTTCTTTGTAGTCTGATTGTCACATTCGTATATGCATCCTGGAAAAACCATAGTTACGACTGTACGGACTCTCTCCACTCCTGCTCTCCTCAGGGGCCTCCCTGCTGGCCCTCCCCTTCTCTTTCAGCTCCTTCCACTCACTGTCTCCCAGGGCAGTGAGCCCCCCGGCACCCACACAGGCAGCAGGCTTTAGAAAATGCTGTAGGCCTTGGCGGACGGAGATTGGAGCTTTGTAAAGAATCGATGTTAGTCAAGATGGTGGAGCAGAAGGACGTGTTTTCATCTTCTCCTGCAAGAACACCAAAATTGCAACTAGCTGCTGAACAGCCATCCATGGGAGGATGTTGGAACCCACCAAAAAAAGATACCCCATATCCAAGGACAAACGAGAAGCCACAAGATGGTAAGAGTTAAAATCAAACCCCATACCTACCAGAGGACTAGTAAACGCACTCAAAAAGCTGGCTGAATCTGTGGGCCAGAGACAGCCCACAAACTTCAGCTTTGGCTCTGGCCTTGGGAAAGCAAATGGGAGACTGTGGGCACATGGCTGGGGTGTTGCAGGATAGAGAGAAGGCACCCTGCAGAAGGAGTGAGAAGCAATCAACAGGCTTACTCCAAGAAGGTCTGAGAAAGCCTCAGAATCCCTAGCAGAGCTGCAGGAAGGGATTTCTCTCCAGAAATTGTCAGTAACAATTGGAGGAGGTGACCTATCATCTGAAGATAGCTACACAGACTTCAAAGAAAAAGATTCTACTCAGCAAGAGAAACAGTCAACGAAATGAAAAATGGGAGAAAATATTTGTGAACCATGTGTCTGATAAGGGATTAATATTCAATATATGTATAAACAACCCATAAAACTAAAAAACTAAATAACCCAAAACCACGCAATCTGATTAAAAATGAGGAGAGGAACTGAACAGATATATTTCCAAAGAAGACATACAAATGGTCAACAAGTACATGAAAATATGCTCAACATTGCTAATCAGGAAAATGCAAGTTAAAACCACAATAGCTCACATCTCTTAGAAAGGCTATTATCGTAAAAGCAAGAGATCATAAACGCTAGTGTGGATGCAGAGAAAAGGGAACCCCTGTGCACAGTTGGTGGGAATGTAGATTATATAGCAACTATGGAAAGCAGTATTGAGGTTCCTTGAAAAACTAAAATAGAGTCACTACATGATCCCAGAATATCAGAGTATATATCCTGGGTGTATATCCAAAGGAAAGGAAATCAGGGTCTGTACTCTAGGTTCATCAGAGCATTTTTCAAAATAGACAAGATATAGAAATAACCCAAGTGCCTTTCTATAAATGAATGAATAAAGACGTGGTTTATATATGTAGAGACAGGATCTATGAGAAAGAAGTAATCCCTGTCACTTGTGTCATTATGGGCTTCAAGAGCACTATGATAGGTGAAACAAGGGGAAAAAACTACTGAATGGCATCACCTATATGTGGCGTCTGGAACAACCGAGTTCACAGAGTCAGAGCAGAACGGTAGTTTCCGAGACCTAGGAGGCGGTGGGACTTGGAATATGTTGGTCAAAGGGCACAGACTTGTAGTCACAAAATGAGTAAGTTCTGGGGATCTATTGTACAGTGTGATGACTACAGTTACTAAGACTCTATTACATACCTGAAAGTGGCTAAGAGAGTAGATGGTAAATGTTATCATCACCAAAAACAAATGGTAATTGTGTCAGGGGATTGAGATGTTAACCAACAGCATTGTGATGATCATTTCACAATATGTGTCTCAAACATCATGTTTTTTGACTTAAACTTACAATATTATACAGGTTTTCCCCTGTATCCAAAAGTAGAGCATTCCTGTGAAATTTTTCAATAGCCAGAATTGCATAAAGCAAAGAAGCAATCAGTTACCTTAAGACACGTTTTGCTAACAGATGCACAGAATCTATCAAGATAAAACACAGATGCTCACAGACAGTTCAAAGCTATGGAGGCTTGATGTTAAGATGCTGAGATGTTGAGTGTGGTTTTGGGGGAAGGAGCTTGGCAATGCTGCTCTTAAGGCTCATGGTGCATGCTGCCTCTATAACAGCTTCTTGCAAAACAAATACTATTTTTTCATAAAAGTGAAAATGTTCTTTGAATTTCTTTCAGTTAGTGAAAACAGGTAGGTCTTTTATAAAAGCAAAGTGGCAGAAAGCAGACTTTCACAAAGCAAAGGAAGCCTGTATGCCAATTGTATCTCAATATAACTGGAAAAAGATAAATGCACTGCTACACATAAATGCAAAAAGGAAGTGTTTGAGGCAAACTGATTTTGCCTCAATAGTTGTTAAGTCAACTTCTAAGATCAGAAAATAAATTTTAGAGAATAGAGCCAATGTGGACACTGGGCTTGCTTCTCTGTGACTCTGTTGAAAAACTGCAATGCTTACTAAAACCTAGCATCTCCCCAAGAGATTTCTACCATCTATTTTTGTAACATTTACAGCATTCCATTATATGACAGTGAAAGTCGCTCAGTTGTACTTGCTCCGTGGAAGAAAAGCAATGACAAACCTAGACAGTATATTAAAAAGCAGAGACATTACTTTGCCTATAAGGGTCTGTGTAGTCAAAGCTATGGTTTTTCCAGTAGTCACGTATGGATGTGAGAGCTGGACAATAAAAAAGGCTGAGCACCAAATAATGTGGGTGCCTTTGAACTGTGGGTGCTGAAGAAGACTCTTGAGAGTCCCTTGGACTGCAAGGAGATCCAACCAGGCCATCCTAAAGGAAATCACCCCTGAATATTCATTGGAAGGACTGATGCTGAAGCTGAAACTCCAATACTTTGGCCACCTGATGCAAAGAGCCAACTCACTGGAAAAAACCCTGAGGCTAGGAAAGATTAAAGGTGGGACGAGAAGTCGATGACAGAGGAAGAGATGGTTGGATGGCATCACCACCTCAGTGAACATGAGTTTGAGCAAACTCCGAGAGATGAAGGACAGTGAAGTCTGGAGTGCTGCAGTCCATGGGGTCACAAAGAGTCAGATGTGACTGAGCAACTGAACAAAAAAATTTCCACGGTAATAATTTCCTGTTAATTGAATGAAAAATTATGATTTTGTGAAAATATGAGGAAATAGATGAATTGCCTTTAGGAAAAAAAAATTACCTCTTGATTCACATGAAACAATCTGTAAAATTCACCCCCATGTTCAACCAGACCAGACTTAGGTATTGTTCGCCATGTTTGTCCTATTAAAAAATCATTCTCACAAGACTTTTCTTAACTTTCCTGGCATAAAATTATCATTACTTTTTAATTTATTTATTTGTGTTTTTGGCTCACTGTGTGGCTCATAGGATCTTAATTCCCTGACCAGGAATCAGACCCATGCCATCGGCAACGAAAGCACGAGTCCTAACCGCTGGACCCCCAGGGAAGTCCCATGAAACTTTAAAGACTCATCAGCCCAGTACTCTGGTTTTTCTTCAGATCAAATAAAAAACTCATCAACCTTAAATAAAATGAGTAGACTTTGGATTAAAAAAAATAAAAACAAAAGAAAGCCCAAACTATTATCTGTTCTGAGTAGTACTACATGATGCGTAATGGCATGAAAATACCAAACTAAAGAGTAACTAAAAATATCAAAAGAAGTCTCCAGTCATCCGGGTATCATAATCTTGCATCCATCTCATCAGTAGATGCATTGTCAATAAATTTTCATTTGAGCATAATTATTTTTTCTAAGTTTGCCATAATGTGTGCTTTGATCAATTGTTTATTAAAAACAATTGCATTGTAAATTCAAGCTTAAAAATATTTCACATTTAGAGCCTGATGTTAGGGAAATGTTATAAATTAAAATTTTAATTTATATACTTAAAAATGATCTTTGAAGAATTAAGTAGTAGCAGTAATAAATATTATATCGCTAACAACACATTTAACCTGAATTCAGCTAGTTTCTGTTTTTCATTCTTCAATCGAGTAAATCGTTTTTACTATCTCCAATGCACAATGGGATAATTGTTTTAGGAACTACAAAAACTACTTCTGCTTGCAGGCTAATAAATGAACTAACTAAACATATTTATTTATTAATAGATAAATATTAAAGATATGAGAGAATGTTAAGAGCCATAACAGAAGTAGTGATGTATTCTATTAACTAGACAAAACAATATCGATATACCATGATCTCTAGGTAATTAAAATTCTGAACACTGAACTCATATTGAAGAACTGTGAAATCGTATCATCAAGAGAGCACAGTGGTGTTAGGCCCAGTTGTTTCCATGCCTTACCAGGTCTCTGAACAGCAGGGCATTGAGTTTCTTGTTTGAACTCTCAGCACTTGGTCTCCGTATGTATCTTGTGCATGATAGGAATCCAAAATATGAGTGATGGAAAGATGGGCATAGACGGAAGAACATACACAGTATAACCTCTGTTGATCCAATGAGAAGAGATTTCCCGTGTTTTTACCCCCATTAAAATTTACTAAATCATATCTTGCCCTTGGACTATAGGAGATTAAATCCTGGTCTTGATTTTTCCAGGCTGCTGAGTCAAAAGAGACCGCATTCTCACAGTAGAAAAAACAATTCATTTGACCTTCAGGAACTTGTCTAAGTATGAATAAGTATGTCTAGCCTCCATTATAGTGAAATTACATTTAGAAAATTTTTTTCAAACTGCTTTATAACTTATAAAAATCATGTTTGATAGCCAATGTTAATATCTTAACTCTGATAGTACACGTTTTCAAATTGCAGAACCTAATGTTTTTAAAGTGACCCACAAGTTTAAGCCTGTGGTTGCAATCCTGAAGATAAATTTAGTTGTGATTGGGATTCATTGTCATTCAGCCAGAAGGTTGTCATTAAAACAAATTGACGGTGGGAACCTTGGCTGGGCTCTCAGATGCTTGCTTCATGTCTGGAGAACCTCTCTGTGACCCGTCAGCATCTATCTTGATGGACTCTAGAAGGAGAGTGAAAAAGATTTTGGCTCATGTAAAGAAAGGTGCCCCTTTGAAGTCAATTTATAAAGTAACCTCAATAAGACTAATAAATCAGGCCCAACTCTGGTTCCTCAAACTACACACCTAGATGCAACAAGCCATTGTGTGCGACAATATACAACTCTTACCAAGTTTCACTGATATTTCATAAGAGAAAGCTAAATACTCAGGTTTTTAGAAGGGTATGTGCATAAGATTAAATGAACACATACATATAAACCATTTACAACATTTAGAGCAGTGCTTGCTCATGCAAGTACTCAGTAAACGTGACTGTTATCAGTAGCTGAGTACACTTAAGAAAGGTCATTTAGCGAAATGAATGCTTTTTATTTTGGTTCTCATATTTGGTCTCAAATTTAAGTGAAAATGTATAATTATCATAAATTGAAAACAATTATGTAATTATAATAATTGTATAATAATTCCTTATTTTATATACCTTGTATTTTATTATTCCTTACATTTATTTCACACCTATAATAACTTTGTTAGGTGGCCAAGGAAAATCCTATTAAAGCCTCTTATTACAGAACAAGAACTAATGTCTTAGAGAAGTTAAGTTTCCAAGCATACACAGATATTTCACTCGTATGGGAACTGGCTAAGAAAAGAATATACTTTTGCCAGTGCCAAGCCTAGTGATCTCACTACCACCTACGTGACCTTGTAGTGCACAGCAAAACTGGGATTCTGTTTGTTTTGTTGTTTTATTTATAAGTGAAAAAGCAAAATGGCATACTGAAAAAAGCTTTCAAGGTAAAAAAATCTGAGATTGAATATTCTCTCTGCTGCTCTGATAAGAACTACTATCATTTACTAAAGACCTCTCATATATCAAGCAATTCAGGGGAATTTTAGCTAATTTTCAGAACAATTCTACAAAGTTGGTGCTGCTGCTCTCATTTTATAGATGGGGGTATAGAACTGAAGCTCAAAAAAAAAAAAAAGGCCCTTAAAAAGTCAAGCAGCCAGTGTGGTCTGGATCACAGGCCGGACCTCTGCATTTCATTGTTCTGATTTCTATCAAATTGTGTGCTGATGCTCAGACAATGCGCTTTGTCTCATTGAACCTTAGTTTATTCACTTGTAAAATAGTGATGATACTGCTTTGCATGATTTTTGTGAAGTCTGAATAGACATACAGCTGAGTCTGTTAATAAGAGGAATTCTTTAAAAACGGGTTGCTCTTATTTTAGCCAGCTCTATCCCTGATTTTTTGTGCATTGTCTTATTATTTAAATAAACTATAGACCATTTTGTGCCTTAAAGAAGCTTCACATTTGACTAAATCTTACAGCAATGACCAATCAGATATTCATTTTATATTGGAGTGATAGAAGATGGGAACTATTTTGATGCTATTCTATGTTTAATACCAGCTGTGAGCAAAACTGATGTGGAATACAAGTTTTTAATTATCTACTTCCCTTCAGAAAGTCTCCTTAGGTGTAATCTTACCTATATAAGAAGCACATATTTTCAGAAAATGTTCTGAAAATAAATAATTTCCTCACTAAATTCTATAACTTATATGTTACTTTACTTGGAAGACTGCCATTAAGCTTGAGGCTCTCATATTTTGTAGAATTTTGTGCAGTCAGAGCTCAGTTTCTAAGTCAACACACATTTATCTGATAAATTATAAGCATGAAAGAAAAGCCCATGGAGTTTTACATATCTGTAGAAATATGAGAATCATCGTTTTGGATTTTAGGAAACTGAATAAAATGTTCAATTTCAAATAAGAAAAAAAATTGAAAGTGACTAGGCATTTGCTTGCTTCTTAATTTTATATCAGTTAATTTTAAGGAGGCCACATTTCCATGTTCTCTCTCTTAAAAAACCCACTGACTTCTTTAAATCTTTCAAAATTTGTTATTTATATATTTTTCTATGTTTGTAATTGCAAATGTGGCCTGTTTTTTAATTAATATTGACAGTCCAAATAAAATATTCATTGCAGACCACTAGAAAATATGTTGAATGTACTCAAGGCAACATTTAGTATTCAACCCCAGTTTCTATAACAGGCTTATGAAGACATGTCCTGAACTTCTCTCCCCAAATAACTACATTTGTATTTACATGTAAGCTTGCTCCATCTTCCCTTAAAGAAATCATATGTTGTGATGCATATTTAGCTTAAAACTACACATTGCATCTTCTCTTCTGACACTCAATGGAAAATTAGAACTGAGAAGGGCTTCTCAGATCAGCAATAATTTCATTTTGCAGGTGAAATATCTGAGAAAGAAAAGGGCTAAGTTAGAGTCAAACAGATAATTAAGCTGTAAGCAATGACCAGAACCCAGGGTTTGGGGTTTTTCTGTCACTTCCACAATTAGGCTGACTCATTTTTGGTAGCAAAATAACTCATTACCTTCTTATTCCAATGTTCTCTTTGAATAATTTGGCAACCATTTCTATAATAATGCAGACACAATGAATGTTTTAATATAGACGTACATGTAATTGGAGACCATTGTGGTCACTGTGTTATTAAAATCTGGTTATACTAAAAAAAAAACTATCATTGTAGAGTTGCAGAAATGTTTCCATGAAAATATTGCATTCAGAATGATGCTTCTGGAATGCTGGTGAAAAAAGTAGAGTAGATAATTTCAAGGGCTCACTCTTGTACAGAAACACCAAAAACTGAGCAGAAACTGTTATAATCAACTTAGAAGGCTGGCAAATAGTTAACAGTTAACAGCAATCAAATAAATGCTAAATCAAGAAACACAGCAAGAAAGCTTTGCAGCATTTTTACTTGCCATGCCCCACCCTCTCCCCATCTTAGAGCTGGTCTTGGGACTTGGACAACCTACATTCCAAGTGTGGACTATGATTCCTGGCCCAGGGGGATCAACAGAATTATGAATTATGTGTGCCTGTTTTGACTTGCTTGGGGGCTGTCTAAAGGACTGAGACAGGCACTTGCTTTGTTTTATTTAACTAGGAACCCTCTCAGAGCAGAAAAGCTGTTACGCAGAGGATATTCTTTGTAACATTGTAAGGCAAGTGAATAACCGGCTACTGCCTGAGAAAATAGATCACAGTTGTAGCAAAGAACAGAGATGAAAAAGGGTGGAAGAAAAAGCTGGGGAGAGAGTTTCTATGGGAAATTAGGGCACTGAAATGCACTTTCATATTCCAGACATTTAGAAAACCACGTATAAGTCCAGGGCAGGAAGAGTGAGAAGGCCTTAAGCTCTCCCCGAGTTCTAGGCTTAGCACAAGCCGAAAGTGAAGGTTGAGGCAGAATCATAAAAGCCCTGGCTAAGCTTTGCATCAAGATTGCCGGGAGAAATATCAACAACCTCAGGTATGCAGATGACACCACCCTTATGGCAGAAAGTGAAGAAGAACTAAAAAGCCTCTTGATGAAAGTGAAAGTGGAGAGTGAAAAAGTTGGCTTAAAGCTCAACATTCAGAAAACAAAGATCATGGCATCCGGTCCCATCACTTCATGGGAAATAGATGGTGAAACAGTGGAAACAGTGTCAGACTTTATTTTTTTGGGCTCCAAAATCACTATAGGTGGTGACTGCAGCCATGAAATTAAAAGACGCTTACTTCCTTGGAAGGAAAGTTATGACCAACCTAGATATAGCATATTGAAAAGCAGAGACATTACTTTGCCAACAAAGGTTCGTCTAGTCAAGGCTATGGTTTTCCTGTGGTCATGTATGGATGTGAGAGTTGGACTGTGAAGAAGGCTGAGTGCCGAAGAATTGATGCTTTTGAACTGTGGTGTTGGAGAAGACTCTTGAGAGTCCCTTGGACTGCAAGGAGATCCAACCAGTCCATTCTGAAGGAGATCAGCCCTGGGGTTTCTTTGGAAGGAATGATGCTAAAGCTGAAACTCCAGTACTTTGGCCACCTCATGTGAAGAGTTGACTCATTGGGAAAGACTCTGATGCTGGGAGGGATTGGGGGCAGGAGGAGAAGGGGACGACAGATGAAGAGATGGCTGGATGGCATCACCAACTCGATGGACGTGAGTCTGAGTGAACTCCGGGAGTTGGTGATGGACAGGGAGGCCTGGTGTGCTGCCATTCATGGGGTAGCAAAGAGTCGGACACGACTGAGCGACTGATCTGATCTGATCTGAAGCTTTGAAAGCATCACTGACTCAATGGACATGAGTCTGAGCAAGCTCCAGGAGATGGTGAAGGACAGGGAGGCCTGGCATGCTGCAGTCCATGGGGTCACAAAGAGTCGGACATGACGGAGCGACTGAACAACAACAAAGCTTTGCGTGTCCCCAACACAGAGCCAATCTGCAGAGAGTGGCGCAAATCCTTCTCCTCCTCCCTCCTTCCTTCCCTGCCTCTCCTCCCAGTCTCTTCCTTCCTTACTAGGTGTAATAGATTCAACAGTTCACTTACCTTTCATATCATAGTGCTGACTCTCCTCCACACAGCTATTCTATAATGCCTTTTTGTCACTGGTAGAGAGTGGAAGATGAAACAGTGTGAAAATAGCCATGTGGGAGATTTTTGTGGGAAAGACTTTGAAGCAGTACTTATTCTCACATTTCATTGGCTGGAACTAATAATTAATAACACTTGAAGACATCTGGGGTATGGAGTCTCTTGGTACTCAAGAAAAAGGGGAAATAATTTTGATGAGTATGTAATTGTCTTTCTATATTGACAATTTGCTTATTTTAATTAATAATTTTAGTCCGTTTATATTTAATATGGTTATTGATGTATTTGGCTTCATTTCTCTTGTCATCCCCTGGAGAAGGGAATGGCTGCCCACTCCAGTATTCTTGCCTGGAGAATTCCATGGACAGCGACGGTGGGCTACAGTCCATTGTGTTGCAAAGAGTCAGACACGACTGAGCAACCAACACTTAACTCTTAAATCATAATCCTTTGTATATCTAATGATATTAAATATTATCCTTTATGTTTTCAAACAATATTATGACTATAGAATGGTTTAAATCTGGTTACTCCCTTCTTATATATAATCACTGTCCAGAATCTTTATCTTTTATCTTCACTATCTGTGCTGAGTTACTCAGTCGTGTCCGTCTCTTTGTGACCCCATGGACTGTAACCCATAAGGCTCTTCCATCCCTGGGGATTCTCTGGGCAAGAATATTGGAGTGGGTTGCCATGCCCTCCTCCAGAAGGTCTTCCCAAACCAGGGCTCCTGCATTGCAGGCAGATTCTTTACCTTCTGAGCCATCAGGGAAGCCTTTTCAAGATAATTTTCTTAATTTCTCAGGTAAACATTTTTTAAACATTGATGCACACTTTTAACAATTTCTTTGCACATCATTTCCCCCTTCAGACTTTCCTATTGGGAACTATCTTTTTTACCTTTCTAGAATTTGCATTTTAAAATTTCCTTCAGTGGGCCAGACTCCACCGTGAACAATATTCTCTACTTACATTATGCTGATTTTCCACTCACCAACCACTGTCCATTCCTTTATACGTTAGTATATGCTGTTTTATTTCTTAAGAATATTCTTCTTTCTTTCCTCTGATTATCCAAATCTTGAATTATGCAAACTTCAACTCAGGTTCAGGTCAAATATGAGGGAGTGATGAGCATGAATACAGGAGGGACTCAAGACTATTTGCCAGGAAAGTGTTTCCAATGACAGACATGTTCTTGTTGCTCTTTAGTTGCTAAGTCATGTCCAACTGTTTGTGACCCCATGGTCAATAGTCTGCCAGGCTCCTCTCTCCATGGAATTTGCCAGTCAAGGATATTAGAGTGGGTTGTCAGTTCTTTCTCCAGGGGATCTTCCCAACCCAGGGATATACATGTGCTAACATAGCAAATATCATCTCTACAATCATTTTCAGCAAAAACACGGAAATATTTGTTCAGTTCAGTTGCTCAGTCATGTCCGACTCTTTGCGACCCCATGGACTGAAGCATGCAAGGCTTCCTTTTCCATCACCAACTCCCAGAGCTTGCTCAAACTCCTGTACATCAAGTTGGTGATGCCATCCAACCATCTCATCCTCTGTCGTCCCCTTCTCCTCCTGCCTTCAATCTTTCCCAGCATCAGGGTCTTTCCCAGTGAGTCAGTTCTTCATATCAGGTGGCCAAAGTATTGGAGCTTCAAGTTCAGCATCAGTCCTTCCAGCGAATTTTCAGGACTGATCTCCTTCAGAATGGACTGGTTGGATTTCCTTGTAGTCCAAGGGACTCTCAAGAGTCTTCTCCAACACCATAGTTCAAAAGCATCAATTCTTCAGTGCTCAGCTTTCTTTATGGTCCAACTCTCACACTCATACATGACTACTGGAAAAACCATAGCTTTGACTAGACAGACCTTTGTTGGCAAAGTAATGTCTCTGCTTTTTAATATGCTGTCTGGGTTGGATGTAGCTTTTCTTCCAAGGAGCAAGCATCTTTTGATTTCAAGGCTGCAGTTACCATCTGCAGTGATTTTGGAGCCCAAGAAAATAAAGTCTGTCACTGTTTCCATTGTTTCTCCATCTATTTGCCATGCAGTGATGGGACTGGATGCCATGATCTTAGTTTTTTGAATGTTAAGTGTTAAGCCAGCTTTTTTACTCTCCTCTTTCACTTTCATCAAGGGGCTCTTTAGTTCCTCTTCACTTTCTGTCATAAAATATTTACTAGATTAATATATTTAGAACACAGAACATTGCAGTAGCTAATAGGAAAAAAGAGGCCTTTCTTCCAGAGTATTTTAATACACATGGAGAGACAGAAGATCAGGTGTATTGTTATGGATTTTCTTTGTGCTGAAGACCTGTAACAGATGGTAAGTGGTTTAGAAGCTGAAAATAAGGAATCACAGTGGGGTTTGAGAGAGCTCATTATAGAAGGTTGCAGGAGTTGGGGCCCTATGAAAACTATGGAAAAATAATTTAAGACATGGCAATCACACAGTTGAGCTTTTTTCTGTATGGCATGTCCAGGAAATAATGAATCAACTAAAAAAGATTGTGTAAGGAAGTAGTGAGAGACAAGGTTGGAAAGAAAAATAGGAAATGTGTTTTTCGGAGACTTTTAGGCAAAGTAATTAGAGTAAGCTTTATTATCTAGGAAGTGGAGAAATATTAATGACTTTGGATTAAAGAGACTACGGTGAACAATATATTTTGCAGCAAGAGACATGCAAGATTAATATGTAGGATGGGTTGGAGCGGGTAAAGCTGAGGTATAAAGGAAAAATGGTAATGAATGTAGAAGAGATGTTGAAAGTCTATAAAAAGACTGTGGCATTGGAAATGGTTGGGGGAACTTTAAAAAAATATCAATAAAGCAAGTAATTAATGTATGGAAGGAATAAAATGAAAGAGTCAAACATGACTCCCAGCTATTACTGAGAGAATGGAAGCATAATAGTAAAACAGACTAATATTGCATCTTTTGGGGGAAATGCTAATATTACACAATGTAATGATATTGTCTTAAGATATGTTGAATTTAAGGTAACATAGGTAATCCAAGATACCCTGTTGTTGTTGTTCATATGCCAAGTCATGTCTGACTCTTTGCCACCCCATGGACTGCAGCACGCCAGGCTTCCCTGTCCTTCACCATCTCCTAGAACTTGCTCAGACTCATGTCCATTGAGTCAGTGATGTCATCCAACCATCTCCTCCTCTGTCGTCCCCTTCTGTTCTTGCTCTCAATCTTTCCCAGCATCAGGGTCTTTTCTAATGAGTTAGCTCTTTGAATAAGGTGTCCAAATTATTGAAGCTTCAGTTTCAGCATCTGTCCTTCCAATGAATATTCAGGACTGATTTCCTTTAGAATGGACTGGTTGGATCTCCTTGCAGTCCAAGGGACTCTCAAGAGTCTTTTCCAACACCACAGTTCAAAAGCATCAATTCTTTGACACTCAGTCTTCTTAATGGTTCAACTCTCACATCCATAAATGACTATTGGAAAGAAACATAGATTTGACTAGATGGACCTTTGTCAACAAAGTAATGTCTCTGCTTTTTAATATGCTGTCTATGTTTATCATAGCTTTTCTTCCAAAGAGCAAGAGTTTTTAAATTTATGGCTGCAGTCACCATCTGCAGTCATTTTGGAGCCCAAGAAAATGAAATCTGTCACTGTTCCCACTTTTTCCCCATTTATTGGCCATGAAGTGATGGGGCTGGATGCCATGATCTTAGTTCTCTGAATGTTGAATTTTAAGCCAGTCTTTTCACTCTCCTCTTTCACCCTCATCAAGAGGTTCTTTAGTGCCTCTTCATTTTCTTTCATTAGAGTAGTATCACCTGAATATCTGAGGTTGCTGATATTTCTCCTGGCAGACTTGATTCCAGCTTGTAGTTCATCCAGCCTGGCATTTTGCATGATGTACTCAGCATAGAAATTAAATAATCAGGCCTTGAGCTAGTCCTTTCCCAATTTTGAAGATACTGTGAACAGCAGATAATCAAAGACATGAGACTAATAATAATGGAGAAGTTAGAGCTGGAGGGATCCCCTAGTGCCTCAGCTGGTTTGATCCCTGGGTTGGGAAGATCCCCTGGAAAAGGGAACGGCTACTCACTCCTGTATTCTGGTCTGGATAATTCCACGGACTGTATAGTCCATGGGGTCACAAAGAGTCGGACACAACTGAGTGACTTTCACTTTCATTAGAGCTGGAGTTATATGGATAATTCATGAAGATGTTAGAGCCAATTTTTTCTTAATTTATTTTTAACTAGAGGATAATTGCTTTACAATGTTGTGTTGGTTTCTGCCATACGACTACATGAATCAACCCTAAGTATACATACCTCCCTCCCTCTGGAACCTCCCTCCTACCCTCGGGTGCCACCCCTCTAGGTTGTCCCTGTGTTAAACAGTAGCTTTCCATTAACTATCTATGTTAAATATGGTAATATGTCTATTTCAGTGTTATTCTCCCAATTCATGCCGCCCTCTCCTTCCCCTGCTGTGTTCACAAGTCCTCTACATCTGGGTCTCTATTCCTGCCCTGCAAATATGTTCATTAGTACCATTTTTCTAGATTCCCTACATGTATGCATTAATATACAATATCTGTTTTTCTCCTTCTGACATACTTCCCTCTTTATAGCTGGCTCTGTGTTCATCTGCCTCACTGGAACTGACTCAAACTCGATCCTTTTTATGAGAGCTGAAGTTTTGAAGTGCATAAAAACACCAAAAGTCTGGTGGGTGCGTAGGAAGAACAAAAATATTAAAAGCCCAGGTACTTAATCTTTAGGAAATAAGTCAGTAAAAGAAAAGGGAAAATCTTTCACTTACAAATAATTTATGCTGCTGGGGAAAATATATGACTTTTAATAGAACCTAGTTTGTGTACTGGGAAAATATGACTTATAATGTCTTCCTCTAAACTTTTATCCCATTTCTAAAAGGAAGGCTTTTCTCATGATTTTAACAGAGCAGAACTTATGACACAAGGAAATTTCTAAAATGTTAGATCTTAAAACAAGGTCCTCAGTTCTTCAATACCTTTTTTTTTTCCTAGCCTTGTTTCATAACCACGTTGCATTCAATTTCCCTATTTTTCATGGAAAGGAGAAACATGAGCTGGAGCTGAAAAATGCATTTTACATAATCCAATTGATTTTAAACTCTGCCATTTGATAGGTAGTGAGAATTCCCTAACAGCACTGCTATGGAGTTCTCTAATTTGTTTTTTGCGGCTTCATGCTGCAAGCAATTTGTCACCTAAAATTCTAATGGAACTTTCACATATTGAAATGAGAGATGGAGGCAGCCTTGTAGATCATCATGGTTATGGTAAGACAGAGTTGTAGACAGGGATTTATAAAATTTTAAATTGATCCTACATTTGACCTTAGACAGAAAGTCAAAAATGAACAACTAGGTACTACACTCACATAAAAGGAAACATCTTATCAGCAAACAATAAATCTGTTCTTTAAATGCCACTTTTAATGGATCCATGTAATACTTGAAGCCAGATATCAGTCAGATATAAGGTCATTGTCAGACAGCAAAAAAAAGTTCAATATTCAGATATCCTAAAATACATTGTCATAAAACATGAAATTCATTGATTTTTTAGCAATTAAATAATTACATATCCACCTCATGTGAAGAGTTGACTCATTGGAAAAGACTCTGATGCTGGGAGGGATTGGGGGCAGGAGGAGAAGGGGACGACAGAGGATGAGATGGCTGGATGGCATCACTGACTCGATGGATGTGAGTCTGAGTGAACTCCGGGAGTTGGTGATGGACAAGGAGGCCTGGCGTGCTGTGATTCATGGGGTCGAGAAGAGTCGGACACGACTGAGCGACTGAACTGAACTGATATTAGTATAGCTATAGGAAAATTGGGAACTTATACAAATACAAACATTCCAGTGTTTTGGATCTGCAGTTAAATCTTTGCAAACAATTGCTAGCCAGTCAACACGTCATTAGTCATAACCTCCATCATCCCCAAATGAAGAAGCACATGTGTTTGCACAGCCCCGTGCTCGAAGATGGGCACTGGGGGCCTATAACCATTACCCTTAACTTTGGAAGACTGAGTAATCTAGTGGATTAAAAAAGACCCTGAAAGTCTAGATTCCAATCCTGGCTCTGGGAGGAATTACTACCTGGGGAAGGTATGATTCTTAGTTTTCAAGGCTATAACATAAGATAACCTGCCCGCAAGCTGGTCATGAAAATAAAAAGCGATAAGCAAGCAAGCTGTCTTGGATCAATCAGGAGCAATAGAGTTCCTTTTACTCTTAAGCTTTACGAGTTTATCAAATCTAGACAGCAGTGGGCTCATGCGAACATATAGAATCACACAGTGAGGCAATGCAGTTATCATCCTCACACATGTGTTTAAATGGTAGGCATATAAACATCTTATACGGACTTCCCCCAGGTGGCACTAGTAATAAAGAGCTCACCTGCCAATGCAGGAGATGCAAGAGATACAGGTTTGATCCCTGGGTTGGGAAGACCCTGGAGTAAGAAATGGCAACCCAGTCCAGTATTCCTGCCTGGAAAATTCCATGGACAGAAAGAAGAGCCTGGTGGGCTACAGTCCAAGGGGTTGCAAAGAGTCTGACATGATTGAGCACCCAGCAAAGATATCTTATATACGTGAAAAATATGGTCTTTTCTAGAAGTGCTGAGAAAAGTTTATCAATGACACAAAAATTTTAGGTAGATTTGGGTTATGCAACAAGTCTGGCCATGTGGTCATTTTGAGGAAGCTTGCAAAGGACCCAGTGAGAAACATGAAAATCAAATCTTGCACTAGTGCCCTTGGGCAGCCACACAAAATCCCACACATTGGGTGGTATAAACCAACAAAAAAAATCATTTTCTCACAGTTCTGGAGGATAGAAAGTTCTAATCAAGGTGCTGATTTATTTGATTTCTGGTGAGAACTCTCTTCCTGGCTTGCAGGCAGCTGTCTGCAAAAATAGATTGTCAGTTATTTCCAAC